>NC_138128.1:6886790-7325657 GCF_964188305.1 Podarcis bocagei | reverse complement strand
AAATTACAAGGTCCTCTATCAAAATTAAATCTTCATCCTTATTCTGCACACAGAAAAGTGAGCCCTTCCAGTTCTCACTGGCAGATACTCTCTGCCCTGCCCCTCCCACAGGACCCTTCATCTTCAATCCATCCTCTTCCTGAATGTATCTTCCTTGATATGAGATAGGGAACTTCAAATTACAGAACAAAACATAAGTATAGCAAGAAGAAAGAAAGGTTAGCACTGACCAGGCTAGACAATTGACAGCAGCCTTGATGTTTTCCCATTCCTAACTATGTCTGTTTTGCCAAAGTGTTATTCAGAATGTTTATCAGCGGCCTTTGACACCATAGACCATAACATCCTTCTGGACCGTCTAGAGAGGCTGGGAGCTGGGTGCACTGTCATACAGTGGTTCCGCTCCTTCCTCCTGGGCCGTGTCCAGAAAGTGGGGGGGGGAATGAGTGTTCAGACCCCTTGGCTCTCACTTGTGGGGTGCCTCAGGGTTCCATCCCCTCCCCCATGCTTTTTAATATCTATATAAATGTTACACTGATCACTGCAGATGGTGACAGCAGCTACGAAATTAAAAGACGCTTTGCTTCTTGGGAGAAAAGCAATGACAAACCTAGACAGCATCTTAAAAACAAAGCACCTTGCCAACAAAGGTCTGTATAGTAAAAGCTATGGTTTTCCCTGTAGTGATGTATGAAAGTGAAAGCTGGACCATAAAAAGGCTGATCACCGAAGAATTGATGCTTTTGAAATATGGTGCTGGAGGAGACTGCAAGAAGATCAAACCTCTCCATTCTGAAGGAAATCAGCCCTGAGCGCTCACTGGAAGGACAGAGCCTGAAGCTGAGGCTCCAATACTTTGGCCACCTCATGAGAAGAGAAGAGTCCCTGGAAAAGACCCTGATGTTGGGAAAGATGGAGGGCACAAGGAGAAGGGGATGACAGAGGACGAGATGGCTGTATAGTGTTCTCGAAGCTACCAGCATGAGTTTGACCAAACTGTGGGAGGCAGTGGAAGACAGAAGTGCCAGGCGTGCTCTGGTCCATAGGGTCACAAAGAGTCGGACACGACTAAACGACTAAACAACAACAACGAGGGAGAGCAATCTGGACAGTTCTGTCAGGGGCGCAAGATCACTTAGCTATGGCTCTGGTCCCAAGCCACCAACCTAGAGATCCCCTTAACTTGCCAGTGCCTTGCCCCATTCTGTTGACAAGCAGTGCCACTCCAGCCAGAAAGGTACTCCTTCTGCTCCGGCCCACTCCCTCCTGTGCTGCTGCTGCTGATGTCATTTCCTGGAAGCAGACCAGTAAGCACATCTACAGATCACAACATAGCTTGGTCTTCTGCATTTACCTGCACCAAATGGCAGATATTCTTCTCTGTTCACGAATTGTCCATCCTTGTCCAAAAAATGATTTGGGTTGAACTCTGCAGGTGTCTCCCATCGTGTTGGATCAAGAAGAACAGAGCGTAGATCGGGAACAATAATAGTCCCCTGCAAATAAGAAACAAGTGACTTGGAATGCATTCACATCAATACTTTTGTTTTATTGTCCCACACTATCCCAAGACTAATCATTGCAGAGACTGATCTGAATTATTATTATTATTATTATTATTATTATTATTATTATTATTATTATTGGTGGCTTTGTATTCATCACTGTAAAAACTTTCTGTACAGGCAGGAACACAAGAGGACTTTCCCCCACCTAGAATCATAGAATCATAGAGTTGGATTTTAAAATGAAAGCTCACAAGCAGGCGGAGACTTCTGGTCACTACATGCTCCTCCCCTGCCACAATTGCCCCATGGAATGGCACTTGCTGATGGTGAAACATGTCTGCAGATGGAGCTCCTGCTCTTGCCCTTCAGATTTTTGACTAGTCAGGAAGTTCCTATATGGCTGGCTGCAACCTTTTGCTGCTCTTTGTTCTTGGGCTACAGGAGTGCAGCTGTATCACACTGTTATACTGTACCTTGGGAATGAGAAAACCACACAGCTTCAAATCCTTTGTACATTGCCTAGGGAAACCCAAAAAACTGGCAAATTTAAAGCGCTGCATCTCATGAATCACAGCATTGGTGTAGGGCAGTTTCTTCTTATCTTGATAGCAGATTGAGTGAGCAGAACCTATGACATCTTCTATTTCCTTGTGCATTTTATCTGAAGAGAATGACGGAAACAGGTTTATTGTTAATACTGCATTTTATTTCAGTTGGACATTTATTTCCCTTGAACATATTCAACAAATCTCTGTGAATGAGTCCCAGGTTCTTGCATTCAAAGCCCACCTCGTCCTCCAAAGAGTTTAAGTCAGTCTATATGGTTCTTCCTCACTCTAGATCCCAGGTAAGAAAAGGTTGAAAGAGAAGCTCATCTCAGTAGTTTCTGGTTGCCAGAACTGTCTGGATTTGCTGAAGGGCTGGGATCAAAGGCTGTCATATATTCATCCTCCACCCCCAGCCCTCAATATTTCCTGTTTACTTACACTGGCATGCTTTCGAACTGCTACATTGGCAGAAGCTGGGACAGAGCAACAGGAGCTCACCTGTCTTATGGATTCGAACTACCAACCTTCTAATCAGCAATCCCTAGAGGCTCAGTGCTTTAGACCACAGTGCCACCCGCATCCCTCATGTAATGGAGCATGGAGAGGCAGGAATGAGGCTCAGTCACTTATCTCACAGCAGGGGCATTCTTGTACATTTGCTGCATAAAGAAACTGCTAGCAGATTTGCAAAAGAAAACAGGTACAGGTTGTGGTATGGTATCAAACTGGAGGGGGGAATGTGTTGATTCCTGCATTGCAGGGGGTTGTATTAGAAGACCCTTGGGGTCCCTTCCAACCCTACTATTGTAGGCTTCCTTATGACAAATGACAGAGCATTGCCATGAAACTCATCTCCAACTATAAACTTCCTAGAGACATTTTATTCTGTTACTTGACTATTCTGCTCATTCAGTGACTTTTGGGCAAGGCCCATGGTTTCCCCCCTGTCCCAGCTTTCTGGGCATTTTACTTTTTTCCTTCTGTTAATTATAGGTTCTAGAAACAATGAAGGAAAATGTTGGTGGGAAAAATATCTTTCCAGACATGAAAGTCAAAAACATTTAGCTTATTTCAATATCATTTACCTTCCATAATTTACATGATAAACTCACTTTTAACGCTTTCCGATATGAAACCTTTAAAGAACTATGCTCCACCCTAGTGGTCAAGAGAAGCCCTGGCTCTCCTCTCTCACCTTGGATATCTGGATGACTTGCCAGGAGGAGAAGTGCCCATTGCAGAGAACTCCTAGTTGTGTCCGACCCTCCTACAAAGAGGTCAAAAATGCACTGGGCCAAGTTTTCTTCATCATAGGTGGACTCTGGGTCATTCCTGCTCTGGTGTTGAAAATGGGGAAAGTGACATGTCATTTACATGCATTACATTCTGTCCTTCAGCACTTTATCTTCCTTCCCCCACTTATTACCATACCACCCACACATGCTTCATGAGAGGTGGGGTATCCTCTTATAGTGCCTAAGGTGAAATGGGAAGCTGCTGCCACTCCCACCCCCCGCTGTTGCTGCCCTCACTCGCTGGATCATCACCTTTTCATAGTGAGTGGGATTGCACATTCCTATGACCCTTGTGAGTGAAGCCATTGGGAATCTCATACTCCCAGCAGGGTCACCCAAGGCGGTAAGGTCAAAGGGGAGGAGTTAGACAAAGAATGACCCAAGAAGTCATCAACGGCAGAACAGGCGGATGATAACAAGTGGTATGTTACAACGGAATTTACCGGTCGCCATGACAACTCATGCCATCAGTACAGAGCCTTACTGCAAAGACTGTTCATTGGTCAGTGTGCACTGATCTACAGACATAAAACAAATTCATGTACAGGCGTCTTCCAAAAAACAAATCCCAAACGCAAACACCAAAAGTTCCATGTTGATCAGCATATGGTAACAGGGGCAGGATTATGAAATGTGGAAGCCCTTAGTCATGAAGCAGCACATGGGCGGTGGATACAGATTCAGTCATTCTGACTCAAGGAACAAGGCAGTTGAGCAGCTCGGCAGCTGTATTCATGACTGAGCAGCCCTTTTTAGGATCTACTCTGCTCACTCCAAAATGGGGGAGGGGCTAGAAAAGGTGCCCTAAACATAGTCTGCCTCTCTTTTCCCCTGACTGGATTACCATGCCCAGAGGGGTCACCACCCAGCAGTGGTAAAAGACAATTGAACTTTGGAACATGGAATTTATGGATGGATATAACACAGATTATGAGCATCCTGAACGCAGAACTGCCATCATTGCAAGAGAGATGTGACGTTTTAACATCAATATTGCAGTGCTTCAAGAGACTCAAAGAGCAGGCAAGGGACAACTGAAGGAAGAAAAAGGAGGCTACACATTCTTCTGTAAAGGTCTATCGGAACAAGAATGTCAAATACATGAGGTAGGCTTCGCTATCAAAACCAATCTTGTAAAGCTCCTGTCAGAAGTCCCTACCAGACTCCTGGTAAACTCACCAAAAACCAACAGGCTACTATTACCAACACACTCTTTCAACAAAATAAATAAATTTAAAACTTCATGGAGGCATCCTCAGTCAAACCACTGGCACCTCTTAGACTATGTTATTGTCTGTGCTAAAGATTTCCATTATGTGCTCCTTACCAGAGCTATGACGAGTGCTGACAAATGCTGGACAGATCACTGACTAATACGTTCCACAATGGCTATCAAGATTATACCTCAACACAGGCTTCAAGGAAGGAAACCAAGGTGCAAAATGAACACTCAAGCCCTTCAAGATCCCATTAACCGAGATTGCTTCCAAACAACTCTCTTTTTTAAAAATATTTTTTATTAGGAATTTCAACATAACATTTTATCAAAAATACATCATCCTCATTCCTCGCCCCCATTTTCCCTCCCCCTTCCCCAAAAAGAAAAAACCCACCCTCCCACCCACCCTGACTTCCCTCAGCTCCTCTCTCTGGTTTTTCAGCACATAATATCTCTGCATGTTATAAAATTGTAGATATCCTTAATTTAGCTATCTATATATTACCAATAAAAGGGTTGTGAATGTTTCTTCAAAACCTGCCAAGGAGTCCAGTTCGTTTTCTTGTTTCTTTATGTACTTTGTAAAGGGTTCCCATTTTTCTTTAAAATCACAGCTGTACTTATCACGTAGTTTGTATGTCAATTTCACCACTTCCGCATAATCCATCAGTTTCTCTTGCCACAGTTCTTTGGTCAGGATTTCTTCATTCTTCCATCCTTGTGCTATTAAGACTCTTGCCGCTGTTGTCCCATACATGAAGATGTTTTTCAATTTCCTTGGCAGGTCTTTTCCTACAATCCCTAACAAAAATGCTTCAGGCTTTTTTATAAATGTTAATTGGAACATTTTCTTCAACTCATTGTATAGCATTTCCCAGATTTTTTTTTAAATCTTGCTACAATCCCACCACATATGGTAAAAAGTCCCTTCTTTTTCCTTACATTTCCAAGACATATTTGAACCAGTTTTACACATTCTTCCTATTTGCACTCGTGTTATATATCATCTATACATCATTCTCATGTAATTTTCTTTCAGCAAAGAGCAATCTGTATATTCTGAATCAGTTTTCCACAATCTTTCCCAAACTTCAAGCATTATTTTGTGTTCTATATCTTGTGTCCATTTAATCATGACTGATTTCACCTCTTCATTTTTTGTTTCCCATTCTAGCAGAATACTATATGCACCTTTCAGCAGCTTCACCTTCCCTTCTACAACTTCCTTTTGGAATCTAGATGTCGTATAGCTAAATCCTTTCTTATTGTCTTCTTTGTATATTTCATGTAGTTGCCAATAGTGTAACCAACTCTGAAAGTGCTCTTTTATTTCCTCATAATCTCTTAGTTTCCATTTTCCTTCTTGATGCTTTAGCAAATCAACATACATAAAGCACTTTCCTTTCTTTCCAAGTGGTTTGAGCAGTAAAACTTCATGTTGTGAAAGCCACCAAGGGGTCTTCTGTTCTAACAAATCTTTATATCTCTCCCATACTCTCATTAATGATTTCCTAATTATATAGTTATAGAAACTTTTATGAACCTTCCTTTCCCATACAATAAGTATGTGTGCTAGCCAAATATATTGTCATGTCCTTCCAATTCTAATGCTTCTTGCTTTTCCAACTTCATCCAGTCCCTAATCCATACCAGGCATGCAGCTTCATAATACAATTTAAGGTCTGGGAGGGCAAAACCGCCTCTATCTTTTATGTCTGTAAGTATCTTATATTTTATCCTTGGCCTTTTGCCCTACCCCCATAAACTTAGAAATTTCTTTCTGCCATTTTTTAAAACATTCATCTTTCACAATTACTGGAACTGATTGGAAGGGGAATAGCATTTTTGGCAGCACATTCATTTTAACCGCCACTCTTTTTCCTAACAATGAGAGATTCATTCTGCTCCATATTTCTAAATTTCTTTTTATCTCAAGCCAATTTTTTTCATAATTGTCTTTGTATAAGTTTATATTTCTTGATGTTAGCCATATCTCTAAATATTTAACCTTTTTATGGACATCTATCTCAGTGTTTTGCTCCAATTCCTTTTTTTCTTCTTCCTTCAAGTTTTTAACTGGTAGTTTTGTTTTATTCCTGTTTAATTTAAATCCCGCCACTTCCCCAAATTTCTGAATCTGCTTCCAAACAACTCTTAAGGACCATCTGCTTTCAGAATTCCCTGATAACATCGAGGAACACTGGACCAAGCTAAAAACATTCATTATTGCAGCCTGTGAACAAAGTATCGGACAGCAAACCAAGAAACACGAGGACTGGTTTGATGAGAAAGACAGTGAGATTGAACACATGATTGACAAGAAAAGGAAGGCCTTTCAGATCTGACAAAGAGACAGAAACTGTGCCACTAAGGAAAAAAAAACCTATGCCAACGCTGAGGTTCAAAGAAGAACCAGAGAGCTAAAAAACACCCGGTGGATTAAAAAAAGGCTCAAGAGATCCAGCGCTTAGCTGACACTCATGATGCACAGAATTTCTTTAAAGCCACAAAGACCATGTATGGGCCAATAAATCATGGCATATGCCCCCTATGCTCAGCAGACAGTATCACACTTCTAAAAGATAAAGAAGCTACTGCACTGCACAGGAAAGAACATTACCAACATCTCCTTAACCGCAACTCCCCCATAGCTGCTGAGGTCCTCTCACAAATTCTGCAAAAACAAGTTAGAGATGAGCTTGCAGTATCTCCTAATCTGGGAGAGTTGTGTACAGCCATTAACCAAATGAAAAACAACAGAGCCAGTGGACCTGACAGAATACCTGCTGAAGTCTTCAAAGTGGGTGGAATTGAACTTGCACAACAACTTCACAAGCTCATCGAAACAATCTGGGAGAGAGAAGAAATCCCAGCAGACTTTAGGGATGCCAAAATTATCAATCTCTTTTTAAAAGGTGACAGAATTGAGGCATTTCTCTATTAGCTGCGGCTGGCAAAATTCTTGCAAGGATCTTAGCAAACCGTCTCTTAACAATATCCAAGGTGACTCTTCCTGAATCCCAAAATGGTTTTTGGCCTTCTAGGGGGACAGTGGACACGATTTTCACCACTAGACAGCTTCAAGAAAAATGCTGAGAGCAAAACCAACCCTTGTATATGGCATTTATTGACCTAACTAAGGCTTTTGAAACTAAATCATAATGCCCTGTGGACTGTCCTTCTGAAGATTGGCTGCCCAGATAAATTTGTGAACAACATTTGGCTCCTCCATGATAATATGACAGCCACCATCAAGGATAACAATGGCTCTCAGAGTGAACCATTCACAGTGGGATCAGGTGTTAAACAGGGTTGTGTTATTGCCCCAACACTATTCATTATTTTCATTGCCATGATCCTACACTTTGTTGAAGGGAAACTCCCCACCAGAGTAGATATCATATATTAAACAGATGGAAAGCTGTTTAATCTGAGCAGGCTGAAAGCAAAGATCACCAGTGTTGAACCAATGATTCTTCAACATCAACTTCATTGGACTGGTCATGTTGTGCAGATGCCTGATGATCGTTTTCCAAAGCAACTACTCTATTCCAAACTAAAAATGGAAAGTGTAATGCTGGTGGTCAACAAAAGAGGTTTAAATACTGTCTTAAGGCAATTTTTTTAAAATGTAGCATTAACACCAACAATTGGGAAACACTTGCCTGTGAGCACTCCAGTTGGAGAACAGCCTTTACCAAAGGTGTCGTGGGCTTTGAAGATACTCAAACTCAGGACACAAGGGAGAAACCTGCTAAGGGGAAGGCATGCTTGGCAAATCCACACCAGGATCATCTCCCTTCTGGAAACCAATGTCTCCACTGTGGAAGGACGTGTGAATCCAGAAGCAGATACTCATTTGCATTCACATTTGTACATGAAAATACCTATCCTTTCCTAGCTATTTTAGTAGATGCCTATGGAAGGATGTCAACTCACTTTAGCAATTAAAATTACTATGATGGAATGGGGGGGGCAGAGAGAGGTATTGGTGTCCTGGCAAGAGATTAGTATTCACTTACATTTTTTTTTTATTAAAGATTTCAACATAACAATTACCGTATTTTGCGCCCCATAGGACGCTCCGGCCCATAGGACGCACCTGCGCTGGTCCCAGGACTGCAGGGAGCTCTGCGCGGCCACCGGGAGCGGGGCGGAGCTTCGCCCCCGGCTCCCGGTGGCCGCACAGAGCTGCGCTGATCCCGGGACGGCAGGCAGCTCTGCGCTGCCATCCGGAGCGGGGCGGAGCTTCGCCCCGGCTCCCGGTGGCTGCGCAGAGCTGCGCTGATCCCAGGACTGCAGGCAGCTCTGCGCGGCCACCGGGAGCGGGGCGGGACTCCCGGTGGCCAAGCAGAGCTGCGCTGATCCTGGGACTGCAGGCAGCTCTGCGCAACCCTCGGAGCCGGTCTCCCGAGGGTTGTGCAGAGCTTCCTGAAGCCTGGAGAGCGAGAGGGGTCGGTGCGCACCGACCCCTCTCACTCTCAAGTCTTCAGCAAAAGCCTGCATTCGCCCCATAGGACGCACACACATTTCCCCTTCATTTTTTGGGGGGAAAAAGTGCGTCCTATGGGGCGAAAAATACGGTAATCAAAAACATATCATTCTCAACCCCCCCTATTTTCCCCTCCCTCAAAAGAAAGACTTCCCTCAGCTCCTCTCTCTGTTTTTTCAGGATTAGTATTCACTCATAACATGGAATATAATGATTCCTTGGATGAGCAGCATTCGGTTTCAAGCAGATACTTACTTTCTCCATCTGAAGTAGATAGAAATCAATGAGATCTTGTGGATCATGCAGAGACTGATTCTCCTTATGCTTCTTTATCTCCTCCTTTGCAAATGAACGCACCATCTCCACGCAGGAGAAAGCCTTCTTGTGGGGCCCTGGGAGATGTTTCATGAGCCATGGGAGCATTTCATAAAGCTAAAGGAAGAATAGCAGAAATGCTGCCATTACCATGAGGAAGCTTGTTCAAACCATTTGTGCTTTGGAATTGCACTTAAAAAACATGATCTGCATTATTCTTCAGGGCTAGCATATTAGTTTGAGTCTCACTAAGAAGAAGGAAGGTGTCTATAGCTTCTCTGGAATCCCACAATGATTGGATTCTGTGAATTATCCCTAGCTGAAAATGTGAAAGAAAAGTATGGCTCAAAATATTTTTCCAGCTCCCCGGCATAATTCCAGAACTGGGCACAATCACAGGACCTCTCCTGGAACAAGTTAGTGCCCTTTTGTGGTAGGTGGGGGTGGGTGGAGAATAGGGATGGGGGGAAATTCAAGTAAGTTTCATGAGTCCTTTTTTTTTTTTTACAGATTAGGAATGGAGGTAGAAATGTGGAGAACTGAACTTAAATTTGAGGAAAGGGTTTAGTTGATCATCCAGAAGGGGGCTGCATTCCTCAGCAATAGCGATAGTGCTTGAGTTGCTGGTCTCTCTTTCATTAAAAAAAATTCCAGCCAAGTGGTGGCTGCAGGGGCCTCACCATGATTGCCACTGCTAGGTGGGTATAGAGTAGACACATTTAGTTTTCCATGATGGCAACAAAACGATGTAATTGCCTTCTTGAGAAGATTATTTTGTTCACCTCTCTTCCCCTTGGTGGGCCCTAGATGACCTGTTCTCAAGGTCATTGTTCCATTTTTGTCCCATCTTCCCTCTAAAGTGTCTCCTGTGGTGGACAAAGTCTTCTTTTGTTGCTGTTTTATGTGCATGTTTTTTATCTCAATGATAATCATGAGCAATGGATCAGGCTGTGAGATAGTAAGTGGCCCTTATCTCAGATCAATTTAAACCTGATCTCACTTCTCCAACCCTCTATCAGAATACTGATTTGTGGTATTAAGGCCCTTGGGAGTCCTGTTTGGCAGGAATGGGAATGACTACTCACAGCATAACCAAAGCTACATGCAAATTTTAGGGGAAAATCTATGGCTTCTATCAGCTTTTGGAGCCTTTCATCTTCAAGAGCAAACCGGTGCCCAAAAGCCACAGCACTTATCATGTTGGAGACTGAAGTAGTGATGGGCAAGGAGGGGTCAAGTGGTTGTCCTGCAAAATAAAAATATACTAATGTTAGCTCAGCTGGTCCAGTTCATACTGAGAGTGAGAGTTCATGGTGGTCAAGAGAAATTGCTGGGATCTCCATTAGGAACCAAGAAAAGCATATCAGATTCCTTTCTAAAATGGACAGAGGTAGGACACAAATATATCTCCATATGCCAGCTCAGCACCATCACTTAGCATCACATACCCTTTGAACGTGCAAAAGCCTCCACGAGCTGATGGGCCTCCTCTGCAACTTGCTGCTCCATGCCTTTCTTTTCCCGCCACAGCTTCCGCAGAGTGACTACAACAAAGCGTCTCTGTTGCCTCCAGGTGTGACCATTTGATAATGCAATACCTATGGAAAATCAGTGAGAAATAACAACAATCATACCTCGGGTTAAAGTCACTTCAGGTTAAATCTTTTCAGGTTGCCTCCCACGGCGACCCGGAAGTAACGGAACAGGTTACTTCAGGGTTTTGCCGCTCACACATGTGCAGACGCTCAGAATGACGTCACATGCATCCGAACTTTACAGTATCAGCAAAAAGTGAGATTTCTCGACAGCTCTACCATTTTGATTTTTTCAGAGAAAACTGGTATCTGATACAGTGTGATGTTGACAAGTTTAGATCTTTCCATGGAAGGCCGTCACGATCAAAATTCACTTCTCATTGGGAGACAAATGGATGGCAGGTGTTGTAGAAGGATAAAGGACTTAACTTGCTTCGGGCCACCCTGACCTGGGGGGTCAGTTTCTCAGCCAGAGCAACAGACCACACCAGAGCATATCATGAGTCTACTGAAAGACCTGCTGTACAGTGTCAACATTTAGCTTTTTGTAAGCAAGCATTGGTGTGTGTGTTTCTTTGTGGCTGATTAGCTGCTCTCCCTGTGCAAAGGTCAGAGGGGGCCTAGCAGCGCGCGCAGTTAGATCCATCTTTTAGATTTAGGGGAGCTAGTCTCAAACATTTGTTGGGGGAGACCTAGGTTTTTATTGTGGGGGGAGTTATTTGTCCTGTCTTCACGCTTTTTATGATGGAGGACCACTGTAGCCACTCCCAACGACACGTTCTCAAGATGGAGGGGGAGGGAATAGCTGCAGTCACCTGCGGTTCCTGCGCAGTGTTTGCCATCTTGCCAAAGGTTGCAGGCAGCTTTACCTGCAGCAATTGCATGTTGATAGCCCTCTTAAAAGACAAAGTCCAGCAACTGGAGGAACGTGTAGCTACGCTCCAAAGAATTAGAGAGCTGGAGCTCTTCTTGGAAGCAACAGAGCACACCGTCTCCACCGAGGAGGTGACAGGGGACTCCCCTGAGAAGGAGGCTAGTTCACCAACACAGGAGCCAGATATATGGAGAAACGTGACTCAAAGAAGTAGGAGGCCCAGGGTTCACTCTGATTGTTTAGAAATACACAATCGCTTTGAGGTCCTCTCCCCTAGCATGGAAGATGAAGAGCAGACTCCATTTGAGGATCTCTCCCTCATTACAGTCGATCAGGTATATGAAGACGAGCAGCAAAGCCAGTCCTCAGGGAATGTGCAGGTGACCTTGGAACGGACAGCTCACGGAAGAACCCCAACCAAACCTAAGAGGAGGCGTGTAGTGGTGATAGGGGATTCCCTACTGAGGGGAACAGAAGCAGTGATCTGTGGGCCTGACAAGATGTCTCGGGAAGTGTGCTGTCTCCCCGGGGCTAAGATTCAAGATGTAACTGAACGACTGCAAGGAATCATAAAACCCACTGACAAATACCCCTTCCTCTTGGTTCATGTGGGAACCAATGACACTACAAGCAATAGCCCCCAGAAGATCAAAAGAGACTATGAGGCTCTGGGCAGGAAATTGAAGCAATTAAATGCACAAATTGTCATCTCATCTGTCCTCCCAGTTGAACGATGTGGCCCAGGGAGAGAGGGAAAAATAGTGGAAGCGAACAGCTAGCTTCGCAAATGGTGTAAACAGGAACGGTTTGGATTCTGAGATCACGGACTGCAGTTTCTTGAAGATGGACTTCTGGCAAGCGAAGGGCTGCACCTCACAACGGTTGGGAGAAATGTTTTTGCCAAAAATCTCAGAAACCTCATCAGGAGGGCTTTAAACTGACTAATGTGGGGGAGGGAGACAGTGCTCCTGAAGGTCATCATGATGTCATAGACCAAATGGAGCAAACAGCACACAGACCTAGTGGTGGGAGGAAAAAATCCTTAAATAAGAGACACGGGGGAATGATTAACGGACTTCAATGTCTGTACACTAATGCGCAAAGCATGGGAAAGAAACAAGATGAGCTTGAGCTCTTGGTACAGCAAACTAAATATGACATAATAGGCATCACTGAAACCTGGTGGGATAAGTCCCATGAATGGAATGTAATAATGGGGGGATACAATCTATTTCAGAGAAACAGACCAGACAAGAAAGGAGGAGGAGTGGTGTTATATGTCAGGGATGTGTATACCTGTGAAGAGATCCAAGATTTAGAACCTCAAAGCCAAAGTGAGAGCATTTGGGTCAAAATTAAGGGAGAGAAGAATAACAGGGACCTCATTGTGGGAGTTTACTATAGATCCCCAAGCCAAACGGAGGACATAGATGATGCCTTCCTGGAACAGATGGCCAAACATGCAAAAAGAAGGGAGATAGTAGTAATGGGGGACTTCAATTACCCGGATATTTGTTGGATGTCAAACTGAGCCAAGAGCATAAGGTCAAACAGATTCCTCATTGGCCTTGCAGACAACTTCATTGTCCAGAAAGTGGGAGAAGCACCAAGAGGAACAGCCATTTTAGATCTGGTCCTAACCAATGTTGATAACCTGGTTAGTGGGGTAGAAGTGGAAGGATCAGTAGGCGTGAGTGATCATGCTCTTCTGAAGTTTACTATACAGCAGAAAGGAGCAGCCAAGCATACTAGGACTCAATTTCTTGACTTTAAGAAAGCCGACTTCATAAAACTTAGGGAAGTGCTGGGTGAGATCCCACGGACAGTAAAACTAAAATGAAAGGGAGTTCATGATGGCTGGGAGTTTGCTAAGAGGGAGATAGTAAAAGCACAACGTCAGGCAATACCAAGATAGTAAAAGCACAACGTCAGGAAATACCAATGAGACGGAAACATGGAAGGTGCCTAAAGAAGCCAGGGTGGCTATCTAAAGAACTTTTAACTGAGTTAAGATTAAAAAAGGATGTGTACAAAAAATGGAAAAGGGGGGAAACCACCAAAGAGGAATTCAAACAAATAGCCAGCACATGTAGACACAAAGTCAGAAAAGCTAAAGCACAGAATGAACTCAGGCTTGCTAGAGAGGTTAAAAGCAACAGAAAAGGCTTTTATAGGTATGTTCGTAGCAAAAGGAAGAACAAAGAAACAGTGGGGTCACTCAGAGGAGAAGATGGTGAAATGCAGACAGGGGACACAGAAAGGGCTGAACTCCTCAATGCCTTCTTTGCCTCAGTCTTCTCCGATAAGGAAACAATGCCCAACCTGAAGAATTTGGAGCAAATGATTCAGCAAAGGAAACACAGCCCAGAATAACTAAGGAGATAGTACAAGAATACTTGGCTAGTTTAGGTGTATTCAAGTCTCCAGGGCCAGATGAACTGCATCCAAGAGTATTAAAAGAACCGGCAGATGTGATCTCAGACTGACCGAACCCAAAGGATGCTCATCAATGGTTCCTCTTCATCCTGGAGAAGAGTGACTAGTGGGGTGCCACAGGGTTCTGTCTTGGGCCCGGTCTTATTCAACATCTTTATCAACAACTTGGATGATGGACTCAAGGGCATCCTGATCAAATTTGCAGATGACACCAAACTGGGAGGGGTAGCTAACACCCCAGAGGACAGGATCACACTTCAAAACGACCTTGACAGATTAGAGAACTGGGTCAAAACAAACAAGATGAATTTTAACAGGGAGAAATGTAAAGTATTGCACTTGGGCAAAAAAAATGAGAGGCACAAGTACAAGATGGGTGACACCTGGCTTGAGAGCAGTACATGTGAAAAGGATCTAGGAGTCTTGGTTGACCACAAACTTGACATGAGTCAACAGTGTGACGCGGCAGCTAAAAAAGCCAATGCAATTCTGGGCTGCATCAATAGGAGTATAGCATCTATATCAAGGGAAGTAATAGTGCCACTGTATTCTGCTCTGGTCAGACCTCACCTGGAGTACTGTGTCCAGTTCTGGGCACCACAGTTCAAGAAGGACACTGACAAACTGGAACGTGTCCAGAGGAGGGCAACCAAAATGGTCAAAGGCCTGGAAACGATGCATTGAGGAACGGCTAAGGGAGCTGGGCATGTTTAGCCTGGAGAAGAGGAGGTTAAGGGGTGATATGATAACCATGCTCAAATATATAAAAGGATGTCACGTAGAGGAGGGAGAAAGGTTGTTTTCTGCTGCTCCAGAGATGCGGACACCGAGCAATGGATTCAAACTACAAGAAAGAAGATTCCACCTAAACATTAGGAAGAACTTCCTGACAGTAAGAGCTGTTCGGCAGTGGAATTTGCTGCCAAGGAGTGTGTTGGAGTCTCATTTTTTGGAGGTCTTTAAGCAGAGGTTTGACAACCATATGTCAGGAGTGCTCTGATGGTGTTTCCTGCTTGGCAGGGGGTTGGACTCGATGGCCCTTGTGGTCTCTTCCAACTCTATGATTCTATGATTCTATTCTATGATTCTATGATTTATCAGCAAAATAGATGCTTTGATTCACCAATTATTCCTAGCAAAGCTAAGAAGGGAGTTGGGTTTATCTATGTAAACAGTGGTGATTTCTGCAACAAAGAGTGAACTTGCAGGTATCATCTGAGTTTTCTTATAATGTTAAATACTAACAGTAAATTCAAATCACAAACCCAATTCAGTTAAGGGACTTCCATGAAGAAAGATGGCTGACTAAATGTCTACTGCCGACACTCCACCGACAGAGATGATTATGTGGTGATTAATGATAGCCAGGATATAAATCTACCAATTGAACTTTCACTTGGAAAGCAAGCTATACGCTGGCACAAGAAGAGGCAATTATTAACAGGCAGAAAACAAAACAAAAAGCATGTTTTTATTATTTGCAACTAAGAAATATTCTAAACTCCTAAGGCTGTTCCGATGGCTAAGAAATCTCATTTTATATTACTTTTAACTTCTTTGCCCCTTTGGTGTAAATGCCAACTGCAAAGTGAGATTTACCTCTCTGATTGTGGGACCGAATATGCTCCTCTATTAAGGAGACAGACGCAGGTTTTCAAGGCAGACTGTTAAGGTGGAGAGTGAGTTCTTAATAGGACCTCAGTATGGTATAAAACTGGGTGTAAAATAATAAATATACAACAAGTAATTAACTATGGATTACTTTTTAATATTATATATGACTACAGTGCAGAGATTCCTGCTTAAATAGAAATGAAGGATTTGTTTTTTTAAAAAAAAACATGGAGGAATGGTTGGAATTTTTGGGGAGATAAAGTCACCATACTGGAATGGAGGAAGACTATTGGGTACACACTTGAAGGTGATATCTGGCTGGTGAAAGACCCTGTGTGAGAGGCAGAGAAGGACAGATCTCCCAGGATGGGAGACTGGGGAAAGAAAGGGAAGCACACAGGTGAGAGCTGGGAGGGTCCACTCCCTTCTGTGTGAGACAAGATATAATAATAATAATAATAATAATAATAATAATAATAATAATAATAATAAAAATATTATTTATATCCCGCCCTCCCCAGCCGAAGCCAGGCTGAGGGCGGCTAACAACAATAAAACAGTACAACAGTACAACACAACACTCTAAAATCATTCATTATAAAATTAATTCAAAGCAAACCACTGGCAACCATTGGGCCAGAGCTCCACGAAGATTGCCGAAGGAGGGAGTCAGGCTGTGCCCTGGCCAAAGGCCTGGTGGAACAGCTCTGTCTTGCAGGCCCTGTGGAAAGTCCCGCAGGGCCCTGGTCTCTTGTGACAGAGCGTTCCACCAGATCGGAGCCACAGCTGAAAAAGCCCTGGCTCTAGTTGAGGCCAGCCTAACCTCTCTGTGGCCTGGGAACTTCAAGATGTTTTTATTTGAAGACCGTAAGTTTCTCTGTGGGACATACCAGGAGAGGCGGTCCCGTAGGTACGAGGGTCCTAGGCCGCATAGGGCTTTAAAGGTTAAAACCAGCACCTTAAACCTAATCCTGTACTCCACTGGGAGCCAGTGCAGTTGGTATAGTACCGGGTGAATGTGATTTCGCAGCGAGGACCCCGTAAGGAGTCTCGCAGCATTCTGCACCTGCTGGAGTTTCTGGGTCAGTCTCAAGGGCAGCCCCACGTAGAGCGAGTTACAATAATCCAGTCTGGAGATGACCGACATGTGGATCACAGTGGCTAGGTCAGGGTGAAAGAGGTAAGGAGCCAACTGCTTAGCTTGGCGGAGATGGAAAAATGCCGCCTTTTTATAGCTGCAATCTGCACCTCCATGGAAAGGGAGGTGTCGAAGATTACACCCAAACTCTTAACCTACGGTGCTGGCACTAATTGCACCCCCGCAAGAGATGGGAGTTGCCCCCCAATCCCATATCGTTCCGTCCCAGCTACATGATCTCTGTCTTCGAAGGATTTAGCTTCAACTGGCTTCCACGTAACCATCCAGCCACAGCTTCTAAACATCTGATCAGTGTGTCTGGGGCTGAGTCAGGATGGCCATCCATCAACAGATAGAGTTGGGTGTCATCGGCATACTGATGGCAACCCAGCCCAAAACTCTGGACAAGCTGGGCGAGGGGGTGCATAAAGATGTTGAAAAGCATCGAGGAATGTACCGCACCCTGAGGTACTCCACACACCAAGGAGTGGCGCGATGACAATCCCCCCCCCCAAGCGCCACCCTCTGTCCCCGACCAGAGAGAAACGAGCGCAGCCATTGAAGGACTGTGCCCTGGATCCCCACGTCGGCTAGGCGGTGGTCCAGAAGTTCGTGATCGACCATGTCGAAAGCTGCTGACAGATCTAGAAGAATCAGCAGCCCCGACCCACCTACGAAGATCATCTGTTAGGGCAACCAGAGCCGCCTCGGTCCCATGACCAGTGCGGAAGCCGGACTGGAATGGATCCAGAGCCGATGTTTCATCCAGAAACCCACCAAACTGTTCAGCAACCACTCTCTCAATCACCTTACCCAGGAATGGAAGATTCGAAATTGGGCAGTAATTGGTTAGATATAAGGGATCTAATGATGTTTTCTTTAAGAGCGGGCGCACTACTGCCTCCTTCAGTTCCCCTGGGGATGTCCCGGTGCCAAGGGACAAATTGATGATCTCCCCTAGGAGGGCCCGCACCTCATCTGGACACGGTCTAATCAGCCAAGACAGGCACGGGTCGAGAGTACAGGTGGTGGGCTTTCCAGCTTGGAGGAGTCTGTCCACATCGGCTGGGAATATCCAGTCAAAGTGGTCCAATACTGGACCCGAGGACAGTTGAGGGGCCTCCAGTTCCTTTATTGTATCCAAATTGGCAGGGAGGCCATGGCGGAGCAACAAGACCTTGCAAATGCCTTGCAAAAAGCTCGCAAATGCCTCACAGCTGTGTGTCAAATTGTTATTTAAATTTGGCTGTCCCTCAAGGGACGTTAAAGACCTAATTATACTAAATAATTGCGCCAGGTGAGAGCTAGCGGAAGCAATGGAGGCCGAGAAGTAAGACTTCTTAGCAGCCTTCACCGGCATCTCATAGGTTTTCATAAAAGCCCTATAAGATGTTCTTGAGGTTCCGTCACGGGCACCCCCGCAATACTCACTCTAGCCGTCTGAGGTCCCGCTTCATTTTCCGGAGCTCCTCGGTAAACCAGGGAGCCCGGTTTCTACAGGGTCGCAGAGGGCACTTAGGTGCGATCTCATCGATGGCTGGCAGGAGCTGGATATTCCAGCCCTCAACAAGCTCAGTTAATGAGTCGCCAGGGGGAGCAAGGTCCCGCAAGGCTTGGCGGAATCTATCAGGGTCCATCAGCCTCTGCAGGGGAGCCCAAATCGGCTCGCCACCTAAGCAGGGTGGGCTTAGTCAATCCTGGCTTTCAGAGCATAGTGATCAGACCATGGCACCTTCATCGAAGGAGACATGATCACATCTATACCGACACCCAAGATCAAATCCAGAGTGTGGCCTGCTTGATGTGTGGGGCCCGAAACAAACTGGGAGAGCCCTAGTGTTGCCATGGAAGACACCAGGTCCAGAGCCTGTGAGGAGGGTGTGGTATCAGCATGGATGTTGAAGTCCCTCAATACCAATAGGTTAGGGAACTGCAATGTGAAGCCGGCCACCACCTCCAGTAGGCCTGACAGGGTGGCTGCTGGTGCGCTAGGTGGCCGGTACACCAGACAGACAGCCAAGATCTCCTTGGAGCCTCACACTAGGCCAACACATTCAGTGCCGGGGATCAATGGCGATGGTAGAGCCCTGAAAGGACAATCTTCCCGGATTAATAATGCCACCCCTCCCCCCCGGCCCAGAGTCTGCGACTGGTGGAGGAAGGAGAAACCCGGGGGCGCCATCTCTCGTAAGGTAATTGTTTCCCCTTTGTTCGCCCAGGTCTCCATCACACAAGCCAGGTTGACCCCCTACGAGGTAAAGAAATCTCGCAGGGTGGCGGTTTTGTTGCCTATAGACCTGGCATTGCACATCACCAGTGACGGAGGTGAGTAATCCTTGCTCACCCTACCCTCGTCCCTCGGGATGAGGCACAGATTGGAACGGGTATGAGCATATCCATATCTCGATCCCCTTCGCCTATAAGATCTACCTTTGAGACAGGGCTTGGCATTTCTTTCTCTCTTTTACTTTTTTGTTTGTTTGTTTAGTTAGTGTTGCTGAAAAGTTTCAATAAAAAAGTAAAGAAAACCAAACAAACCCAATTCAGCCAATTTTTCGACACTGTTTTTAAGGATATAATGTGTGGTGTCAACCAGTTACTACTTCTACTGGTCCAGCTAGACAGGTTTGGGATTTTTACTGAGGGTGAATTCTGCACCATATTCTTGACAAGATGTAATGCATCAATGGTGGATATATTCTGCTTTGTTAATTCTTCTTCAACAGTGCCTGAACACTACTGCATTATTTCTGTCTGCGGAAACTATCTACATTGCAACGAAAGTGGGACAAAATTAAGTTTGTGCATTTGTAGTTTTCAGCAGAAAGTTAAAGGATGTGACAGAATGGAAATGAAACTGTATGATCACCTCAAAATCTTTGCAGGCATAAATAGCATTGACAATGGAGTTGGATATAACCACCTTGAAAGGATTATGAGCACAAATCATTATGAATGTGCAATTAAAAAGCGTTTTCTGGAGGAGCCCTTAGCACCAGTAATAAACTGTGGAGTTAGTGATGGGAATTATTGGGAAAGCCAGCCCCACAGTAACTCACATTGTGTCTTTCATAGTGAATGTCCCTGTTCTTTGGAACTGCATTCAGAATATGACTCTGTACTTTCCCCCCAAAAAGGAAGACATTTTTTCCGCAACAAGCTTTCCCAGTCATGTACAAAGGTCATTTCAATAGGTGTATACCTTTTATTGTTTTAACCTATATTTAGTTGTTGTTGATTTTTGTACTGTTTTAAAACCTTTTATAATAAATAATAATAATAAATTTTTATTTATACCCCACCCTTCCCAGTTTCCCAGAAAACTGGGTTCAGGGCGGCTATCAACAAATTTAAAACACTTAATTGATGCAACAAAAAAACAGCATAAAATACAATATAAAACGTAAATAACAATAAATTGAGAATTCAAAAATCAATTTAGGGGGGAAATCCAGCCAATAAACATTAGATGATCAGCGGGGTATCTGGCTAAATTAGTCCCATTTGGGCCAGAGAGGAGACCAGGGGAGAATTAGCTGTGGGATCCCACAGTGGGTAATCTTCATAAAAAGGGGAGGGGAGGGGAGGAAGTGGAATAAAAGATCAGGCTAAGTTCAAATTGAAAGCCAGTCAGAATAGCTCTGTCTTACAGGCCCTGCGGAAGGAAGTTAAATCCTGCAGGGCCCTGGTCTCATGGGACAGAGCATTCCACCAGGTCAGAGCCATCACTGAGAAGGCCCTGGCCCTGGTGGAGGATAATCTGACTTACTTGAGGCAAGGGACCTCTAAAATATGATTATTCATAGTTTAAACTGCTTTTATATCTCATTATGAAAATGATCTACAGGTGGTACATGACCCCAGTCAAGCTAGCAAAAATTTATCATTTGCCTGACAATAAGTGTTGGAAGTGTAAAGAAACCGAGGGTACCTTTTATCACCTTTGGTGGACGTGCCCGAAGATTAAGGCTTTCTGGGAAATGATATATAATGAAATGAAAAAGGTACTTAAATGTACTTTCCCTAAGAAACCAGAGGCCTTTCTCTTGGGCATTGTCGGCCAATTGGTGTCAAAGAAAGATAGAATTTTCTTTATGTATGCTACGACAGCAGCAAGAATACTCATCGCAAAGTATTGGAAGACACAAGATCTACCCACTCTGGAAGAATGGCAGATGAAAGTGATGGACTATATGACACTGGCTGAGATGACCAGGGGAAGGAGACGGCAGAAGAAGAATGGAAGAAATTTAAAATCCATCTTAAGGACTATTATAAACTTGATGAATGTTAGAATGTCGAGGTTTTGAGAAAGAAAGGGTTACAGCGATATAAGATTAGACTGAAGGAAAGATTAAGAAGACATATGTTTGACAGAACTATTTGGAAGTTGCTGGGAAACTTTGGACATTGGGATGCAGAAAGGGGAGGTATGGGGGAGTCCGAGAAACAAGGTTTATGAAAAAAAAGTTATGAAACTATACGTGTTTGTATGTCTTTCTATATGTTTGTATTGTTCTAAAAATTTTGTAAAACCAATAAAAATTTATTTAAAAATAAAAATAAACTGCTTTTATATCTCTGTAAGTTGCCTTGAGGCATACATGCAAAATGCAATTCATAATTTATAATGATGATAGTAACTATGTGATTACAAAGTTCACATGTTATATTTACCACATGAGTCCATGCCCAAAACATGTTGGAAGAGCTTGTTGAGAGAAGCAGTGTATTGTGTTTCTTAGAGATGTCATAATCAATCACATCTTCACACGTACTGAAGCCAGGTTTTCATGCACCCAAATGAACGTGTCATTTGATAGCATGAGGACTAGCCACTCTGAATGACCTCAGCCCCTAGGTCCTAGCTCCTAGGGTAATGCATTTCCCGTTGTGTGCAGCAGTAATAGAGAACCCTTGTTCTGTTTTTCTGGACAGCCCTTAAATGTTTTATCTTCAGAAAATACCAGTAGAAATTCTTATTCTTCACTACTTACCCTTCCCTTTTATCAGAGTCCTAAGGAAAGGAGTCTCTGGTCGCTCGTCTAATTCTTCAGAGTGGTCAATGAGCGCTTCTTTCACTGCTTGGAATCCAGACAGTACTACAATGGGTAGATGTCCAAACCATATGGTGTAAATATTTCCATGTTGCTTTCCCAGCTACCATTTGGTTCAAAAGAGAAGAGAGGAATGATGTGTTCAAAAAATGCAGTTGGATATTTCAACTTAATACGAGAACGTCATCCTCCCTCACTTCTGCAGTTTCTCACTATGTGCAGTTCTCTTGATATCATCTTTTCCCCTCCTCCTCCTCCCCTTCCTTCCTTCCTTCCTTCCTTCCTTCCTTCCTTCCTTCCTTCCTTCCTTCCTCCCTCCCTCCCTTCCTCCCTCCCTCCCTCCCTCCCATAATTCCAACCCATTTGTTTTACTCCCTCCTAGCCATGTTGCCTCTGCCTAGGATCAGAGCAGCAGAGACACTTCATAGTAACCAGCCCTCCTGTGACAGACAAGAAGATGCACAAGTCATTGCCAGAAAATTATCTTGCCACAATCTTTGTGTGTGCAGGGATGTGGAACCTGTAGCCCACCAGATGCTTTTGAACTAGAACTCCCACCATCCCTGACTATTGGCCATGGTGGTTGGGGCAGATGGGCATTGTAGTCCAAAACATCTGGAGGCTACCAGGTTGGCATAGGCTGGGCTAGAGCCCTGGGTCAGCTTTCAGACCCACGGTGGGTCACAGCAGGAGCATCACCACCATGCATATCTATGGCAAGGAATTAAGATGATGCATGTCTGGGCTAGAGAATATTACCAATTCCAATGTTTTAAAAGTTTATATGTTCATATCCGATGGTTGAGTAATTTTGTATTTTTTGAGGAGTTTTCGCTGAAATAGCTCATAATTTTATTTAAGAAACAAACAAATAAACTAAACTAGGATCTGACAAAGAGTTAATGCTTGCAGAGGAGGCAATGGAAAGGTGCCTGTTCTGTTTGTCTCTTGTCTTCTCTAGTTACACGTGAGCTGCTGCTGAGAAAGGCTGATGTGCTCCTGCTTCATTGCCAATTGAACTTGTTCCCCTTCCGTCTGTTGGAAGGGGAGAAGTACACAGCATTCTAGGCCAGGGATGTCCAACAGGTAGATCCTGATCTACTAGAAGATCGTGGTGTGTCTGTGGTAGATCTTGGGCCCCCCCCCCGAACCCTCCTGAAAGCTCAACAACTTTGGCTCCCCAAAAAAGCTCAACAAATTTAGTAGATCACCGCCAGTTTTTTTATAGTGGGAGTAGATCTCAGTCTCTTGAAAGTTGGACATACCTGCTCTAGGCCATTTTGCAACATGCAATAGAACGAAAGGAAGACAAGATCAAGAACATACTGTAATAAGCTGTTTTATTAATTCAGCTTCTTGTGTTACACAATGTGTTTTGGAGATAAGAGCCCTTCAACCAGCAGCTATGAACGACACACATTAAAACTAGTATAAAGGGGCAAGATTCTGATTAATACTGAAAAGCACAAAACCATACAAAGTAGGATAATGGCAGCATGGGTAGCTATGTGAAATCCGGGGCGGGGGGGGGGACACAAGGCAACATAAAATGTTGTTGTATTTTCTATGGGTCAACTTGTAAGTGGTAGCAAGACTTCATTTCCCAGTGACATTGGTTTCACAGCTTTCTAAATGACTCTCTGGAGCTGATTTCACAGCACTGGCCTTGTATTATTGGTGGGAGTATTAACTGGAGATTAGCACTTACTGTAGGATTGCCATACATCAGGAAAATTCCTGACATGTCCTGACAGGAATCGGCAAAATGTCAGGGAACACTGAGATGTATGGCAACCCAATGGAAAAAGCTCAACAATTTCCTAAAAAATGGCAACCCTAGTTTACCACAGAGATCCTTTAAGAAGATTTTGGTATTTTAGTTTATAGTTTGTTTTTTATAAGTGCTTCTGGTTTGAGTGAAAAAGATTGAATAGGGCATGGAGGTTAGTGCCTGTTGAGAGGCTGCTGTGAATGAATGCTGTGGTCTGTCTTTTTTCTGTAATAATATTTTATTCTTTTTTCATATAGAAAGTTACATTTCTTAACCTTGGTAACCTCAAGGTAAGATTACTTGCAATGTGTTATACATAGGGCTGGCTCTGAAGACAGTTTGGAAACTTCAGCTAGTGCAGAATTCAGTGGCCAGGTTGCTCAATGGAACAAGAGCATATTACATCGCTCCTGGTCCGGCTGCACCAGCTACCAATTAGTTTCTGGACCCAATTCAAAGTGCTGGTTTTGACCTACAAAGCCTTAAATAGCTTAGAACCAAAATACCTCAAGGACCGCCTCTTTCGATATGATCTCACCCAGACCCTGAAATCATCTTCTGAGGCGCTTCCTGTGTTCCTCCTCCATAAGAGGTCCAGAGGGTGGCAACACAAGAATGGACCTGCTCTGCAGTGACTCCCCGTCTGTGGAATGCTCTCACCAGGGAAGTTCACCTGGCAAAACCTTCCTTTTTAACTAGGCCTTTGGCTGATTTCATTGACATCCTATGCCCTTTTAAAATCTGATTTTTTTCTGTGGGGGCTTATTATTGGGTGGTTAATAATAATAATAATCCAATTAACAAAACAATTGGAATATACAAATTTTCCATATAGAAAGTAACATTTGTTACTCAACAATTATACAGTGGTACTTCGGGTTACATACGCTTCAGGTTACATACGCTTCAGGTTACAGACACTGCTAACATAGAAATAGTACCTTGGGTTAAGAACTTTGCTTCAGGATTAGAACATAAATTGTGCTGTGGCGGCGCGGCAGCAGCAGGAGGCCCCATTAGCTAAAGTGGTGCTTCAGGTTAAGAACAGTTTCAGGGTAAGAACGGACAGGTTAAGAGGCTAATGATGGGAGTAAATTAGCCTCCCGAGTTTTCCCAGGGGATGGGAAAATGCTGCCTCATCCACTGTTGCCAATAAATCACCCCTGAGTTCGAAAGAAGGAGGGTATGGGGGCACTGGACGGAAAGCCCTCAAGTGAGTTTTTGGATCTCCTGGACGCTACTTCTGATTGTGATCCTAGTTGCATTGCTCAAGATAAATAATTGGAGAAGAGTAAATGCACATGTTTTGAGCGAAGGAAAGGGTGTACTGATTGCTAATTAAATCGACCACTGAGAAGCTGAGTGACGGGTTGGACTGAACAGAAGACTACATCAAAGAATCAAAACTATGTGGGTATGTTGAAACGGATCGGAAAGGGGGGGAACTTTTCACTTTTTCAATATGATTTACCTAACAACCCCTCCCCAAGAAGCACCGCCACATGACTGATAGCAAGTGAGATGGGAAAATAAACTGTGTGGAAATAAAATTATCAACTAAAGGCTCTATTTTGCGGAAGATCTGGAAAGGTAACGAAAGGCTTTTGGATGACACAGTTCTAATTGGGAACCGCCATTATGAAACTGACTTTGTTGCAAGATTTACAGTCAAAGGGGGAGGGAGCCAGTGTTCTGTTATCATATCTGAATTCCACGTTTGCTTTGGCAAGAACTCCCCTGGAAAGGCTGATTTATGGAGCAACTGGTCTGGGAAAGTTAATGAGCAGACGCTTAGACTGTATTTTATGGGAGCTGCTGAAATGGCGCCTGCCGTTTGAATAGGACTTTTGGATCTGCGTGAAAATCCACACAGGACTATAATAATGTTTGCTTCAACTTGCTTGTGGAGATAACTCAGAGGTTATTAAGAAGAAAAATGATAACAGCAAGAAGATTGGAAGACGGGATTTGTAAAGGATAACAACAAAGAGATGGAAAGATGGGACTTGTGAACATCAAAGCAGCAGAAATATGACATGATTGGACCGTTTCTGAACTCGAAGCATGGGTACACCCAACAAAAATTTAAAATTTGGCTAAATATTTGGAGTTTATTATGTATTGGTATAATTTGGAATTAATGTGATATGATTGGTTTGTTAACTGGAAATTTAATAAAAATTCTTTTTTAAAAAAGAACCTCGGCAACAAATTAAGTACTTAACCTGAGGTAGCACTATATTCCAATTCAACAACACAAGTGATTTCCCACTCACCCAATATCAATGTTTATAACTCGAATTACATACTATTGCATTTTAAACTTCCATCTTATCTAATTTGATCCTCTCTAACATGTTTCTTAATATATTCTGCTGTTTTGTTACACTTCAAACCCCGCTGTGGTCTTTGCATATGGGAAATAACTTTTTATATAGCCCGGAAAGATTTTCCAATCTTCTTTAAAAGATTCTAAATTTGTATCTTTTATCAATTTTTGCCATCTCTGCATATTCGAAGATATTCATAAAGCATTCTTCCTTTGAGGGTGTTCTCTCCTCCTTCCTCAGTTTAAGAGCATACAATAAATATTTTTGATCTGTAGTTTTTAATGCATATTTTCAACTTTTATATGGTTTTGTGCTTTTCAATATTAATAATAATACTATTTACATTATTACTATTATTCGTATTGCTTACAGGTTCTGACAACGGAGGCTTATGGCATTTCCCATTTTAACCCATTCTATTGTTGAAGCTGAAATATCACAATTGTTGGGGGAAATAGATAAAACAATTGCTGGCATCAGACTGAGTTATTACGAAGCAATAAGTACCTGAATGAGAGTATTTTCATCAATCTTGAATCCAAATCTCCATATGGCTCCAATGAGAGGAAGCTGGAGAGGACCTGGAGGATAATGCCTGCGTGACCAGAGCTGTTTCAGGTAGTGCAGAATCAGAAGAGCCACCAGCAGAGCAATCAGAAGTGTCCGTATCTCCATCCTTCTCTTGCTGTCTCTTTCTCCTTAATTCTTTCTAGGTTGTCTGGTCAGGTTCAACTCTCTTTCTCTAAGGAGTTTTTGCTTTCTTCAAAGACATCAGCAGTATTCTCTGTTTTTATATGCTCAGTTATTGAAAACAAATAAGCAACAAGGGGTGCAACACCATTTGTAAGTAGACTTGGAATGTGATACAATCAAACATTAGTACAATCAAACGCTATAATCATTTTGATATGTGTCACGCAGATGTGACGAAGTGTGCTTTATATCAGGCACATTGAACTCCCAAGAGACTGTGATCTACTTCCAGTACCCCAAGAGTCATCTGGTATTTAATATGGGTATCTTTCCTCTTATGGAATTGCTACTCCTTGTAACCTGTGCCTTGGGAAGGTACCAATCTGATGTAGGTGTCAAAGCCTTCAGAAAGAACTCTGAGTTCAAGCTCTTATTAATCCAGCAATGAAGGCCAGGATAGTAAATGCATTACAATTGCAAAAGCCAACAAGCTTCTACCTGCAGATGAATCGGACCACAGTGCAGTACAATTGCTACTTCCACAGAGCACTTGCTAGTTGCAATCCATCAGGGGTGCCAACTTGAATAAAATATGAGGAAGGGGGCAAGTGAGCCCCACTTCACATAATCAATCACATAATGTGGCTCACGTCCACCATTAGAATGGCAATTGCCATGAACTTTGGCGGAGCCAGGCCCCTTCACATATTTTAGAGGGGCACTGAAGGGACCTCAGCCCCTAGTTCTTCGCTCCTAGGTAACCCATTTCCTGTTGAGTGCAACAATAATAGAGAACCTTTGTTCTGGACAGCCCTTTAAATGTTTTATCATAGTCATAAGGAAAGAAGTCTGTGGTCACTTGTCTAATTCTTCAGATGGCTAGGCAGCACACCCCCAGAGATGCCTCCTGTTGGCATTCTGCTGTAAAAGGCAGCTGTCACAGCCTGCCTTGTGGGTGGACCGGCCCTCTGCTTCATAGCTGGTTATGATAAGAAACCCCCACACACTTTCCTGTATTTATAGCGGTAGCTGCTGGTGCTAGTTTTCAGGATCTTTGGGTTGGCATAATAACACAATACTGGAATGAAGAGAGGGATCCAACGGAAACTCTGGCAGCAGATATTCAAAATGTGTCCTACATATTTCACTGCCTAATGGTCACCACCATATAATAGTTGAGCTCCTTTTTTCAAATCATTCCGAAAGCATTCACCACATAATGGTCACAGGGCATTGTAAGCGTGCATGAGAATGCCTTGCCCCAATTCAGACTACCTATTATCCTTACAGTGATGATGGGAAGTTCTGCTTCTGCACACGAGTTTGGCAAACCGCTCAGAGGTGAAGCATTCCTTGCTCATCCACCCTAGAATGTTCAGTTCACATTGAGTTCATGAAACATCGTACCCTGACCTGTTCTTCATGCATGGTTGACCACATCTACGGAATGCAATTGTTATGCCCTTTTAAGTTTTGCAATATCAATCACTAGTAGTAGTTTAATAAGGAGGTTTTCATACCTGTCCAGCAATATCAATCACTAGTAATAGTTTAATAAGGAGGTTTTCATACCTGTCCAACCATGTGTTCCCTTTCCCAACCTTTAATCTATTGATTATTAATGCCTATATTCAACCCTTGCATTGTATTTGTGTTAACCAATCAGCAACAAGCACATATGTGGCAATGCTGTAATACTCAATAAAAGAGACTCCCCGAGACATGCTCGGAAGATGCCTCCCATATGACACTTGTCATTCGTCTGTCGTTTATTTCAACCCAACATCTGGTGACCCCGACGTGATAACGACGTGCCAGATCCCTTTACGCAGCAACCGCTGTACTTCACTCGACTGGACAAGTCTCAGCGCGCTACTTCGTGAATATGGGGGGGGGGCTGCAAAGTTCCAACAGGAGCATGCCAAGGAGCTGATTCATCTCGTTAGACAGTGGGTGGTGGGTGTTCATATTTCTTTGAAAGTAATTGAACAATTGTTATGTGAGATTGCTTGCCAGTGCCCCTGGTACCCAGAGTCCGGCTCTCTGGGATCAGAAGCTGGGCAAAAATCAGAAAAACCCTCTTCACAGAACCGAGGGCACCGATTCATTGTCTGTTCACTTGGCAGAAGTGTGCAGATGCCGTCGATAGGTTAGGACCACAGGCATCTCCGTTGCCACCTGCTCTTTTAGCCGAAGCAGACAATCCCCCACCTTACCCAAAGCTTCTGCCTCCATCACAATCTTGCCAACCCCTCCCTACGCCTCAGCCCACATCCACCCCCCATCCCTCCTTCACCTGCCTCAGCCCCTGTGTGCTTTCCCAGAGGAGCTGTGTGCGCCGCGCTTTCTCAAGCTAGGCAGCAAGGGCTCCTCTCCTTAGAGGAAGAGGCTGGATGGGCTGGGGAAATGCCATCTGCTTTCCCTATCTCCTATGCGAACCCCGGCACTGCACAACAGCAGGTTATGTATGAGGCGCTTCCTTATTCTGTTCTGGGAGAATTAAGGAAAGCCATTACTGATTCTGGCCTCAAATCTTCTTATGTGCTCGGGATGCTGGAGGGCATCGCAAATGGTTACACAATGCTACCTCAAGATTGGAAGGATTTGATGCACATGTTTTTATCTCCTGCTCAGTATGTGGTTTTTGAAAGTGAATTTAAGCACAGCGCAGCAGCCCTGGCTGATCCACAGCATTCAGCCATCCAACTCTTTGGCGCTGGTCTGTATGATAATATACCAGCCCAGGCACAATTGACACCTTGACATTTCAGTCGCACCGCGACCTGTGTACAACGCACCTTTCGGAAAGTCCCTGTCTCAGGGCAACCACTGAGCTCCTTCGTTAATATTAAGCAACAACATTCGGAGCCTTACCATCAATTTATAGACAGATTGAAAGAATCAATCACCAGGCAGATTGATGACCCTACAGCTCAAAATAAATTGATGAAAAAATTGGCCTTTGAAAATGCAAACACCGATTGCAAGAAGGCTTTGCAGTCAGTCATACACCGCCCCAAATATGACCTGGCCGATATGATTCAAACCTGTGCAGATGTTGGCAGCCAGAGCCATGCAATGTCTTTGCTTCCCGGTGCCATCCAGGCTGGCAATAAGCCCACGGGCAATTGCTTCAATTGCAAATGCCCAGGTCATTTTGCTAAACAATGCAGAGCCCCAGGCGGGGGAGCAAACAGGAATGGTGATGCCAATAAGGCTAAACCTTCCCCAAAATGCCCAAAATGCGGAAAAGGCTATCATTGGGCAAATCAGTGCAGGAGTTCGGGAAACTCCATAGGGGCCCAGCTCTCGGGCCAGGACAAATAGAGAGCCCTCCGCCGTTAGTCTGCACTATTGAGACTTTTTCTAAGGATACACCCTCTGATTTCACCATTGATTTAATCAATCAGGAAACCAAAGACACTGTTTTACCTGGTGAAATTGTGCTCATGCCCACCCAATTGGCGGGCCCACTACCACCTAAGGTCGCAGGCTTAATTTTACCCAAATTCTCTGCAGCCAAAGAAGGAATCCTGGTTATTCCAGGAGTCCTAGATCCTGACTATGTGGGCACAATCATGGTTCAACTCTGGAGCCATATGCCCATGCAGTTAAAAAAGGGTGAGTCTTGGGCGCATTTGGTAGTGCTCCCTTCTCATCCTACTGCTTCTGGATAGTAATTTGCACCAGCTCTCTCCCCTCTCTCCACAGCTGTTAGCTGTAATCCAGAGGATTGGCGAACAGAAACTTCTTCGTAAGTATAAAATCAATGGCAAAGTTCTGGAAGGCTTGATTGTCACGGGCGCAGACATTTCTGTCATATCCAGCAATTGCTGGGACCCCACGTGGCCCCTTGAGTCTGCCTCTGCAGTTTGGGGTGTGGGTGGACCTCAAACCTCTTCCAAAAGCGTACAGTGGTTGCCTGTTTCTCTGCCTGATAGCTCTGAAACCATTGCATACATCCAGCCCTGTGTGCTGAAAATCCACCTCAATCTGGGGGACTTCCGGGTTGGCGCGATTTGGAAATGGCGGATTCCCTCCGAGCTGCGGAGGGAATCGGCTCAACCGAGGACGGGTCTTTGCCGCGCCGGCGACGCGGGGACCCTTAAAAACCGCAGGCGCGGAAGCCTGTGGACTGAAGACTCGGCGGGTGCCTTAAGCGCCCCCCGATCCACGAAGAGCCTTTTTAAAGGCTGCGGAGAGGATACGGAGGGCGGCGTGGCACTGAGAGTCGATCGCTACCTCGGTGGAGTGAAGCTGCGAGCCATGACCAAAGAGCGCTGACTTCCTTCCTTGAAATTTGGACTGAAAAGAAAGAACCCGTGAGTAAGACGGAATTGGATCTTAAAAATATTACCCTGAATTGGAGATGACCGGGGGATGTGCTAAAAGGAAGTCCGCACCCCCCCCTTGCAGACGATCTAAGCAACGACAAAGTGCTAAGCTGGAGAGCCTACCCTTGGAGGGGTGAGTTAAAAAGGACACTAACTTCCAAGATTTAGCTAAAAGAAATTTTGAGCTGGAGAGTGGAGACTGGGAAGCCTTCTTTTTGCTTTAAACAACCCCCCCTCCCGGGCCCGGGAGCGTCCTGTCTCTGTGCCTGTGTAAGAGCTGCGGAGTTTGACAGCTGTCAAAGCTGTCAAACGGGCAGTTTAGAGTGGAAAAATTGCTATTTAAGATCCCTCTGGACTAAGAGTTACAATTGAACCAAGATTGTTGGAAACAAAGTAATAAAAATAAGTTAAAGGATTGTTGGAGAAAAGACTAATAAGTAACCAGATTCCCCCTAGGGGGAACTCTGTGAAACTACAATGGCTACAATGGCTGTGGATGGAAAGTTACTAGTGGAAATCGAAAGGATGTTTCAATTGGTGGGAACTCTACAAGAGCAGAGCTTGGCTATGAATAAACAACTTATGACCTTGACTTCTGGAACAGGCAGCTCTGCTGGATGTATTGAGGACCTGAATGAGAAAGAATCCACAGCTGAATGGGAACTGATATCTGAAGAGGTGGAAGAGACTAAACAAGAAAAAGAGAAAGTAAAGCTGGGAAGTAACAACCAAAAGCCGACATCTGTGGAATACAAGCAAGGAGACTTTTGGATTACATCTACCACAAGTCTGCGAAAGATGAAGAAGATGAAGGAGGAGGTCCCGGGAGTTTATGGAACACAGGAACTTAAAACAAAGAAATATGATTGGGGCCTCCATTCTGACTTTGACTTTGAAGATGCAGGATTTGTGGAAATTCCTCAGCAGTGGCTTTCAGATGTCCTTGTGGGAAGAGAATATGGTTTGATGGCGAAAGAACTTTTTCCAGACTTGATGACTGACATAAAGGACTACCAACAAGACCGGCGGAGAGGGACTGAAAGAGACTTGAAAGCCTCGGACGTGAGGAACCCAGGCTAAGAACCGCTATTCTGGATATGTATTGGGAAGGGACAAAAACCGGGGATGGGAGGGAGGGAAGAAGAGAATCTTAAAAACACTCAAGACTTTTAGGTTTAGTTAATATGATTTTTAATTAAGACAAAATGAGAAATCGATGGAAGAGAACTTGAGTCCAACTTAGGAAAAATCTATATTTCTTTATAAAAAAAGGTAATAAGATGGTTAAGAGGAGAAACACCAATTTGCTGACAAAATTTTGGGAATTGGGATGCATGAGGGGGGGTGGGGGGAAGTCAGGGAATAGGGTTAGGAAACTAGGATTTTCTGAATTTATACATGTTCTTGTCTTGTGTCTTTTTTGTGTGTGTTCTGTCTTTATAAAAGTGGAAAAACCAATAATTTTTTTTTAAAAAAAAGAAAATCCACCTCAATCTGTGGGGCAGAGATCTACTACAACAATTACAAGCTACCATTCAATTTAATGAGTAAGCTTGTACTCCCCCTCAACTGGACATCCACCATCCCTGTATGGGTGGAACAATGGCCCATAACGGGGGGGGGGGGACTACTTGCTTTAAAACAATTGGTGAATGAACAATTATTGGCAGACCATATTGAGTTCTCTGTTAGCCCCTATAATACCCCCATCTTTATCATAAAAAAGAGAAGTGGGAAATGGAGATTTCCTCCAGGATTTAAGGAAGATTAATGACATCCTTGAACCCATGGGGCCTTTGCAGTGTGGTCTGCCTAATCCGAATGTGATCCCCCATTCTTATCAATTGGCTATCATAGATTTGCAAGATTGCTCCTTCTCCATCCCCTTACAGGAGAAGGATCGTAAATTCTTTGCTTTCACTATTCCTATGTTAAATAACAGCCAGCCCACGGAACGGTATCAATGGAAAGTCCTACCGCAAGGAATGCTGAATTCTCCTACCATGTGCCAATATTATGTGAATCAAGCCCTCCAGCCTTTCCGTCTTCAGTATCCACACCTCTTAGTCTACATTACATGGATGATATTTTGATTACTGGCCCCCACCTTCCCCCTCAATGGAAACATGATATGGTAGCCTGTTTGTCAGCTTATGGTTTGCAAATTGCTCCCGAAAAGGTGCAGGAATCCTCTCCTTTTCATTACCTGGGACACAAAATGATAGCTAGCTATTCCATTCCCATAGTCCCCGAGCTTCATGTTCCGAAAACAATGAAATATGTATATAAAAAAAAAAACAGCTAGAAGCAACTCCTGATAATTTGCTTCTGTGTCTCATTTTCTGCCTTAATATAAATTCCATGATAGTGCTCATTTTCAGCGTTTTATTTTTGCCCCTCTCTGCTTCCGCTCCTAATAGAGGTGGTTCCACACCAATAAATGTGTGGGAATCTTTTGCAAAAACCCTCAATGTTTCTTCCTTTTGCCTAACCCAGCAGGTATCAATGGGTGAAATCCTTGGCTCTTGTGTTATACCTGTTTGCCATGACCCTTTTGATATGCAAAATGATACCTGGTTTTACTCATCCCTACCCCAAAATGATTCTCTCCGCACCCTTGGTTATTCCGGTTACCATAACTGGGGTACCCAAGTGCGCCAATGCCCACCTCTGGCCATTGATTTGTTGCCCCCATACGTGGCTTCCTTTAATGTCACTTGCGCCTGTATGGTCAATTGCACAATAACCAACTGTGTGAAAATGAGCAAGTATAATTTTAACTGCTCTAATTATGTAAATATTTCTTATGTATATAAATATACAGAGCTGCCTGAAGGCTGGTTCTGGTCGTGCCCAGGCTATACATTCAATTATATTCCAGCAAACATCAGCCATAGCACACCCTGCTGCTTAAGCCGTTTGTCCATCATTTTACCCAAAAAGCATCATTTGTCGCACTCTCGATATCGCTGCTCTGTGGAATAGACTAATGATTGTGATGATTCTGTCTCTCTTCCCAGTAGATCTGAATATATTTTCTTAGCTGTTTCTCTCTTAGGAGTCCCTGGATTGGCTGTACGGAATAGTATGAACATTAAGTCTTTAGCTTGCTTCGCAGCAAAAGCTCTGAATTCTACTTCACAAGCTCTTCACCTTTTGAATAAAGAACAGAGTGAACTTCATCATGGACTTCTACAAAATCGTGCTGCCATTGACTATTTGCTCATGCGTCATCATTATGGCTGTGAACAAGTGAATGACATGTCTTGCTTCAATATTACTGATAATTCTAAAGCCATTCAAAAGCAAATCTCTCATTTGCAAAATCTTACACATCATATTAAACAGGACGTTGGATTTTCTGGCCTCTGGGATTCGTTCACCCAGTGGCTCACTGGCTGGTTGCCAAACCTGAATTGGCTTCGTAGTCTTTTTCAATATGTTATTGTCATAATATGTATATTAAATTTGCTATGCTGCTTCATCCAATGGATTCCTGGTCTCATGCGTCTTTGGTCTCAGTTTCTTTCTCCTCCTCAGCCACCTAATAAAATCATTGCTGCCTACTTTGCGAAGTGGCAGCACCAACAGTAAATAATAGGGGAGATGTGGGCAGACTTACTTCGGGCATGCGCTGGCAAACCACGTATCCCGAAGTATTTTTGTCCCATTCACCCTGAAATCACATAGCAACATTTCACACAAAAAAGAAAAGAAAAGGAAGGGGAAGACGATGGGAAGTTCTTCTTCTGCACACGAGTTTGGCAAACCACTCAGAGCTGAAGCATTCCTTCCTCATCCACCCTAGAATGTTCAGTTCACATTGAGTTCATGAAACATCGTACCCTGACCTGTTCTTCATGCATGGTTGACCACATCTACGGAATGCAATTGTTATGCCCTTTTAAGTTTTGCAATATCAGTCACTAGTAATAGTTTAATAAGGAGGTTTTCATACCTGTCCAGCAATATCAGTCACTAGTAATAGTTTAATAAGGAGGTTTTCATACCTGTCCAAACATGTGTTCCCTTTCCCAACCTTTAATCTATTGATGATTAATGCCTATATTCAACCCTTGCATTGTATTTGTGTTAACCAATCAGCAACAAACACATATGTGGCAATGCTGTAATACTCAATAAAAGGGACTCCCCAAGACATGCTCGGAAGATGCCTCCCATATGACACTTGTCATTCGTCTGTCGTTTATTTCAACCCAACAACTGTACCTGTTCACACATATTCTGTGCATCCTAATCACACTGAAAAGAGTTAGTAATAAGTACAGTGGTGCCCCGCAAGATGAATGCCTCGCAAGACAGAAAACTCACTAGACGAAAGAGTTTTCCGTTTTGGAGGTGCTTCGCAAAACGAATTTCCTATGGGCTTGCTTTGCAAGACGACGATGTCTTGCGAGTTCCTGCTGGTTTTTTTTCCTCCCCCCTTTTTCTAAGCCGCTAAGCCGCTTATCAGCTGATTCGATCAGCAGATAAGCCACTAAAAGCCGCTAATAGTACTAATCCGCTAATCCTTCAATGGGCTGGCTTCGCAAGACGAAAAAACTGCTAGACGAAGAGAATCACAGAACGGATTCTTTTCGTCTTACGAGGCACCACTGTAATAAGCAATATAAACATAATTATGTTTCTTTATAAACAGTTTCCTCAATTAAGGGTCATGCTTTGGTTTTTCACCAATAATCGTCGCACCCCCCTTTTTTTGAAAAGAATAATTAGCATAAAAATGTGACAATTACCGTAAATTTCGCTCTATAACACGCAGATTGTTTCTCCTAAAATGTAAGGTGAAATGTCTGTGTGTGTTATTGAGCGAATGTGTGGTCACTGGAGCTGACTTGCCGGAGCGCAGGGGCAAAAATAGGCAAAAATCAGACAAAAATAAGATCGGGCGGGCGGAGGGAAGGAGGAAGCTGCTGCTTTCCTGCATTCTGCCTCAGGGTCTTACTGCCCACCCGCTTCTGTTGCTGAGTTTGCTCAAACGCAAAAAAAAAGCAGGGAATCCCCTGCCCTCCTGGCAAGCAGAGGGTTAAGGAAATGATCGAGTCCTTCCTTCTAATTCTTTCCTAGTCACACTGCATGCAGGCTCCAGCCCACCACTTCCTCCTCTCCATGCTCTAGGGACTCGCAGGCAGCCGAAAAGCATGCAGGTGGGAGAGAGGGGGGGGCTGGCTTGGGGGGGGCTTTTGCTTTACAATGGTAGGTTTCTCATTTATTTTCCAAAAGCAGAGAGCCCTGCCCCCAGCCCCCCTCCAAATTACAGTTTCTCCAAGCAATGTACTGCTGGAGGGAGACAGTATGCTTGTTTGGAAGAGAAATCCTGCTTCCCTGCTCGTAAGTAACAGCAGGCTGGATTGCAAAGTGAGACATGGAAATCTCTGGATTTATATGCTGTATATCAAATATCTTAATCTATACTTTCTACACGTGGCTGGTAAATCAGAATCTCCTGAGCCAGGAGGATTACAGCGTCTCTCCTCTCCCCTTCATTAAAAGCCTAATACTCTTCTTTGAAGAAGTATAACGTGAGAATGTTTTTATATATTTTTTTTAAAGTTCATTTCCTCATTGTGTGCTATACACTGATAATTGCTGTCACAATAACAATTGATTGAAAATGGAATTTAGTCGTCATCGTCCCCCCCCCCCATAGAGAGCTGTTCTTCAAACGTTTAGCCTTAATACAGTGGCTGATGTAATACCCTTCTGCTTCACTAGGCATTTTATATAGGGACATTAAAATTGATTTTCTACATCTTGGCAGATGAAAAAAAGTGTGTTACATGCCCTATTGCCCAAAAGTGTGCAAGCACAGGGCAAAGGTTGCAGTGACAGAGGTGGCCAAAAAAGAAATACCGTAAATAAAAAAGAAATCATACTTCGTATATCCTGTCTGTTTTATCCTTAATAGGGACTTTTATTTGGCCACCGTTCTAGGGACTCTCAGGCAGCCGAAAAACATGCAGGTGGGAGAGAGAGAGAGAGAGAGAGAGAGAGAGAGAGAGAGAGAGGGAGAGAGGGGGGCTGGCTTGGGTGGGGGGGGCTTTTGCCTTCCTTTCCTCCCCCCACCCCGTTAAATCCCTCCCCTGCATTCTTAGCCAGCTGCTTCTCTGCACACCCCTCTTGTGCTCCTTGTCCCTTCTGTGTTTTTCCTTCCCTCCCCATTTAAAACGTGGTGACAAAGCACGGATCCACATGGATCCTCAGGATTTTTGCATAGGGTCACCCCAAATTCACCATCAGATCACATTACATGTCCATGGCTACAGTCTGTACCAAAAAAACCACACACCCACTGTTGCCTGGGGCTGCAATGGTGCAAAAACGTGGTTACAAAGCATGGATCCATAGGATCTTTGCACTGGGTCACCCCAAATTCACCATCAAAGCATGGATCCACATGGATCCTCAGGATTTTTGCATTGGGCTACTCCAAACTCACTGTCAGATCACATGTCTGTGGCCACAGCATGAACCACAAAAATCATACACCCACTGTTTCATTTAGAATTTTTTCCCCTTGTTTTCCTCCTCTAAAAACTACGTGCGTGTTATGGTCTGGTGCGTGTTATAGAGCGAAAAATACGGTATGCTGAAATATGGTACTTAACACTAAACATATTTAACCATTCGTTTGTCATCATGATAAGCATTGTTCAAAGAGGGAAGCATGAAAATATATTTTGGCCTTTCTAGTATGTGAAGATGGATGAGATGGGGATTTGAAGTCATACTCTAGTTTAAGAGCATTTTGTTTAGGATTTTCTGTTTTCTCAGTCCACATTTGAATGTCAGATGAACATCAATCCAAAATAATTTATGTACAGAAGGAATGCTCCAAAGCAAGACCCCTTTGATTGATACAAAAATAACATTCTTGGCAATACATTTATCTTTATAGTCAAAGCACATAAAGCATTTAAAAATCATATTGTAAGGAAAGCATTGTTTAATGTTTGGATAAGATATAAGGATTTGTTGGAAAATAAAACCCCAAGGTGGTTATCACCGATGGAAGCAAAAGCCTTGAAAAAGCTTAATATGGAGGCCAAATGGCCAAAATATTGGGAAATTCTGGAACAAGAAGGAGACAAACTGAAATTGCAGAGTTTTGAAAGATTGAAAGATAAAGTGAGAGATTGGCTCCATTATTATCAGATAATGGAGGTCTTTAAATTGGACAGGAAAATTGGCTTCCAGGTGGAAAAGTCAAAATTAGAAACAGAACTGTTAGAACCCAATACTAAGAACTTGTCAAGAATGTATAACTTGCTGTTGAAATGGAATACACAAGATGAAACAGTGAAATCAGCTATGATAAAGTGGGCACAAGATATTGGTCATAACATTATGTTTGCTGACTGGGAACAGTTGTGGACCACCGGTATGAAATTTACGGCATGTAATGCCTTAAAGGAAAATATTATGAAAATGATTTATAGGTGGTACATGACTCCAGTCAAGTTTGCAAAAATTTACCACTTGTCTGATAATAAATGCTGGAAATGTAAAGAAACTGAAGGTAGTTTTTTCACCTTTGGTGGACATGCCCAAAGATTAAGGCTTTCTGGGAAATGATATATAATGAAATGAAAAAGGTATTTAAATATACCTTCCTTAAGAAACCAGAGGCCTTTCTCTTGGGCATTGTCGGCCAATTGGTGCCAAAGAAAGACAGAACATTCTTTATGTATGCTACAACAGCAGCAAGAATACTCATCGCAAAGTATTGGAAGACACAAGATCTACCCACCTTGGAAGAATGGCAGATGAAGGTGATAGACTATATGGGACTGGCAGAAATGACTGGCAGAATCCGAGACCAGGGAAAGGAGACGGCGGAAGAAGATTGGAAGAAATTCAAGAACTATCTTAAGAAACATTGTAAAATTAATGAGTGTTAGAATGATGTGGCTTTAGAAATTAAATGGATTACAGCTGTAAAGATTAAGTTAAAGAAAAGAAAGGTTAATAATTATATAGAAGTAAGGGTGAGGATTTGATGAACTGAATATTTGAAATTGGAATGCAGAAAGGGAAGGTATGAGGAGGTCGGAGAAGTAAGTTTTAAGAAAATAAGGATTTGAAATTATGCTTGTTTTTTCTTGTATGTGTGTTTGTTTGAATTGTTGTGTTGTGTTTGTTTATATAATTTGTGAAAATTTAATAAATATTTTATATATTAAAAAAATACATTCATCTTTATAACAGCAATTCGACCTAACAAGGAAAGCTTCAAGTTTGACCATATCTCTAAGTCCTTTTTCACTTCTGACCAACATTTCTCATAATTGTCTTTAAATAGGTTTAAGTTCTTAGCGGTCATATTAACCCCCAGGTATTTTACTTTCTTAACCAGTGTTAAACCTGTCTCCTTCTGAAACCTCTCTTTCTCAATCGGTGTTAAATTTTTTCTCAAGCACCTTAGTTTATAACTTGTTCAACTTAAATCCTGCCACATGACCAAATTCCTGAATCAATTCTAATACTCTTTTAGTACTAGATTCTGGCTCCCGTAACGTCAATACTAAATCATCTGCAAAAGCTTTCAATTTGTACTGTTTGGCTCCGACCTGTATACCTTTGATCAAACGGTCCCTTCTGATCATGTTTAGCAGAACCTCCAGGACCGAAATAAAGAGCAATGGGGAAATTGGGCAGCCTTGTCGTGTCCCTTTCTCTATCTTAAATTCCTCTGTCACCACATTGTTAACTATTAGTTTAGCCTTTTGTTCTGAATAAATTGCACTTATACCATTTTCAAACCCTTGACCAACCCCCATCCCCTGAAGATTTTTCTTCATGAAACTCCAAGAAATATTGTCAAAGCCTTTCTCCGCATCTACAAAAATTAAAACAGCTTTAGTACTAATATTCACTTGCAGCTTCTCTAAAATGTTAATTATATTTCTCGTGTTGTCAGACAAATGTCTGCCTGGGAGAAAGCCAGCTTGGTCTTTATGTATCTCCTCAACTAAAACTTTTTTCAATCTTTTAGCCAATATATCTGCAAAAAATTTGTAATCCACATTAAGCAGGGATATGGGGCGGTAATTCTTAAGTTGTGTCTTTTCAGACTCATTTTTCGGTATTAGTGTGATATAAGCTTCCTTCCACGACTCTGGCACTTTTTTCCTCTCCAAAATTTCATTACAAACCTCCTTTAGTGGTTGAATTATCCAATCCTTCAAATATCTATAATATTTTGAGGTTAAGCCATCTGGCCCTGGAGATTTGCCCAACTGCATGTTCTGAATGGCACCTTCCACCTCCTGTTCTGTTATTTTGTAGTTCAATATTAACTTATTTTCTTGAGAGATTTTTTGAAGTCCATTTGTTTTTAAGAATTGGTCTAAATCAAACTCTCTGTGGCCCTTGTGTATATAACTGTTTAAAGTACCTCTGGAAGCATTTTCTAATTTCCACTGGATTCTGGATGTTCCTTCCTTCCACTTTCAAGTTGGTAATGGTGTTAAGTTTTTGTCTTTTTTTCATTTGCCAAGCTAACAGTTTTCCACATTTATTAGCCGATTGAAATGTCCTTTGTCTCATCTGTTTAATTTTCCATTCTATTTCCTGATTCATCATCTTCATATATTGAACTTGGTATAACTTTATTTCTCTCAGAATCTCTTGTGACTTTGGTTTCGCTCTCAGTTTCTTCTCACCCTCTTTTATTTTTTCCAAAATTTTATCTTTTTTCTCATTTTGAGTTCTCTTCTTTATTACATTCTGTTGAATTAGAAACCCCCTCATAACTGCTTTACTTGCGTCCCAGATTACTCTTTTTTCGATGGTAGTGTTCATATTTATCTCAAAATAGTCTCTCAAGGTTTTTGGGGCCTTCTTGGTAACTTCTTGATCTCTAAACAAGGTGTCATTCATCCTCCATCTGAAGGTGTTAATTTCATCTCCATTTTCACAGCATTATGGTCGGAGCAAGTTTTAGGGCAAATTTCCACTTTTCGAGTCTTAGGTGCCAGTCCTCTAGTTATCCAGATTTGGTCAATTCTTGTCCATGTCATTTTGGCTTCAGAGAAGAAGGTTCCCTCTCTGCCCAAGGGATTCTTTATTCTCCAAATGTCAATCAAGCCCATATTGTCAGTCATCTCAAAAAAGGTTTTTGGTAGTCTGCCATCGTTAGTAACTACCTGTCTCTGCGACTTATCCATGTTTGTAGATACCACTCCATTCATATCTCCCATCATGATAATGTTGTAATCCATATAGTCTAACAATGTCTCATGCAACTTCTTAAAAAAATCAGATTTCCCCTCATTTGGTGCATATACTCCTACTATCAAAAATTTTTCTCCTTGTGTTTGGATTTCAATTGCCACATATCTTCCTTGGTCATCTTTAAAAATAAATTTCGGTGATAGGCTCTCTTTTGCATAAATTACTACTCCTCTCTTTTAAACCTTGTCCAATGAAATAAACTCTTGACCCAATCTTTTATTAATCAATACTTTCCTATGAAGCCTTATCACATGTATTTCCTGTAAGCAAATCAAGTCCAATTGTTCCTTTTTCAATAGATGAAAGACTTTTTTCCTTTTCTCCGGGGAGTTAAATCCATGAATACTCCAACTTAATAGTTGCAGGGACATGGTGTATTTATTTTGCTTTTCCTCCAACTGCACCAAGTAATTGTTCTTGTTCTGTCGGTGGTATCACCTTCTCTAACTTGTCCAATGCCAAAGGTAGTGGTACTATGTCTTGTATTCCTGGTTTTAAGGCTCTGGGCTCTTCTTCAGCTTCTTTTTGCAGGTCTTCTCCGTGTTCTTTCAGAAATTTTTCTTTATCTTCCACTGATCTTATTTTAAACTTTTTCCCTTTAAAGGTAAAAGATAGGCCTTGGGGGAATTCCCACCTAAAAATGGTTCTGTTTCCTTTTAACAGGGCCACTAGATCTCCGTAGTTGGACCTGAGATCCAAAAGATGTTTAGGGATGTCCTTAAATATCTCCACTCTTGATTCACTTATTTCCAAGGTCTTCTGGAAGTGCAGACTTAATATTCTGTCTCTCTCCTCTCTTGATCGGAGGGTAGTCAAACAGTCTCTCACCCTGTTCTTTCTCCCCCCTCTTCCAAGTCTAAAAGCACTTACTATCTTAAAATCTAACTTGTCTGAGTCTAAGTTCCAAAAGTCTGCAAATTCCTGCATAAGAAAGTCAATCAGACTATCTTTCTCAAGTTCAGGTACAGCCCTGATCCTTAGATTTGTCTGTTTTTCTTTTAATTCAATCATAGACAGCAATGACTTGTGGTCCTCCAGCTGTCTACATAGCGGTGGTATCTTTTCCTCTACAGCCAATGCTTTTTCCTTGGCTTCTTCAGCTGTTTTTCAGTTCAAAGTAGATTCCTGCAGCAGTTTCTCAATAGATTCTGTATTTGAGTTCACCTTCTGCCCTAAGTTATTGATGCTTGACATGTTTTGATCAATTTTAGTTGTCGCTTCAGCAACTTGTTTGCTTAATTTTTCCAAAGATTCAAAAATTTTATCTAGTGCTGAAGCTAAACCCCCTTCATATGCCATTCCTTTAGGCGCCACGTGAGCAGGATCTTCCCCTGGTGGGGCAGGGAGGCCGGATGCTGACGGTCTATGCTGCTGCAGTCTAATTTTACCCGATCTTGTTGTTTTTTTCCTGAGTCAAGTCTGCCATAACACTTTATCTAAGGATCAAGGTCAATCCCACGGTTTTATAGTGGAAAATTCCCCTTGGCCAATTTGGAGTGGAAAATTCCCTGGCCAATTGTAGCAATTTCAAAGTTCCTCTAGGGGGACACAGTAGTGGTCCAGACTTGTAACAATAAAGTAACTTTTCCAACTTTCAGAAATCCCCCCTTTAACCAAGAAATGCAACAATTTCAAGTCCCGAGAGACGCTTCGGAGTCAAAGTATCTCTCTTACAGAGTTAGCTGTCAAAAAGTTGCATTATCCTTTAACAGCGTGGTTCACAATATGGCAGTTCCATTGTCCCTTGACAGTCCGTTCCCAGGCATTAAGTGATGGTCTTTGTTCCCTTTCTCTCTTCTTTTTTTGCAAGCAAAAAATACTTCCCCTTCTCCCTCCCCTCTCCCGCACCTCAGGGAGGGAGTTCTCTTTTAATTGATGTTAAGATTTAAGTCTTTTTCAACACGATTTTCAGGGTCTTAGCTTAGACAGTCTTCGCTTTGATGTATTTACAGAAAAACGGAAGGCGGACTTCCTGTTTACACCTTCCCACTTCACTGCCAAATTAGTCCTTTTTCCCTTAAATTTCCCAATCTTCAAACTTAACCTACTCACGGGTAGTTGTTTGTTAGCCGAATTGTCACAGGAAAAAGGTCAGCGCTCTCCGGCAACAGCTGAGCGGCTTCACTCCACGGAAGAAGCAGTTGACTCTCAGCACCGCGCCAGACTCCCCGTTTCGCTCCGGAACTCTTTACAGGGTTCCCTCGCAGATTGGGGGGGGCGCTAAGGGTGCCCGCGGAGTCCCACAGTCACGGGCTTCACCCGCTCCTTATGCTTCTCTATCTCCTCCTTTGCAAATGAAAGCACCATCTCCATGCAGGAGAAAGCCTTCTTGTGGGGCCCTGGGAGATGTTTCATGAGCCATGGGAGCATTTCATAAAGCTAAAGGAAGAATAGCAGAAATGCTGCCATTACCATGAGGAAGCTTGGTCACACCGTTTGTGCTTTGGAATTGCACTTATAAAACATGATCTGCACTATTCTTCAGGGCTAGCATATTAGTTTGAGTCTCACTAAGAAGAAGGAAGGTGTCTATAGCTTCTCTGGAATCCCACAATGATTGGATTCTGTGAATTATCCCTAGCTGAAAATGTGAAAGAAAACTATGGCTCAAAATATTTTCCCAGCTCCCAGGCATCATTCCAAAACTGGGCACAATCAGAGGACCCCTCCTGGAACAAGTTAGTGGCCTTTTATGGTAGGTGGGTGTGGGGGGAATTCAAGTAAGTTCACATTTAAAACTAAATTTGCCAAATACACAAATAGAAAGACAGCCATCATTCAAAATGTACACTTCTCCATTTTTTTAATTTTTAATTGTATTTATTAAATCTTCCAGTTTGTCAGTCAAGTAATTCTGATCTTTCATCACAAAAAACTAAACCTTAAAGAAGGATGATTTTTCTCCTTCCTTGTTTTCTCATTAAAGATTTTCTGAATACATAAGGAGCTAGAAAATTACAGTTAGACTGATATAATGCAGTGTTAGAAACAGATATGAAAGCTCTGAGCTAAATGGCACCTTAAACCTAGATTATGAGTAGAGCAACGGATTGTTTAGGTGTGCCTTTTTAATAACAAGGATACAAAGCTGAAAATGAATGAACTGCAGCTAAATATTCATTTTTCACATGGTCTACTCCTCATCTGAATACTGTAAAAAACAAAGCCATGCTTGCCCTACCTGACCCTCTAATATTCTTAAGACAGTCTCTTCTCCAGTCTTCAAAGAGTGGCTGGAATGAGGAGGCAGAAAAAGGTCCTCCTTTCCTTCCACTCTGCAGTTTTAATCAGAAATTTTAGGCTTAGAACTGTGCCCAGAAGTCAGAAACTGCTCACACTAATGAAATTCCTTGTTTCAAATGTGCCTAGAACACTGATATAAAGTTGTCTGTAGTTTCCCAGTCAAGTGATGCGTACAAAAATGGAAATGCAAATGATATGGTCATGTGTGCCTAAAAATGCATACAATAGTGAAAATAACACACAGGCCTTGCTTCGGGCAAAATTGCACACATGTGTGTGCATTAGGAGAAATTAGCACTAAAATTCTGATGAAGTTTCATGAGTACTTTTTAAAAAAGGATCCGGAAGGGATGAAGAAATGTGGAGAACTGAACTTAAGTTTGGAAAAGGAGTTTAGTTGGGTCATACAGGAGGGAGCTGCTTTCCTTAGCAGTAGGGTCAGTGCTTAAGTTGCAAGTCTCTCTTTCATTAAAAAAAATCCAGCCAAGGTTTTGGCTGCAGGGGCCTCACTATAGGCACCATCATCACTGCCACTGCTAAGTCAGTAGAGAGTAGACACAATTAGTTTTCCATGATGTCAATGAAAGTATGCAATTCCCTTAATGAAAAGATTATTTTGCTCACCTCTGTTCCCTTTGGTGGGCTCTAGATGATCTGTTCTGAAGCTCATTGTTCCATTTTTATCCCATCGTTCCACCAAAGAGTCTTCTGTGGTGGACAAAGTCTTCTTACTCATGCTTTTTATTTTATTTTATCTCAATGATAATCATAAGAAATTGAGCAGGCGGAGAGATAGTAAGTGGCCCTTATCTCAAGTCAATTTAAACCTGATGTCACTTCTTCAACCCTCTATCCTCTATCATAATGGATTCCAAAATATTGATTTGTGGTATTAAGTCCCTGATTTGTGGTATTCAGGGGGACCTGTTTGGCTTAGGAGAAATGAAAATAACTACTCACGATATGCCAAAAGCTACTTAATTTTTTTATGACAAAATCCATGGCTTCCATCAGCTTCTGGAACCGTTCATCTTCAAGAGCAAACCAGTGCCCAAAAGCCACAGGACATATCACGTTGGAGATTGAATTAGCGATGGGCATGGAGGGGTCAAGTGGCTGTCCTGCAAAATAAAGTTATACTAATGTTAGCTCAGCTGCTCCTGTTCATGCTGAGAGTGGGAGTTCATGGTGGCCAAGAGAAATTGCTGGGATCTCCATTAGGAACCAAGAAAAACATATCACATTCCTTTCTAAAATGGACAGAGGTAGTACACAAATATGTCTTCATACGCCAGCTCAGCACCATCACCCCTCATCACATACCCTTTGAACGTGCAACGTTCCACAAGCTGATGGGCCTCCTCTGCTATATTTGGTGCTCCATGCCTTTCTTCCCCAGCCCCAGCTTCCGCATAGTAACTACACCAAACTGTCTTTGTTGCCTCCAGGTGTCACCATTTGAAAATAAAATACCTACGAAAAATCAGTGAGAAATAATGACTTACAGAAATCAATGTGAAAAGTTGCCATCTCAGAACAAACCCTGTTTATTGAAGTTCATGCCTTTGCATGTAAGAGCTGCTTAGTCTCTCTAAAGCAGAGAATTACAAGATAATGCAGAAAGGATTCTGGGTATAATTTGGAGGGAATTTAGAGGAAAAACCTATCAAGCTTCTGGTGACCCTATTGGGAAAAGAATGGAAGTGGTAGAAATGGAAGTTCTTTTCTTTTTTTCTTTTGATAAATTTCCCTACAGGAAACGGAATTGCAAGATATAAACACGGGTGTAAAATAATGAATATAGAACAAGTAAATAACTATGGATTTTTTAAAATAAATGACTATAGTGGAGAGTTTCCTGTTTAAATAAAAATGAAGGATTTATTGTTTTCAAACACGGAGGAAAGGTTGGAATTTTTTTTTTTGGGGGGGGGGAGATAAAGTCATCATCCTGGATTGGAAGAGGACTATTCTTGACTCATAGCAATGTCTTGGGCTGAAGATGGGGGGAAATATCACCTAACAGAACAAGGAACAGCTGGATATTATCCCGGAATACAATTGGATATCATACTGGAATGAGCATTTAGTTTCAGCAAACTAACCCAGTTCAGCCAATTTTCCTCACACCGTTTTTAAGGATAGAATGTGTAATGTCAACCAGTTACTAGTACTACTGGTTCTACCAGGCAAGATTTTTATTGAGGGTGAATTCTGTGCCATATTCTTGAGAAGAATATTCCGCTTTGTTAGTTCTTTTGTAATGTTTCCTGAACACTCCTGCATTATTGCAGTCTGGGGAAACTATATCTATTGCAAAAGTGCGACAAAAATAAGTCTGTGCATATGTAGTTTTCCGTAGAAAGTTAAAGGATGTGATAGAATGGAAATGAAACTGTATGACTACCTCAAAAATCTATGCAGGCATAAATAGTATTGAAAATGGAGTTGGATGTAACCACCTTGAAATTATTATGAGCACAAATCAGGATGAATGCATAATCAAAAAGTTTTCTGGAGGAGTCCTTTGCTACATGAGTCCGTGCCCAAAATATGTTGGAAGAGCTTGCCGAGAGAAGCAGTCTTTTGTGCTTCTTAAAGATGCCATAATCAACCAAATCTCCACATGTGCTGAAGCCAGGTTTTCATACACCCAAACTAATGTGTCATGAAGACTAGCCACACTTAATTTAAAAAGATATCCAGCGGGAAAATCCAGCTGGGAAAGGAGTCAGTGCTTTATCTCTCATTAACATTCTGCACTTGCTCCTCAGGCTTCCTGCCATGCCTCCTTGCTCTTTGAAGTTACACAGAATGATTGGTGCTGATATTATTCTTTTAATTCCTGGCAATTGAGCTGTAACGTATGTCTATGATTAAATCATAATTTCAAAAAGGTTTCTACACGCTTCTGCTGATGAGGAATAGACATCCTTCTCCACTTGGGGGATTCTGAACCTATTGTGATTCATTCACACGAGTGACAGAAGCAGCAAGTCCTGCAACAAAATTTGGGATCTTTGGGGCTTATTTATGTAAGATCATGCTCATAGTACACTCATTGGAATTAATGAAACTAAATTAGGCATGTCAGGCAATTTCATCATGTCTACTCTTAAGAGGGATTATGCTCTCTATAATCCTCCCACATGTACTTAAGGACTTGTACATGGTGCAATATTAGTTAGCTGTTACTATGCTGTACACAAACACCTACGTGCCTCTTTTCTACTCCCCTCAGTTTCCCTGCTCTGGCCTCCCATTAGTTTACAAATTCTGCTCCCCTGTTGATTTCAAGCCAGTGAGAGTTACTCTTGAAACCCATCATCACAATAAATGTAATTACCAATTACCGTACATTGTCTCCCTGCTTATTTAACTTATATGGAGAATTCGTCATGCGAAAGGCTGGGCTGTCTGAATCCCAAGCCGGAATTAAGATTGTCAGAAGAAATATCAACAACCTCAGATAGGCAGATGACACAACCTTGATGGCAGAAAGTGAGGAGGAATTTAAGAGATGAACATGAGTTTGACCAAACTGTGGGAGGCAATGGAAGACAGGAGTGCCTGTGTGATGGTCTGGGAATCCGATTCAGAGGCTGAACCGGACAAATCCCAGCCTGCACAGGAGTCCCTGCCTCCAGGGCCGCCTGAATTGGGGCAGGGCCTTGTATGCAACAACAGCAGCAAGGATACTCATCGCAAAATATTGGAAGACACAAGATTTACCCATCCGGGAAGAATGACAGATGAATTTGATGGACTATATGGAACTGGCGGAAATGACTGGCAGAATCCGAGACCAGGGAGAAGAGTCGGTGGAAGAAGACTGGAGAAAATTTAAAGATTATTTACAGAAATACTGTAAAATTAATGAATGTTAGAAAAATGTTGGAATGAAGTTACATGGCTTTAGTAGAAACATTATAAGGAATTAAGTATAAATAGATTAATAGAGTATTAAAGGAAAAAATAAGGTTAGAATGAGTTAAGATAATTATAGGATAGAAAACAGAGGAAGATGGAAAGGAATTGCTGAAATAATTAACAGAAGTGGAATACAAAAAGGGAGGTGTGAGGAGGTCGTGGAAATAAGTGAATGAAAGATGGGATAATGAAATTGTTTGATTTATATTATTGTTTTTGTTTTAATGTATTGTATTGTATTGTATTGTATTGTATTGTCTTTTTAGTGTTTAAATTTTTTGAAAAGTAATAAATATTACTTAAAAAAAAGAAAAAGAATTGGGGCAGGGCCTTGATTCTGAAGCGCCTGCACCTGTGCCGGATCCTCAGGAGCAGGCACCAGGTGAATCCACTCTGGCTCCGGAGGTGGTTGAGGACACCCTAGCCCTGTCAGGGGAAGGTGAGTCTCCCCCTGGGTCCAGTAACCCTCCAGCTTCTCCTGAGCTGCAGAGGCTCAGGGCAGAGAGATGGAGGGAACTGGTTTCTCCCAGGAGGAGTGATCACCTTAAGGCCAGGAGAGGTGGGTCTCCTGGGGGGCGAGACCGCCCCTGGCCTCAGAGAAGATAAAGGCCAGTCAGTCCGGTCCCAGGTTGCGGGAGCAACGTCATTGAAGAGCTGTTTCGGCCAGCAACCAGTCCTGTTCCTCCAGAGTTCCTGTCCTTGCCCGGCTCCTCGCTTTGGACCCCTCTTCGCCCGTGGAGGACTTTCTGCCGACCCTCAACTCAGCTGCTGGACCTCGCCCTACGGTAACCTCCCACGGGGACCAGCACAGCCTGGTGTGCTCTGGTTCATGGGGTCACGAAGAGTTGGATACGACTAAATGACTAAACAACAACAAGAAGAAGATAACTCTTATTAGAATAATTAGAATATTAGAAGAAGCAATGCCTGCTCACAGGTGCCAGGCCACAGCAACTCTTTTCAGTAGGTCTTGCCCCCATGAGGCAGTTGTGGAGGGTGAACATCCCCTTCTTCCCACAGCTGTTTTGCTCTCCTCCTTCCCCAGGTCCTTTCCATGCTATCTAAGACTCCACTGCCCCCCCCCATTTCTGCTCCTCCCTCTTCATCCCTCTTCTGGTCCTGGAAGACACCGGTAGAGGGGAGCTTGTTGCAGCAGGAGGGGGGACACCCTGGCTCCTTCACTAGCCTGACTCATCTCTGCCTCTTGGCCTCTCCTATCTCCTACTTCTGCCTCTGCTTCTGGACTTTTCTCTGCCACACACTGTCCCTGTCTGATCACCAATCCCTGGGCTCTCAGTCTTCATCCCTTGGAAATTCCCCAGGTCGTACCTCCCACCATTCCTTGATGTCCAGCCAGTGCATGCCATCATGCCTCAAAACCCTCAATGATCCCTGGCATATGGACTTGTGGCCATAACATATGTGCTTGACTCATGGTTCATTATGTTCCAATGAGAAACAGAGCTTGTACTAATGACGACTATGCTTACTACTTCATTGTGGGGCGGGACATCCGCGTTTGAAAGATATTTTGATTATTATTATTGCACCTCCTCCATTTTGGCCTTGCATCTTATAGATCAGATTCTACTGTAATTTGCCATGTTGATTTGGTAGTGTGGCCAGCTACAGGCCTTCTTGAATGGCACAGGTCTTCTTAATCCTTGTAAATCTGATTCTTGGGATGGGTTGTGGGTGGAAAGTGCTTCTTACTCCACGTTAGAGTACCATCAGTGGAGAAGGACAAGGACAGTGCTTCTTAGAAACTGACTTAGAGCAGAAATATTAGTACTGTAGTCACTCTCTGAAAGCAATGTATGATCCGAATTGCCTACATGCTGTGCTTACCCCAGTGGGTCTCTACATTTGGTTCTATGTCATGGCATTCCCCCGGGTCCCAGTGAATTGTAGAGTTGGAAGGGACCCTGAGGGCCATCTAGTCCAACTCCCTCCAATGCTGGAATCTCAGCTAAAGACATCCATGACACATGGCCATCCAACTTCTGCTTAAATACCTCCAAGGAGGAGAGTCCACAAACTCCCAAGGGAGACAATTCCACCATCAAAAAGCTTACTGTCAGTCAGTTTTTCCATATGCTTATTTCTGAATCTTCTTTTTTGTAACATGAAGCCATTGATTTGAGTCCTACCCTCCAGAGCAGGGCTGGATCAATACATATCACAGAAGCGATTCAGTTAAACACATTGTATTTTTTAAATTATTGTTCAGTTTTACAATTAACATTCACATTCAAATAAAAGTCATAATCATAAACATATACGATTCTCTGAATCCTTGGACTTCCCTGAGCTGAGATTCCATGGATTCCATTCATTGCATCATATAATGTTCTCCAGTTTTTCCTAAAATTCCATTCTTACCATAGTTCTTGTTACATTACAAGTGTTGTTACAATGCTGCCAATGTTTTTAATTGTGTACAGTGTTCTCCAAGGGAATTTACAAATTTTCCCCATTCCTTATTAAAGTTATCCTTCTGGTTTCTAATCTTTCCGATCATTTTTGCCATTTTGGCGTAGTCCATCATTTTTATCAACCATTCCTCTCTGGTATGGACTTTATCTTTTTTCCTCCTCAGAACCAAAAGTATCGGCACTGCTGTCGTAGCATACATAGTCGTTTCTGCTCCTTTGGTCTTTCTGCACCTTCGATTCCCAGTAAAAACGCTTCTGGGTTTTTCCACAAAGGTTATTTAAAATATTTTTTTCAACTCATTACCGTATTTTTCTCTCTATAACACGCACCCGACCATAACACGCACGTAGTTTTTAGAGGAGGAAAATCTGTAGGCATGCCACCCGTAGGCATTCCCTCCATAACACGCACAGACATTTCCCCTTACTTTTTAGGAGGAAAAAAGTGAGTGTTATGGTGCAAAAAATACGGTATATATCATTTCCCAAAATGCTTTTGTTATCTTGCAGGTCACCATGTATGGTGAAGGGTGCCTTCTTTATCTTTACATATCCAACAAATATTTGTAGCAGTTCTATACATTTTTGCTAATTTAGTAGGTGTTAGATACCACGATACATCATTCTCACAAAGTTTTCCATGTACAGCATGCTGTGAATTTTAAATCTTCCCTCCATAACTTTTCCCAAGATGAGAATGATATATTATGCCCAATATCTCTTGTCTATTGTATCATCACTGATTTAATTTATTCATCTTTAGGATACCATTCTAGCAACAGTTTATACATTTTGGAAAGTAACTTCACATTCATTTTTATTACTGATATCCTTCCCCACTTAAATGCATTGTAAACTTCATACAGGGAAGTTCCATTGGCTGCCTCGGTCCCATGATGAGTGCAGAAGCCGGATTAGAATGGATCCAGAGCTGATGTTTCATCCAGAAACCCATCAAGCTGTTCAGCAACCGCTCTCTCAATCACCTTACCCAGGAACGGAAGATTCGAATCCGGGCGGTAATTGGATAGATCTAAAGGATCTAATGATGTTTTCTTTAAGAGCGGGGTCGCAGAGGGCACTTAGGTGCGATCTCATCAATGGCTGCCAGGAGCTGGATATTCCATCCCTCAACAAGCTCAGTCAATGAGTCGCCGGGGGAGCAAAGTCCCACAAGGCTTGGCGGAATCTATCAGGGTCCATCAGCCTCTGCAGGCGAGCCCAGATCAGCTCGCCACCCAAGCAGGGTGGGGGTGGAAAGTCAGTCCTGGCTTTCAGAGCGTAGTGATCAGACCATGGCATCTTCATCGAAGGAGACATGATCACATCTATACCTACACCAAAGATCAAATCTGGCGTGTGGCCTGCTTGATGTGTGGGCCCGAAACAAACTGGGAGAGCCCTAGTGTCGCCATGGAAGACACCAGGTCCAGAGCCTATGAGGAGGGAGTGGCATCAGCATGGATGTTGAAGTCCCCCAATATCAATAGGTTAGGGAACTCCATGGCCCAGCTGGCCACTGCCTCCAGTAGGCCTGACAGGTTGGCTGCTGGTGCGCTAGGTGGCCGGTACACCAGCCAGACAGCCAGCTCTCCTCGGAGCCCCACACTAAGCCAACACATTCAATGCCGGGGATCGATGGCGATGGTAGAGCCCTGAAAGAACAATCTTCCCGGATTAATAATGCCACCCCCTCGGCTGGGGAGGGCGGGATATAAATAAAATTTATTATTATTTATTTTGATTATGATTATGATTATGATCATGATCATGATCATGATCATGATCATGATCATGATCATGATTATGATTATGATTATGATTATGATTATGATTATGATTATGATTATTCTCTCCCAACTCTATCTCTGCCAGCTTAGGGTGTCTCTTCATCCCTTCATCTGTGGCTTCCTTCCACTCCTCCAACATCACAACACTGCCATTTGGCTGTTTCAGTCCTCTAGTCACCTTTTGTGAAGGACTTCTTCATTACACCATCTGTTGCCTCCAGCTCCACCATTTCATCCTTCTGTTCTGGCAGTCCTTCATCCATATTGTTTTCCAAAGTCTCTTTGTCCTCTTTAATTCCACTTTCCATTTTATTCTTCTGTTTTCTTAGCTTTTGGGTGGTTGCTTCCGTACCCATCTCTGCTGTTTCTCCTTGTTAAAATGTTATATATACAAACACACATGCACATACAAACACACCAATTGCTCAGTGTTCCTCCATCCCTCCATTATTCCTAAAGCCACAGTTATCTCAGTTTTCCACCATCTCCATTTTACTCAAACTTCTGCCATTGAAGGAAAGGCTAGTGCAAGTCAGGGGAACGTCTGTTTCAAACTTCTCCCCCTTCCATTCCTTAACTGTGATAAAGGATGTGAAGCCTTCAAATATTGCATAGTGCCTCCACACAACCTATTTCACTACTGATACCTTGCGTGGTCCGCGTTCTGGGTTCTGGGTTCAATGTAGTGATTTAGAGAGATATTTTATTAACAAGCACACATGTACAGTATCCATCAAAGAAACTTAACATTTTTCAAATGGAGAAGCTGATAGCCTTGCTCTTAGGAGTTTACTCATCTTCAAGATACAATAACATAGCATGGGGGGTGTTAGAAGGGGGCTGCAGAAGAGGGAGAAGGAGGAGGTGTGGGAATGTGTGTGTAAGGGAGATTTGAGAAAAGGAAGGGGAGGGGAGGAGAAAAGGGAGCAAGAGTAAGAATGGGGATGCAAAGGAAGTTGTCAAAAAGGAGGGAGTAAGGACAGTGGCGAAGCGTGGATTGTCAGCACCTGGGGCAAGGCAAGTAATTTGCGCCCTCTAACCTGTGGATTTGCGCCCCCTAACCCTAACCCCCAGATGTTGCGCCCGGTGCGGCCGGGCCCCCCTGCACCCCCCACGCTACGCCACTGAGTAAGGAGGCATTTGGAGAGTGATGAAGATGAAAGCAGGGGCATGAAAGGACCTGAAGAAAAGGAAGAGATGGGGTGAAGGGGAAAATGGATGCAAAGCAGAGCTGCAGAAAATAAGAGAGAATTGGCTTCAGAAATGGAGCTCTGAAGGTGAAAAGAGACCTCAGTAGTTGCATGGGATGAGATGGGAAGGGAAGGGGAAATGCTAGGGAGTTCATGTGTCAGGAGTGGCCAAGGGGTCACCGAGTGCAGGGAAGCAGGGGTGCAGCCCCTAATATTTTCCTATTTTCTTATGTGTTGCAACGGGGAACAGCACAGAGTTTATACGGATGGGGATGTGCTATAATCCCTATTATAGCCTCTTGATTGAGCTCTTTGACTCCTTTGAGCCAGTGTGGTGTAGTGGTTATGAGTGGTAGTCACGTAATCTGGGGAACCGGGTTCGCGTCTCCGCTCCTCCACATGCAGCTGCTGGGTGACCTTGGGCCAGTCACACTTCTTTGAAGTCTCTCAGCCCCACTCACCTCACAGAGTGTTTGTTGTGGGGGAGGAAGGGAAAGGAGAATGTTAGCCGCTTTGAGACTCCTTAAAGGGAGTGAAAGGCGGGATATCAAATCCAAACTCCTCCTCCTCCTTCTGGCAACTGAAAACTGAATGCCCTCAGCAGGCTGGTCAGGAAGATGAATATTTCGATCTTTGCCATCTGCATTCCCAAACATACGCGAGACCCTGAGGAGGAGACAAGAAGAAGGCAGTAAGTGAGCAATAATTTACTTTCCCATGTTTATTGCTTTGTAGCTATAAGCATTCTGCATAACACTTTGGCAAAATAGACATAGTTAGGATAGGGAAAACATCAAGGCTGCTGTCAGTTTTCTAGCCTGGTCAGTGCTAACCTTCCTTTCTTCTTGCTATACTTATGTTTTGTTCTGTAATTTGAAGTTCCCAATCTCATATCAAGGAAGATACATTCAGGAAGAGGATGGATTGAAGATGAAGGGTCCTGTGGGAGGGGCAGGGCAGAGAGCATCTCCCAGGGCTAGAAGCCAGTGTAAGAGGGTCTAGCTCCCAGTGAGAACTGGGAGGGCTCACTTTTCTGTGTGCAGAATAAGGGTGAAGATTTAATTTTGATAGAGGACTCTGTAATTTCCTTTATTTATTTTCTATTTTTTCTTTCCTAATCTTTTTTCTATTTTCCCTTTTAGATTAGTATGGTTTTTATTGTGTCTTATGTATAAAGCTTTTTAATAAAACTTGATTTTAAAAAATGAAAGGAAAACTTTGGTCAACTGCCCAAATCAGCAATGCAGAAAGGGGTTAAGACCATGGAGCAAACTCTCCTGCCAGGCTTACTTCACCTTGGTAGGAACTAGCATTGCTGCCTGAAGAGAAGTTGGGTGGCTTGCAGTGTGACAGGGAACAGCACTATCCTGGTGCTTGCTGTGCTGCCTCTCTCAGGGACAGGGCAGGGGTGGCAAATGTAGGGAGGTGCAGAAGGAGACCACATAAGTGTATGTGCATGTGTGGTTCCCAAACCACCAACCTAGAGATCCCCTTAACTTGCCAGTGCCCTGCCCCATTCTGCTGACCAGCAGTGCCACTCCAGCTAGAAAGATGCTCCTTCTGCTCTGGCCCACTCCCTCCTGTGCTGCTGCTGATGTCATTTCCTGGAAGCAGACCAGTAAGCACATCTACAGATCACAACATAGCTTGGTCTTCTGTGTTTACCTGCACCAAATGGGAGATATTCTTCTCTGTTCACAAATTGTCCATTCTTGTCCAAAAAATGATTTGGGTTGAACTTTGCAGGTGTCTCCCATCGTGTTGGATCAAGAAGAACAGAGCGCAGATCGGGAACAATAATAGTCCCCTGCAAATAAGAAACAAGTGACTTGGAATGCATTCACATGAATACTTTTTTTTTATTGTTCCACACTATCCCATGACTAATCATTGCAGAGACTGATCTGAATTATTATTATTATTATTTTGGTGGGTGGCTTTGTATTCATCACTGTAAAAACTTTCTGTACAGGCAGGAACACAAGGGGACTTTCCCCCACCTCTTTTAAAATGGAAGCTCACAACCAGGCTGAGACTTCTGGTCACTACATGCTCCTCCCCTGCCACAATTGCCCCATGGAATGGCACTTGCTGATGGTGAAACATGTCTGCAGATGGAGCTCCTGCTCTTGCCCTTCAGATTTTTGACTAGACAGGAAGTTCCTGTATGGCTGGCTGCATCTCTCAATATTAAACCTTCTGCTGCTCTTTGCTCTTGGGCTACAGGAGTGCAGCTGTATCACACTGTTATACCTTGGGAATGAGAAAACCACGCAGCTTCAAATCCTTTGTACATTGCCTAGGGAACCCCCAAAAACTGATGTATTTAAAGCGCAGTATTTCATGAATCACAGCATTGGTGTAGGGCAGTGTCTTCTTATCTTGATAGCAGATTGAGTGAGCAGAACCTATGACATCTTCTATTTCCTTGTGCATTTTATCTGAAGAGAATGATGGAAACAGAAGTTTTATTGTGAATACTGCATTTTATTTCAGATGGACATTTAATTCCCTTGAACATATTCCATAAATTGTTGCACCCTGCTTGTGGTTAACGCTTAGCTGGAATGAAATATTCAACGCAGCAATAGAGAAATTAAAATAATAATTTATTTGTCAGACAAATAAATGAGAGGCACAGTGGTATATGGTTACCAAGCTCTGGCCTGGCCTCCTGCCATTATGGCCAGCACTTATATTCCCTTAATCCAGCCCCCTTTGCTCCTCCTGTGGCTGCCTCTGTCCAATCAGCCTGGTTGGATTTCCTATTGGCTGATTGCTATAACCAATCCTAAAAGATACACCCATATCCTCCTGTCCTTATATGGAACACAAAGAGCTATATATTGTTACATCTATAAATGACAAATAAGTAGTAATATATCTTACATGTGTCTCAACAAGGAATCTTAATTACCAGCTCACCTCTTGCCCTCCTTGCCCTATTGCCTTCTAAAACAAATGGTTAATCTTAAATTTTTATTTTAAACATATGTCAAGGATCTTGAGTTTCACATCAACATTGAAAGATCTCCTTCATTTGAAGGTTTCTAAACAAATGCCTGACAGCTATATATCAGGACTGCTTGGATGGCGTCTCCTTGTCTGGCAGGGGGGCTAGGCTGGTGGCTGACTTAATTTCAGGATAAATACAACTCTTACAACTATATGAAATAAGAATCTAGCATTTCTTAAATCCTTTGCATAGTTACATTTAAGCAAATATATTTAATACATAACATAGGTAGCCTTTTAAAAGGAATAAGGCCTTTGTAAAGTAAAAAAAGGAACTTAGTAGAAAACAGCTTTCAAAAGAAGCCTCTTCAGTTTACACACACCCCCTTCAGCCAGCTGCTTTTCCCAACATTTATTGCCCTCTAACTCTCTCAGTTTAAGAAAGAAACAGCTTTAAAAAGACTTCCCAAAAATGCTCTCAAAAATGCTCTCTTTCTGCCAGCTAGATGCTTCTCCATTTGGTCTTGGCCTTTTAACCTTAGAAAGAAGATCTGGCTCATTTTACTGGGAGGCACATTGGTATTATTTTACTATTTACTCATTCCTAATTATGTTTATCTCTGCCTTTTTTATCTTCTGTAACATGTAGGGTCAGTGTCCTCACTCTTAGTCTGTAATTCCAGCTTTTACGACTTTGAGAATTGTTTTCTGCTATAAATCAAGGGGCCCCTTGTCTAGGAGGAAAACATTGCCAGTGTTCTCTAAACAGCTGTCTTCTTGCCTGGCATGAAACATTTGAAAATCTAAGCCCATTTAATTTAGGAACCTGATCAAACATTAATAAAATGCAGGCTTATGATTAGATGCCTCAAAATCTCTGTGAATGAGTCCCAGTTTCTAGCATTTTTAGGTCACCTGGTCCTCCAAATAGCTCATCTGTGTACATGGATCTTCCCCACTCTAGATCCCAGGTGTGAAAAGGCTGAAAGTGAAGCTCATCGCAGTTGTTTCTGGTTACCAGAGCTGGCTGGATTTGCTGAAGAGCTGGGATCAAAGGCTGTCATATATTCATTCTCCACCCCCAGCCCTCAATATTTCCTACTTAGTTTCACTAATACTCATTCCTCATCTGATCTTTGGCTAGCATCACTCATATAAAGGTAAAGGTAAAGGACCCCTAGATGGTTAAGTCCAATCAAAGGAGACTATGGGGTGCTTCGCTCATCTCGCTTTCAGGCCTAGGGAGCTGGTGTTTATCCACAGACAGCATTCCGGGTCATGTGGCCAGCATGACTAAACCACTTCTGGCACAACTGGACACCATGATGAGTGCCAGAGCACACAGAAATACTGATTACCTTCCCACCGCAGCACTACCTGTTTACTTACACTGGAATGCTTTCGAACTATGTTGGCAGAAGCTGGGACAGAGCAACAGGAGCTCACCTGTCTTATGGATTCGAACTGCCAACTTTCTAATCAGCAATCCCTAGGGGCTCAGTGCTTTAGACCACAGTGCCACCTGAATCCCTCATGTAATGGAGCACGGAGAGGCAGGAATGAGGCTCAGTCACTTATCTCACAGCAGGGGCATTCTTGTACATTTGCTGCATAAAGAAACTGCTAGCAGATTTGCAAAAGAAAACAGGTACAGGTTGTGGTATGGTATCAAACTGGAGGGGGGAATGTGTTGATTCCTGCATTGCAGGGGGTTGTATTAGAAGACCCTTGGGGTCCCTTCCAAACCTACTATTGTAGGCTTCCTTATGAAACCTTTAAAGAACTATGCTCCACCTTAGTGGTCAAGAGAAGCCCTGGATCTCCTCTCTCACCTTGGATATCTGGATGACTTGCCAGGAGGAGGAGTGCCCATTTCAGAGAACACGTAGTTGTGTCCGACCCTCCTACAAAGAGGTCAAAAATGCACTGGGCCAAGTTTTCTTCATCATAGGTGGACTCTGGGTCATTCCTGCTCTGGTGTTGAAAATGGGGAAAGTGACATGTCATTTACATGCATTATATTCTGTCCTTCAGCACTTTATCTTCCTCCCCCCACTTATTACCATACCACCCACACATGCTTCATGAGAGGTGGGGTATCCTCTTATAGTGCCTAAGGTGAAATGGGAAGCTGCTGCCACCCCCTCCCCCCCGCTGTTGCTGCCCTCACTCACTGGATCATCACCTTTTCGTGGTGAGTGGGATTGCACATTCCTATGACCCTTGTGAGTGAAGCCATTGGGAATCTCATACTCCCAGCAGGGTCACCCAAGGCGGTAAGGTCAAAGGGGAGGAGCTAGACAAAGAATGATCCAAGAAGTCATCAACGGCAGAACAGGCGGGTGATAACAAGCGGTATGTTACAACGGAATTTACCGGTCGCCATGAGAACTCATGCCATCAGTACAGAGCCTTACTGCGAAGACTGTTCATTGGTCAGTGTGCACTGATCTACAGACATAAAACAAATTCATGTACAGGCGTCTTCCAAAAAACAAATCCCAAACGCAAACACCAAAAGTTCCATGGTGATCAGCATATGGTAACAGGGGCAGGATTATGAAATGTGGAAGCCCTTAGTCATGAAGCAGCACATGGGCGGTGGATACAGATTCAGTCATTCTGACTCAAGGAACAAGGCAGTTGAGCAGCTCGGCAGCTGTATCCATGACTGAGCAGACCTTTTTAGGATCTACTCTGCTCACTCCAAAATGGGGGAGGGGCTAGAAAAGGTGCCCTAAACATAGTCTGCCTCTCTTTTTCCCTGACTGGATTACCACGCCCAGAGGGGTCACCACCCAGCGGTGGTAAAAGACAATTGAACTTTGGAACACGGAATATATGGACAGATATAACACAGATAATGAGCATCCTGAACACAGAACTGCCAACATTGCAAGAGAGATGTGACATTTTAACATCAACATAACATGGAATATAATGATTCCTTGGATGAGCAGCATTCACTCATCCAAGCAGATACTTACTTTCTCCATCTGAAGTAGATAGAAATCAATGAGATCCTGTGGCTCATGCACAGACTGATTCTCCTTATGCTTCTCTATCTCCTCCTTTGCAAATGAACGCACCATCTCCACGCAGGAGAAAGCCTTCTTGTGGGGCCCTGGGAGATGTTTCATGAGCCATGGGAGCATTTCATAAAGCTAAAGGAAAGATAGCAGAAATGCTGCCATTACCATGAGGAAGCTTCTTCAAACCATTTGTGCTTTGGAATTGCACTTATAAAAGATGATCTGCATTATTCTTCAGGGCTAGCATATTAGTTTGAGTCTCACTAAGAAGAAGGAAGGTGTCTATAGCTTCTCTGGAATCCCACAATGATTGGATTCTGTGAATTATCCCTAGCTGAAAATGTGAAAGAAAACTATGGCTCAAAATATTTTTCCAGCTCCCCGGCATAATTTCAAAACTGGACACAATCACAGGACCTCTCCTGGAACAAGTTAGTGCCCCTTTGTGGTACTTGGAGGTGGGTGGAGAATAGGGATGGGGGGAAATTCAAGTACGGTAAGTTTTATGAGTACTTTTTTTTTACAGATTAGGAATGGATGTAGAAATGTGGAGAACTGAACTTAAATTTGAGGAAAGGGTTTAGCAGAAGGGGGCTGCTTTCCTCAGCAATAGCGATAGTGCTTAAGTTGCTGGTCTCTCTTTCATTAAAAAAAAATTCCAGCCAAGTGGTGGCTGCAGGGGCCTCACCATGATTGCCACTGCTAGGTGGGTATAGAGTAGACACATTTAGTTTTCTATGATGGCAACAAAACTATGTAATTCCCTTCTTGAGAAGATTATTTTGTTCACCTCTGTTCCCTTTGGTGGGCTCTAGATGATCTGTTCTCAAGGTCATTTTTCCATTTTCGTCCCATCTTCCTTCTAAAGAGTCTCCTGTGGTGGACAAGGTCTTCTTTTGTTGTTTTTTATGGGGGGGTTTGGTGTGTTTTTTATCTCAATGATAATCATGAGCAATGGATCAGGCTGTGAGATAGTAAGTGGCCCTTATCTCAGATCAATTTAAACCTGATCTCACTTCTCCAACCCTCTATCAGAATATTGATTTGTGGTATTAAAGCCCTTGGGAGGTATTAAAGCCCTTTGGCAGGAATGGAAATGACTACTCACAGCATAACCAAAGCTACATACAAATTGTAGGATAAATTCTATGGCTTCCATCAGCTTCTGGAACCGTTCATCTTCAAGAGCAAACCGGTGCCCAAAAGCCACAGCACATATCACGTTGGAGACTGAAGTAGCGATGGGCATGGAGGGGTCAAGTGGCTGTCCTGCAAAATAAAGTTATACTAATGTTAGCTCAGCTGGTCCAGTTCATACTGAGAGTGGGAGTTCATGGTGGTCAAGAGAAATTGCTGGGATCTCCATTAGGAACCAAGAAAAGCATATCACATTCCTTTCTAAAATGGACAGAGGTAGGACACAAATATATCTCCATATGCAAGCTCAGCACCATCACTTAGCACCACATACCCTTTGAATGTGCAAAAGCCTCCACGAGCTGATGGGCCTCCTCTGCTACTTGGTGCTCCATGCCTTTCTTTTCCCGCCACAGCTTCTGCAGAGTAACTACAACAAAGCGTCTCTGTTGCCTCCAGCTGTGACCAATTGATAATGCAATACCTATGGAAAATCAGTGAGAAATAACAACAATCATACCTCGGGTTAAAGTCGCTTCAAGTTAAATCTTAAATCTTTTCAGGTTGCCTCCCACGGCGACCCGGAAGTAACGGAACAGGTTACTTCAGGGTTTTGCCGCTCACACATGTGCATACGCTCAGAATGAGGTCACATGCATCCGCACTTTTCAGTATCAGCAAAAAGTGAGATTTCTCGACAGCTCTACCATTTTGATTTTTGAAGAGAAAACTGGTATCTGATACAGTGTGATGTCGACAAGTTTAGATCTTTCCATGGAAGGCCATCACGATCAAATTTCACTTCTATCTATCAAGCTTCTGCTGATGCTTTTTGGAAAAGAATGGAAGTGGTGGAAATGGAAGGAGCTTTTTTCTTTCTCTCTTGCTAAATTAGGATGGAAAATCATTGCCTACAGGAAATGGGATCACAAGATATAAAACTGGGTGTAAAGTAGCGCCTGCCAACCTAGCAGTTCGAAAGCACCCCTGGGTGCAAGTAGATAAATAGGTACCGCTTACCAGTGGGAAGGTAAACGGCGTTCCGTGTGCTGCGCTGGTTCGCCAGATGCAGCTTTGTCACGCTGGCCACGTGACCCAGAAGTGTCTCCGGACAGCGCTGGCCCATGGCCTATAGAGTGAGATGGGCGCACAAACCCCAGAGTCTGTCAAGACTGGCCCGTTCGGGCAGGGGTACCTTTACCTTTACCTTTAAATAACTATGGGTTATTTTTTAATATTGTACAGTGGTACCTCAGGTTACATACACTTCAAGTTACATACCTTTCAGGTTACAGACTCTGCTAACCCAAAAATAGTGTTTCAGGTTAAGAACTTTGCTTCAGGATGAGAACTCAAAATCTTTGCAGGCATAAATAGTATTGACAATGGAGTTGGATATAACCACCCTGAAAGTATTATGAGCACAAATCATTATGAATGTGCAATTAAAAAACGTTTTCTGGAGGAGCCCTTAGCACCAGTAATAAACTGTGGAGTTAGTGAAAGGAATTATTGGGCAGGCCAGCCCCAAAGTAATTCACATTGTGTCTTTCAGAGTGAATGTCCCTGTTCTTTGGAACTGCATTCAGAATATGACTCTGCACTTTCCCCCCCAAAAAGGAAGACATTTTTCCCCCAACAAGCTTTCCCAGTCGTGTACAAAGGTCACTTCAATAGGTGTATACCTTGTTTTGTTTTAACCCATATTTAGTTGTTGTTGGTTTTTGTACTGTTTTAAAACCTTTTATAATAAATAATAATAATATTTTTTTATTTATACCCCACCCTTCCCAGTTCAGAAAACTGGGCTCAGGGTGGCTAACAGCAAATTTAAAACACTTAATTGATGCAACAAAAAACAGCATAAAATACCGTATGAAACGTGAATAACAATAAATTCAGAATTCAAAAATCAATTTAGGGGGGAAATACAGCCAATAAACATTAGATGAACAGCAAGGCTAGCTGGCTAAATTAGTCCTATTTGGGCCAGAGAGGAGACCAGGGGAGAATTAGCTGTGGGATCCCAGAGTGGGTAGTCTTCATTAAAAGGGGAGGGGAGGAGAGGAAGGGGAATAAAAGACAAGGCTAAATTCAAATTGAAAGCCAGGCAGAATAACTCTGTCTTACAGGCATTCTTAAGGAAATCAGCCCTGAATGCTCACTGGAAGGACAGATCGTGAAGCTGAGGCTCCAATACTTTGGCCACCTTATGAGAAGAGAAGACTCCCTGGAAAAGACCCTGATGTTGGGAAAGATGGAGGGCACAAGGAGAAGGGGACGACAGAGGATGAGATGGTTGGACAGAGTTCTTGAAGCTACCAGCATGAGTTTGACCAAACTGCGGGAGGCAGTGGAAGACAGGAGTGCCTGGCGTGCTCTGGTCCATGGGGTCACGAAGAGTCGGACACGACTAAATGACTAAACAACAACAACACAGGCCCTGCGGAAGGAAGTTAAATCCTGCAGGGCCCTGGTCTCATGGGACAGAGCATTCCACCAGGTTGGAGCCATTACTGAGAAGGCCCTGGACCTGGTAGAGGATAATCTGACTTACTTAGCACTTCCGGAGGCGGCGCCAATGGCAATGGCGGTCTCCTTCTGATCTGGAGGAGAAGCTCCGCGGAACCTGGGGTCTTACCGCTACGGCGCAGCGGGGACCCGTCCTAAAACTGCAGGCAGGACAAGCCTGCGGCCGTGGGACTCGGCGGGTGCCAGAAGCGCCCCCCCAAGTAGCGAAGGGACCCCGCGAGGGGCTCCGGAGCGGAACGGGGGTGGCGCGGTGCTGAGAGTCGATCGCTACTTCCGTGGAGTGAAGCCGCGCAGCTGTTGCCGGAGAGCGCTGACCTTTTTCCTTTGAAAATTCGGCTTCTAAATTATAACCCGTGGGTAAGACTGTTTAAAAATCGGGAGATCAAAGGTTGGGCTTGCCTTCGATCGACGCAGCGAACTTGAATTTGGCACTGAAGCGGGAAGTCGCAAAAAGGAAGTCCGTCTTCCGGTTTTTGTGAATAGGATTAAAGCAAAGACTTTTGAAGCTAGAGCTGGAGAAGCAGAACAGAGGAGTCTAAATTTTAATGCCAGATACAAGTGAGGAAAAAAGACCACTGCCTAATCCCTGATATTGGTCTGCCAGAGACAGTGAGAAAGTGTTGCACCGCTTATAAACATTTGTAACTGTCGGTGAATACTCTGCATGTGAACTGGAAAGGACTCCTTGCAATTGTTGCCTATTATTGAACTGTTGCCTTTTATTGAAAAAGTGAAAGTTAAAAAGGGCAGGACTGCTTTTGGAAAAGTTGCCTTGAAAGTAACATTGTTGCCAAGGTGCTCCCCTAGAGGAGGCCTGGGATAGAGCTGGGGAATTTTCCATTACGGCAGGTTTAGAAACTTTCTCACCAGAAAGGAAGCTTGAACTGTGTGAGCGACCTTGAATTCTAAAGATAAAGTAATGGATCAGGAAAAACCCCAGCCTACAAGGATAAAAACTAGATTGCAGCAATGAAGACAATCAATAGTAGCACCTCCTGTCTTAGAAAAAGAAGATACTGGGCAGCTTGGAGCAAAAAGTATGGGTGCTGAAGAGACATTAAAAGCATTATTAGACAAAATATTTGGAGCCTTGGAAAAACTGTCAGCTAAAATTGACTTAAATACTACAACTATCAGCTCCAATACTCAGGCCATTGACCGACTGCTGCAGGAATCTAAACTGACAAGGAAGATTGCTGATGAGGCAAAAGAAAAGGTGCTGGTGGTAGAAGGAAAATTACAGCCAATTAATAAGCAATTAGAAGACCATAAGGCACAGTTGTCCTTAATTGAATTGAAAGATAAACAGGCTAATATAAGGATCAGGGCGGTACCGGAATTGGAAGAAGGAAAATTGAATGACTTTCTTACACAGGAATTTGAAGAATTCTGGGGCCTTGATCCAGAGAAAGATTTCAAGATAAAGACAGCCTTCAGACTTGGCAAAGAGAACAAAGGGGGAAGAAAGAACAAGGACTGTTTGATTACACTCAGATCCAAAGAAGAGAGAGATAAAATACTGGGCCTACATTACCAGAATTCATTGGAAATAGAGTATTCCAGGATAGAAATTTTTAAAGATATTCCAAAATATCTATTGGACCTCAGAGCTAACTACGGAGACCTGGTGAATCTGTTAAGAAGAAACAGTGTCATCTTCAGGTGGGAATTTCCCCAGGGGTTATCGTTTACTTACAGAGGGGAAAAGGTGAAGATAAGATCAGAGGAGGACAAAAAGAGATTCCTGAAGGATCATGAGGAAGAATTACAAAAAGAGGCAGAGAGAAGAGAACCAAAATTAAAACCAGGAGTTTTGGACCTAGCAAAGCCGCCATTGGTACTGGACAAACCAGAAGTGAGACCACCCACAGACCAAGAACAAGCATTGGGAGCAGTTGGAGGAGAAGCAGAATAACCACACAATGTCTATGAAGGTATTAAGTTGGAACATTCGAGGCCTGAATTCCCCTGACAAGAGGGGGAAAATTTTCCACTTATTGAAAAAGGAAAAATTGGACTTGATATGTTTGCAAGAAACCCATGTGATTAGAACACACAGGAAAGTACTAATTAACAAAAGATTAGGACAAGAATTTATTTCATCAGACAAAGTTAAAAAGAGAGGAGTGGTGATCTATGCAAAAGAAAGTTTATCACCTAAATTCGTTTTCAAAGATGACCAAGGAAGATTTGTGGCTATTGAAATACAATTCCAAGGTGAGAAATTTTTGATAATAGGGATATATGCACCAAATGAGGGGAAATCAGAATTTTACAAGAAACTGCATGAGACATTGTTGGATTTTATGGACTTTAACATCATTATGTTTGGAGACATGAATGGAGTGGTATCGACAAATATGGACAAATAAGTCAGAAAGACAAGTGGTGACAAAAGACGGAAGACTACCGAAAACCTTTTTTGAAATGACAGACAATATGGATTTAATTGACATTTGGAGAACTAAGAACCCCCTAGGCAGAGAGGGGACATTCTTTTCTGAAGCCCAAAAGACTTGGACAAGGATTGACCAAATCTGGATAACCAGAGGAATGGCTCCTAAGATCCAAAAAGTGGAAATCTGCCCAAAAACCTGCTCCGACCATAACCCTGTGAAAATGGAAATGAAACCAACATTGACTGGTTCCTTTAGATGGAGGATGAACGACACCTTGTTTAGAGATCCAGAAATTATCAAGAAGGCCCAAAAAATTATAAAAGACTATTTTGAGATAAATTTGAAGACTACAGTGGAAAAAAGAACAATCTGGGACGCAAGCAAAGCTGTAATGAGAGGGTTTTTGATCCAGCAAAATTCAATAAAAAGGAGAACTCAAAATGAGAAAAAAGAGAAGATTTTGGAGAAAATAAGAGAAGGAGAGAAAAAACTTAGAGCTAAACCAAAATCACAAGAGATATTGAGAGAAATTAAGTTATATCAAGTACAATACATGAAAATGATAAATCAGGACATTGAATGGAAAGTTAAACAGATGAGACAAAAGACCTTCGAATCAGCCAATAAATGTGGGAAGCTGTTAGCATGGCAGCTGAAGAAGAGACAAAAGCTAAACACGGTTACCAATCTTGAAGTGGATGGAAAGAATATACAGAATCCACAGGAGATTAGAAGCTGCTTCCAGAGATATTTTAAACAACTCTATACACAAGGGCCGCAGACTGAGTCAAAAATTGATCAATTTTTGAAAACTAATGGATTACAAAAAATTTTCTCAAGAAAATAAGGTATCATTGAACTACAAAATAACTGAACAAGAGGTGGAAGGCGCGATTCAGAATATGCAACTGGGCAAATCTCCAGGGCCTGATGGACTAACCTCCAAGTACTACAGAACTTTGAAAGACTATTTAATTCAACCACTAAAGGAGGTTTGCAATGAAATTATGGAGGGGAAAAAGGCACCGGAGACGTGGAAAGAAGCGTATATCACACTTATACCGAAAACTGAGTCTGAAAAGACACAACTTAAGAACTATCGCCTACTTAATGTGGATTACAAAATCTTTGCAGACATTTTGGCTAGAAGACTGAAAAAAGTTTTGGAAGAGGTGATACATAAAGATCAGGCTGGCTTTCTCCCTGGAAGACATCTATTGGACAATACGAGGGATATAATTAAGATTTTAGAAAAGCTGCAGGTGAACATTAACACAAAAGCAGTCTTGATTTTTATAGATGCGGAGAAAGCCTTTGACAATATTTCCTGGAGTTTTATGAAGAAGAATCTTCAGGGGATGGGGGTTGGACAAAACTTTGAAAATGGTATAGGTGCGATATATTCTGAACAAAAAGCTAAATTGATTGTAAACAATATGGTTACAGAAGAGTTTAAAATAGAGAAAGGAACACGACAAGGTTGCCCAATCTCCCCATTACTTTTTTTTTTGGTCCTGGAGGTTTTGCTAAATATGATCAGAAGGGACCATTTGATTCAGGGTATTCAGGTCGGAGTTAAACAATATAAACTTAAAGCTTTTGCAGATGATCTTGTTATGACATTACAGGAGCCGATATTAAGCACTAAGAGGGCCCTAGAAGTAATCCAGGATTTTGGTCAGGTGGCAGGCTTTAAATTGAATAAATTGAAAACTAAGGTTTTGGAGAAAAATTTGACGCCAATATAGAAAGAGAGAATTCAGAAAGAGACAGACTTAACACTAGTAAAGAAGGTAAATTACTTGGGGGGTGAATATGACATCCAAGAATGTGAACTTATTTAAAGACAACTATGAGAAATGCTGGTCAGAGGTGAAAAAAGATCTAGAAATCTGGACGAATCTGAAGCTTTCCTTGCTGGGTCGAATTGCTGTCATTAAGATGAATGTATTGCCGAGAATGTTATTTTTGTTCCAATCACTGCAAATTATTGATAAGATGGATTGCTTCAAGAAGTGGCAAAGAGATATATCTAGATTTGTCTGGCAGGGCAAAAAGCCCAGAATAAAATTTAAGATTCTTACTGATGTTAAAGACAGAGGGGGGTTTGCCCTGCCGGACTTAAAACTTTATTATGAGTCAGCAGCTTTTTGCTGGCTGAAGGAATGGCTACTTCTTGAGAATACAGATGTTTTGGACCTTGAAGGATTTGATAATATATTTGGGTGGTGTCAGAGCCGCTTCCAGGTCCCAGCTCACAGAGGACCACGCTAGCCGGTAGTATTGTACAAAAGCCTTTATTGAGTTACAGTTTCCATTTTAAGCCACAGCGTGCAGCTCTACGTCTTAGAAGCTAGACCGGCGAAGCTCCGTCTGAGTCTCCGCCTCCTGTACACCAACTTAATACTCTAGCCTTCCTCCACCTCTTCCATCTTTCCTTTCTCCTCTGGGTCCCTCTACCCCCCGGGGTCTCTTCCTTCCTGGACTCTTCTGAAGCCGACCCCCCAGACTCTGCTCCCTCTTTGCGGCAGGCTTTAGGACCTGGCTCCCTATCCGGACTGCTTACTGTGCCGCCTTCCTGTGCATTTGAAGCTTGGCGCGCGCGCGCAGCCTTCAACCTTCCTCTTGACCGTTTCCTCGCTCCCCGATGGAGGTGTGGCCAATCCTAACTCCTGCCTTCCCGCTTGCCGCGAGCCGCCAGCTCCCGATACCTGGGACCCCTCCCCCCTACTGTGCTCTGGTGGGGAAGCTGGTCCCGATTTCCAACTGCTGCTCTCTGAGTCTCCTCTGGTCCCTTCTCCCTGGGATGTCCCCTTAGGTGCCCCCCTTGCTCTGACCACTGGCGCCCCTTTCTGTGAATCTTCCGATTCACTGGAAAGACTCGGAGATCTCGGGCCGCTGTCATCGCTCATATTTCCTTCGGATTCCTCCCCCTCGCTCTCTGTTTCCTCCCTTTCCTGTGCCTCTGCTCCTGAACCCCTGACATCCATCCCCCCTCGAAGCCCCCCTTCCCCCCTCCCCTCCTCCAGGCGTGGGTGTTGGGTGCTCCGTTGTTACGGGGGTAAGCGCCGGATACAGTTCGTTTCCCATGGCGTCCCTCCAACTGCACTCGTCGACGTCGACCTCCTCTGCTTCCATCTCCGTGCCGCCGTGCTCGAACCCAAGGTCCTCCCCGAACACGTCCATGTCCGTCTCTTCCTCGGTCCCTCCTGGGGGCGTTGCTCGCCCGGGACCCTCCAGCCACTTCCTGCGCCACTGCTCCTCTGGTCGATCATCCCACCAATATGAGGGTTCTGAGGCAGACCCCGAGGGTGACCCCTCCGGTGAGCGTGTGCCCAGTGTCGGTTCCTCGTCCGAGTCAAACCCCCGGAACGTGCTGGCGGAAAGCGTGGGTGTGAAAAGCCAGTCGTCGAAAAACTCGGCTGGCATGGGTCTGTGTGGGAAAAGGGCATGAAACTCGTCTTTGAGCAGAGGTTCATCCAAAGCGTAGCCCGGCACCCAACTGTTGGCACTGGCTGGGGTGCCCTCTCTGGCGAGGAGGTATTCTACTCCCTCTTCCCCCCATCTCGAGTCTAAAATCTCTGTGACCTCGTTGATGGGCACCCCCTCTGGCGACCCCCCCCCCTGCGTGGTCCTTTCCCTGAGCGGGCTCGGTGCCGTTCCTGGCTCCTGAAATCTGTGAGGTGCCTTGTAGGGAATGAGCACTGATCTATGGAATACCGGATGCATCCTGGATCCCTCCGGAAGTCTCAACCGGAAAGCCACCGGATTGACCTGTGCCTCGACTTGGTAGGGCCCTAGCTGCTTATGTCCGAGTTTCTTCTTCGCTAAGGATCTGGTCGGCACTGCCTGGGCTGCCAACCAAACCCAGTCTCCCACCTGTATTTCTTCCCCAACCCTCCTGTGTCTGTCAGCCTGCAGTTTGTATGCGTGCTTAGCTAGCTCTAACTGCCTTCGAAGCTGATCGTGGACCTCCTGCAACTCTGACGCGAAGGCGTCCGCTGCCTGTGGCTCCCTCTCCCCCACGCTCTGTAATCCCGGGAAGGTTCTGGGATGTTTCCCATTGTTGGCGAAGAACGGCGTCACCCCCGTGGACACGTGCTTCGTGTTGTTGTAGGCGAACTCGGCGAGTGGCAGGTAGTCCACCCACGTTGCAGGCTGCTGATTTGCGTAACATCTCAGGTACTGCTGCATGATGGCATTGACCCGCTCCGCTTGTCCATTGGTCTGCGGGTGTCTCGCCGACGCTAGGTTGATCTTGACGTTCAGGATGCCCATCAGCTTCTGCCAGAAGTTCGAGATAAACTGTCGCCCCCGGTCGGACAGTATAGACCGTGGCAGACCGTGAACCTTGAACACGTGATCTATGAACAGTTTGGCGGTCTGTTCCGCCGTGGCAACCTTCGCACACGGAATGAAATGTGCCATTTTGGTTAACAAGTCCACCACCACTAGCACTGCTGTCTTGCCCCTCGAGCTGGGCAGATCCGTGACAAAGTCCAGGGCCACCCTCTCCCACAGTTCAAACGGAGTTTGCAGCGGTTCCAGCAGTCCCGCCGGCGGCTTATGCACTGGCTTAGCCCTCTGGCAGGTGTCGCACCTCGTGACGTAATCCGCGACCTCCCCCCGCATCTTGGGCCACCAGAAGTCCCTGGCGACTAATTCTATCGTCTTCTCTGTGCCAAAGTGCCCGGCGGTGGGTGCGTCGTGCAACTGCTGCAGTACCTTAGCGCGGAGGTCGTCTCCCGGCACGTAGAGGGCCCCTTTGCGTATGAGCAACCCTTCGCGTATCTGGAACTCGTCGCCCTTCGCCGTGCCTCTGTGCACCTCCTCCATCTTCGCTCGTGCGAAGGAGTCTTCCTGCAGCGCGCTACGTACAGCATCCAGGTCTACGGTTGCCGAAGCGCACGCCCACGCTTCTGGCGCGAAAATGTGCTTGGCCGCCACTGGCGTCGCCTCCTCGAGGTATTGCAGCTTCCTGGACAGTGCATCCGCCATGACGTTGTTGTCACCAGGGACGTACTCTATCCTGAAGTCGAAATCCGCAAAGAACTCCGCCCAACGTATGTGCCTCTGGTTCAGGAACTTCGCCGTGCGCCAGTACTCCAGATTCTTATGGTCCGTGCGGACTTGCACTGGGTGTTTGGCTCCGATCAGGAAGTGCCTCCACGCCTTGAAGGCTGCATGAATGGCAAGCAACTCCCTGTCCCAGATGGTGTAGTTCTGCTCCGACTTGCTGAGCTTTCTGGAGTAGAAAGCGCACGGCCTCCAGTCCCCATTCGGGTCTTGCTGCAAGAGGACCGCCCCCACGGCCCTGTCTGAGGCGTCTGTTTCAACCCTCATCAGTTTGCCGGGATTTACATGCAGCAGTTGCTCTTCAGATGAGAAGAGCCGCTTGAGTTTCTGAAAGGACTGCTCCGCCTGCTCTGTCCAGATGAATTTCTTCTTCTTGGAGCTGAGCGTGTCGGTAATGGCCGCCGTCTGCATCGCGAAGCCCTTGATGAACTTGCGGTAGAAATTAGCAAAGCCGACAAACCACTGGACCTCCTTCCGGCTGCGTGGGCTCTTCCAGTCCAACACTGCGCGAACCTTGGCGCTGTCCATGGCAAGCCCCTTGTCCGACAACTTGTAGCCCAGGAAATCCACCTCCGTCGTGTCGAACTGGCACTTCTCCAGCTTGGCGTACAGTCTATGCTCCTGTAGCCTTTGCAGAACTTCCTTGACGTCTCTGTCGTGAGCCTCCTGCGATTCTGAAAATATCAGGATGTCGTCCAGGAAGCAGACACACTTCTTGTAAAGGAGCCCCGCTAACACGTGATGCATAAAAGCCTGAAAACAGTGGGAGCCATTTTTTAATCCAAAAGGCATAACTCTGTATTCGTAGGTGCCCAGGGGCGTGAAGATGGCCGTCTTCCACTCGTCGCCCTCCCGTATGCGAATAAGGTTGTACGCCCCTCGCAGATCCAACTTGGTGAACACGCGTCCTTTGCGCACCGTCGCGAGGAGGTCGTCGATTTTGGGCATGGGGAAAGCCGTGGGCTTGGTTTTTGAGTTCAAAATCTGATAGTCCACCACAAGTCTTTTCTGGGGCGTGTCCTTCTTCCTCACAAAGAATACGGGACTGCCCCCCACTGCCTTGGACTCCCGGATGAATCCGCGCTCCAAATTATGATCTATGAACTCCCTGAGTTCCTGCATCTCATCTTCAGACATGGAATACAGTTTCCCTGTCGGCAGCGTCGCCCCTGGCAGGAGGTCAATCTTGCAGTCATAGGGCATGTGGGGGGGCAGCTTGTCCGCCTCCTTCTCGCAGAAAACTTCCAAAAATTCCGCGTACTTGTGGGGGACTGCTTGCAGCGTGCCTAATTGCAGCTGTGAGTCCTCTTCTCCCCCCTCCGGTCTGGGCAGGATGCAGTGTTCTGCACAGTAAGAGGAGCCGAAAGTTAGTTGCCGCTGGTACCAAGCCAACGTTGGACTGTGCCTGTCCAGCCAACTCATGCCCAAAACTACAGGCGTGTCCGACAGCTGAGTGACATTAAAGCTGATGACTTCCCTGTGATTTCCAATTTGCACCACCATTGGTGGTGTTTGCTTCACCACCTGCCCCCCTAGTAATTCCCTGCCATCCACCGTGACAACCTTCAGGGGCAGCGTGGCCGGCAGTAGCGCTATATTGTGCTGTTCGATGAAATCCTGTCCTATAAAGTCCGCGTTGCTGCCAGAGTCAATTGTAATTGGCAATTCTATTGTAAGTCCATTGGGCAGCTGGAGCGACGCGGTGAGCTGCACTACTGGTTTGGGCGGGAGGGGGTCTGTGGGCTGCAAAATCTCTGGGGACTGCTTCACTGACTCGTCTGGCTGGGCCCCAGTGCCTCTGTTTCCAGCCAGACTCCGTCGTTTCCCTGCTGTGGTTCTCTATGCTGAGTTGCTTCTGTAACCGTTGCGGAGGCTGCAGTGTGCTTGTGGAGCCTCTGGGGACACTCTTTCGCCATGTGCTGAGGACTGTCACAGATGTAACACTTCCTGTTCCCTCTAGGAGGCTTCGCTTTGACTGCTCCCGGTGTTATGGCTCTGGTTGCTGACTGAGCCCTGGCCCCTCCAACCTCCATAGGTTCCCCTCCTCCTCCTGGCGGAGGCGTGGAATGCGCACGCGCTGCATCCCTGGGAAAGAAGGGAGACGCTCTGGCCGACTCGCGTCCTCCACGCCCTTCGTCTCTGCTCCATGGACGCTCTTCTAGACGTACTCCAATCGTCAGCGCCCTCTGAACGACCTCCTGAGTGCTCCGGGGCCTCTTCCCCCTCGCAATTTCATCTTTTACCGCACAGTTCAACTCTTCCCAGAAAAGGTCTCTGACTGGAGCTGAATCTTTGTCCCATTCCAGGGCACTGACCAGTGCAAAAAAGCGGGAATGATATTGCCTCACACTGGCCCTCCCTTGTTTCAGCCCATGTATCTCTTTTCTTGCGATATCAACGTCTATATTTGATAAGAAACACGAATCCATCACCTTAATGAAGGCATCCGCACTTCGGAGCGCCGGATCCTTATCTCTCCACAGATTGCGCAGCCACGCTTTAGCGTCTCCATACAAATGGGATAGAATAAACCCCACTTTCTCTTGCTCATCTCTAAAGTCTTTGTCCAGCAATTGCAGCACAAACTGCACATCTGCTCGGAAGTTGGGGTACTGCTGTAAATTCCCATCGAAATGAGATACAAGGCTGCCTCCTCTTCTCCCCAGCCCAATCCCCTTCGATTTGGGTCCCGGTTGCCCCTGCTTTGTAAGCACTTCCAACCTGATTTGCAGATCCCTGTAGGCGGCAGCCGCTTCCTCCTCCCTCTTCCTGGATGCGAGGATCTCGGCGTTTAGATTTGACACTGCATTTTGCAGGGATGTTATCTGCTGTTCGGTATTCATCTTGTCCGCTTTCGTGAGCTCGAGAAGCACCAACCTTCACCCCTCGCTGCGTCCACTCACGCTGCGAGGCTTTTGGTGCAAATTGTGGAGACGGAGCTTACTGTCAGAGCCGCTTCCAGGTCCCAGCTCACAGAGGACCACGCTAGCCGGTAGTATTGTACAAAAGTCTTTATTGAGTTACAGTTTCCATTTTAAGCCACAGCGTGCAGCTCTACGTCTTAGAAGCTAGACCGGCGAAGCTCCGTCTGAGTCTCCGCCTCCTGTACACCAACTTAATACTCTAGCCTTCCTCCACCTCTTCCGTCTTTCCTTTCTCCTCTGGGTCCCTCTACCCCCCGGGGTCTCTTCCTTCCTGGACTCTTCTGAAGCCGACCCCCCAGACTCTGCTCCCTCTTTGCGGCGGGCTTTAGGACCTGGCTCCCTATTCGGACTGCTTACTGTGCCGCCTTCCTGTGCATTTGAACTTGGCGCGCGCGCGCAGCCTTCCTCTTGACCGTTTCCTCGCTCCCCGATGGAGGTGTGGCCAATCCTAACTCCTGCCTTCCCGCTTGCGGCGAGCCGCCAGCTCCCGATACCTGGGACCCCTCCCCCCTACTGTGCTCTGGTGGGGAAGCTGGTCCCGATTTCCAACTGCTGCTCTCTGAGTCTCCTCTGGTCCCTTCTCCCTGGGATGTCCCCTTAGGTGCCCCCCTTGCTCTGACCACTGGCGCCCCTTTCTGTGAATCTTCCGATTCACTGGAAAGACTCGGAGATCTCGGGCCGCTGTCATCGCTCATATTTCCTTCGGATTCCCCCCCCCTCGCTCTCTGTTTCCTCCCTTTCCTGTGCCTCTGCTCCTGAACCCCTGACAGGTGGCATGCATATTTATGGTATGGCAAGGTAAAAGCACATAAGGCATTTAAAAACCATATTGCCAGGAAAGCATTGTTTAATGTCTGGACAAGGTATAAAGACTTCTTGGAGAGTAAAACCCCAAGGTGGCTATCACCTATGGAGGCGAAAGCTTTGAAAAAACTCAACATGGAGGCTAAATGGCCAAAATATTGGGAAATTTTAGAACAGGAAGGTGACAAATTGAAATTGCAGAGTTATGACAAACTTAAAGAGAAGGTGTGAGACTGGTTACACTATTTTCAAATAAGAGAGGTTTACAATTTGGATAAAAAAAATGGTTTTCAGGTGGAAAAATCAAAGTTAGAAACAGAACTGTTAGAACCCAATGCTAAGATACTTTCAAGAATGTATAATCCACTGTTGAAATGGAATACTGAGGAAGAAATGGTAAAATCTGCAATGATAAAATGGGCACAAGATATAGGACATAATATTATGTTTGCTGACTGGGAGAAGTTGTGGACCACCGGGATTAAATTCACAGCATGTAATGCCCTAAGAGAGAATATTATGAAAATGATGTATAGGTGATACATGACTCCAGTCAAGCTTGCAAAAATATATCACTTGCCCGATAACAAATGTTGGAAATGTAAAGAAGTTGAAGGTACTTTTTTTCACCTTTGGTGGACGTGCCCAAGGATCAAGGCTTTCTGGGAAATGATATATAATGAATTGAAAAAGGTATTTAAATATACTTTCCTGAAGAAACCAGAGGCCTTCCTCCTGGGCATAGTTGGCCAATCGGTGTTAAAGAAGGATAGAACTTTCTTTATGTATGCTACAGCAGCAGCAAGAATTCTCATCGCAAAGCATTGGAAGACACAAGACCTACCCACCTTGGAAGAATGGCAGATGCAACTAATAGACTATATGGAGATGGTGGAAATGACTGGCAGAATCCGAGACCAGGGAGACGAGTCGGTGGAAGAAGATTGGAGGAAATTTAAAATGTATTTGCAGAAATATTGTAAAATTTTTGAATGTTGAGGACATTGAAATGAATTGCAGGGGTTTTAGCAACAAGGTAAAATGCAAGATTGGATTAATAATAGATAGACTAACAGGACATGAATTTGCTGAACCAACTTTTAAAAGGGATACAAAAATGGGAGACATGAGGGAGTCAGGAAAATAAGTTAACCAAAGAGGAGAAATTAAGAAAGAGGGAATTTTTGTCTTTTTATATGTATTTTTTCTTTTCTTTTTTTGTGTGTAATGTCTGTATTTTTGTATTTTATAATTTTGTATCTTTTTTGTCTTTTCTATTTTTTTTAAAACTCTTTTATTGTCAAAACCTAATATAAAATAAATAATAATAATAATAATAATAATAATAATAATCTGACTTACTTAGGACCCGGGACTTCTAAACTATGATTATTCATAGTTTAAACTGTTTTTATATCTCTGTAAGTTGCCTTGAGACATACATGCAAGAAGCAATTCATAATGTATAATGATGATAGTAACTATGTGATTGCAAAGTTCACATGTTATATTTGCCACATGAGTCCATGCCCAAAACATGTTGGAAGAGCTTGTTGAGAGAAGCGGTGTGTTCTGTTTCTTAGAGATGTCATAATCAATCAAATCTTCACATGTGCTGAAGCCAGGTTTTCATGGACCCAAACAAATGTGTCATTTGATAGCATGAGAACTAGCCACTCTGAATGACCTCAGCCCCTAGGTGTTGGCTCCTAGGTAATGCATTTCCCGTTGTGTGCAGCAGTAATAGAGAACCTTTGTTCTGTTTTTCTGGACAGCCCTTTAAAAGTTTCATCTTGGGAAAATACCAGTAGAAATTCTTATTCTTCACTACTTACCCTTTCCTTTTATCAGAGTCCTAACGAAAAGAGTCTCTGGTCGCTCGTCTAATTCTTCAGAGTGGTCAATGAGCGCTTCTTTCACTGCTTGAAATCCAGACAGTACTACAATGGGTAGATGTCCACACCACATGGTGTAAATATTTCCATGTTGCTTTCCCAGCTACCATTTGGTTCAAAAGAGAAGAGAGGAATGATGTGTTCAAAAAATGCAGTTGGGTATTTCAACTTAATATGCGAACGTCATCCTCCCTCACCTCTGCAGTTTCTCACTATGTGCAGTTCTCTTGCTATCATCTTTTCCCCTCCTCCCCTCCCTCCCTCCCTCCCATAATTCCAACCCATTTGTTTTACTCCCTCCTAGCCATGTTGCCTTTGCCTAGGATCAGAGCAGCAGAGACACTTCATAGTAACCAGCCCTCCTGTGACAGACAAGAAGATGCACAAGTCATTGCCAGAAAATGATCTTGCCACAATCTTTGTGTGTGCAGGGATGTGGAACCTGTAGCCCACCAGATGCTTTTGAACTAGCACTCCCACCATCCCTGACTATTGCCCATGGTGGTTGGGGCAGATGGGCATTGTAGTCCAAAACATCTGGAGGGTACCAGGTTGGCATAGGCTGGGCTAGAGTCCTGGGTCAGGTTTCAGACCCACGGTGGGTTACAGCAGAAGCATCACCACCATGCAAATATATGGCAAGGAATTAAGATGATACATGTCTGGGCTTGATACATGTCTGGGCTAGAGAATATTACCAATTCCAATGTTTTAAAAGTTAATATGTTCATATCCGATGGTTGAGTAATTTTGTATTTTTTGAAGAGTTTTCGCTGAAAAAGCTCATAATTTTATTTAAGAAACAAACAGATAAAATAAATTATGGTCTGACAAAGAGTTAATGCTTGCGGAAGAGGCAATGGAAAGGTGCCTGTTCTGTTTGTCTCTTGTCTTCTCTAGTTACACGTGAGCTGCTGCTGAGAAAGGCTGATGTGCTCCTGCTTCATTGCCAGTTGAACTTGTTCCCCTTCCGTCTGTTGGAAGGGGAGAAGTACACAGCATTCTGGGAGAGGGATGTCCAACAGGTAGATCGGGATCTACTAGTAGATCGCGCTGTGTCTGTGGTAGATCTTGGTGGCCCCCTGAAACCTCCTGAAAGCTCAACAACTTTGGCTCCCTAAAAAAGCTCAACAAATTTAGTAGATCACCGCCAGTTTTTTTATAGTGGGAGTAGATCTCAGTCTCTTGAAAGTTGGACATACCTGCTCTAGGCCATTTTGCAACATGCAGTAGAACAAAAGGAAGACAAGATCAAGAACATACTGTAAAAAGCTGTTTTATTAATTCAGCTTCTTGAGTTACACAATGTGTTTTGGAGATGAGTGCCCTTCAACCAGCAGCTATGAACGACACACATTAAAACTAGTATAAAGGGGCATGATTCTGATTAATACTGAAAAGCACAAAACCATGCAAAGTAGGATAATGGCAGCATGGGTAGCTATGTGAAATCAGGGGAAAACACAAGGCAACATAAAATGTTGTATTTTCTATGGGACAACTTGTAAGTGGTAGCAAGACTTCATTTCCAAGTGAAATTAGTTTCACGGCTTTCTAAATGACTCTCTGAAGCTGATTTCACAGCCCTGCCGTTGTAATCTTGGAGAGAGTATTACCTGGAGATTAGCACTTACTGTAGGCTTGCCATACATCAGGAAAATTCCTGACATGTCCTGACAGGAATCGGCAAAACGCTGAGATGTATGGCAACCCAATGGAAAAGGCTCAACAATTTCCTAAAAAATGGCAACCCTAGTTTACCGCAGAGATCCTTTAAAAAGATTTTGGTATTTTAGTTTATAATTTGTTTTTTATAAGTGCTTCTGGTTTGAGTGAAAAAGATTGAATAGGGCATGGAGGTTAGTGCCTGTTGAGAGGCTGCTGTGAATGAATGCTGTGGTCTGTCTTTTTTCTGTAATAATATTTTATTCTTTTTTCATATAGAAAGTTACATTTCTTAACCTTGATAACCTCAAGGTAAGATTACTTGCAATGTGTTATACATAGGGTTGCCTCTGAAGACAGTGTGGAAACTTCAGCTAGTGCAGAATTCAGCGGCCAGGTTGCTCACCAGAACAAGAGCAAATTACATCGCTCCTGATCCGGCTGCAGCAGCTACCAACCAATTAGTTTCTGGACCCAATTCAAAGTGCTGGTTTTGACCTAGAAAGCCTTAAATGGCTCAGAACCACAATACCTCAAGGACCGCCTCTTTCAATATTATCTTACCCGGACCTGAAATCATCTTCTGAGGCCCTTCCTTGTGTTCCTCCTCCATAAGAGGTCCAGAGGGTGGCAACACAAGAATGGACCTGCTCTGCAGTGACTCCCCATCTGTGGAATGCTCTCACCAGGGAAGTTCACCTGGCAAAACCTTCCTTTTAAACTAGGCCTTTGGTTGATTTCATTGACATCCTATGCCCTTTTAAAATCTGATTTTTTTTCCTGTGGGGGCTTATTATTGGGTGGTTAATAATAATCATAATAATGTTCCAATTGACAAAACAATTGGAATATAGAAATTTTCCATATAGAAAGCTACATTTGTTACTCAACAATTATACAGTGGTACCTCGGGTTACACGCACTTCAGGTTACATACGCTTCAGGTTACAGACTCTGCTAACCTAGAAATAGTACCTCGGGTTAAGAACTTTGCTTCAGGATGTGAACAGAAATCATGCTCTGGCGGCGCGGCAGCAGCAGTAGGCCCCATTAGCTAAAGTGGTGCTTCAGGTTAAGAACAGTTTCAGGGTAAGAACGGACAGGTTAAGAGGCTAATGATGGGAGTAAATTAGCCTCCCGAGTTTTCCCAGGGGATAGGAAAATGCTGCCTCGTCCGCAGTTGCCAATAAATCACCCCCGAGTTCGAAAGAAGGAGGGGGGCGGAGGGGGAGGAGTTTTTGGATCTCCTGGATGCTACTTCTGATTGTGATCCTAGTTGCATTGCTCAAGATAAGTAATTGGAGAAGAGTAAATGCACATGTTTCGAGCGAAGGAAAGGGTGTACTGATTGCTAATTAAATCGACCACTGAGAAGCTGAGTGACGGGTTGGACTGAACAGAAGACTACATCAAAGAATCACAACTATGTCGGTATGTTGAAACGGATCGGAAAGGGGGGGGACTTTTCACTTTTTCAATATGATTTACCTAACAACCCCTCCCCAAGAAGAACCGCCACATGACTGACAGCAAGTAAGATGGGAAAATAAACTGTGTGGAAATGAAATTATCAACTAAAGGCTCTGTTTTGTGGAAGATCTGGAAAGGTAACAAATGGTTTTTGGATGACGCAGTTCTAATTGGGAACCGCCATTATGAGACTGACTTTGTTGCAAGATTTACAGTCAAAGGGGGAGGGAGCCACTGTTCTGTTATCATATCTGAATTCTACGTTTGATTTGGCAAGAACTCCCCTGGAAAGGCTGACTTATGGAGCAACTGGTCTGTGAAAGTTAATGAGCAGACGCTTAGACTGTATTTAATGGGAACTGATGATATGGCGCCTGCCGTTTGAATAGGACTTTTGGATCTGCGTGAAAATCCACACAGGACTATAATAATGTTTGCTTCAACTCGCTTGTGGAGATAACTCAGAGGTTATTAAGAAGAAAAATGATAACAGCAAGAAGATTGGAAGACGGGATTTGTAAAGGATAACAACAAAGAGATGGAAAGATGGGACTTGTGAACATCAAAGCAGCAGAAATATGAGATGATTGGACCCTTTCTGAACTCAAAGCATGGGTACCCCCAACAAAAATTTTAAATTCCGCTAAATATTTGGAGTTTATTATGTATTGGTATAATGTGGAATTAATGTGATATGATTGGTTTGTTAACTGGAAATTTAATAAAAATTATTAAAAAAAAAAAAAGAACGGACCTCCGGAACAAATTAAGTACTTAACCCAAGGTACCACTATATTCTATTTCAACAAAACAAGTGATTTCCCACTCACCCAATATCAATGTTTATAACTCGAATTACATACTATTGCATTTTAAAGTTCCATCTTATCTAATTTGATCCTCTCTGTGATGGGATGATTAGCTGCTTGTGCGTAAAATCGTGGTCCCTCAGAGTTTGTGCAACTCCACAAACCTCTGTGTGTGACAGAGCTCCTCAAACATGTCTGCCCTAGTCACTTGTAGATTCCGACAGTGGTTGTTTTCGGAATCGTTTCCAGCATAAGAGCTCCTTAACGGAAACCCGCCTTCTGGACTCACGGCGTGACAGTTTCCGGCGAGGCGTGGGTCTCCCTATGGGAGCTTCAGATACCTCCCCACTGTTCTCGCTGGAAGTGTCTCTGAGCCCTCCCACCTGCTCGCATTCCCTCAGAGATCCACTCCTCCCCCTGCTGGTTCCTGCTTCAGCTGTTGAGTCTCTGTCTACCTCCCTGAGCCCCTCCACCACCTGTTCCTCCGATGGCAGTTCCCTGACATCCACCTCCCCTCTAGGGCCCCCCTCACCCCCTCCCGTTTCCTCTCCTCTGGGAGGTGAGGAGGTAAAACCCCGAAAAGAATCTTCTTCATCTTCAGACGTCTCGAACAATTCCCTCCATCGATCGCCGTCCTGGCTCGCTGAATCCTCCTCCTCCTCGGAATCTGTGAACCCCTCCAACTCCTCTTCTTTGTCGGTGGTGGCAAAGTATTCCCTCCGGAACCTCGCTACAGGCTGAGGTTTACGTGGGAACCTCTGATGAAAAGTTTCTATTAAAACCTCGTCATTGACATCCTCTGCCCTGACCCAGGTGTTTTCCGACTCCGGTTCCCCTTCCCACATTACCAAATACTCTACTTGATCTCCCTTCCACCTGGAATCGAGGATCTCCGCTACATGGTAGCTTTGTTCCCTTTCCTCCATTGCTGGTCCCCGAGTGACCCTCCCTTCTCTGTCCCCTTTATACAGTGACAGCAATGACCTGTGGAAAACTGGGTGCAGCTTCATGTGGTTCGGTAACCGGAGTCTGAAAGCCACTGGATTGACCTGTTGTGTGATTTCAAATGGGCCCAATCTTTTGGGTCTTAACTTCTTACAACCCCCTTTGAAGGGTAACCCTTGGGTTGACAGCCACACTTGGTCCCCCACCCTAATGGTTTCACCTTCTCTCCTGTGTTTGTCTGCCTGCCTCTTATATTCCTCCTTGGCCCTGTCTAAGTTAAGTTGGAGCTGGCGATGGATCGCTTCCATTTCTTCTACGAACTGTTCGGCAGCTGGAACGCTCCATCTCTCCCCTTCCCCCCCTGGGAAAGCCCTGGGATGGCACCCGTAATTAGCCAAAAAGGGGCTCATCCCCGTGGACACGTTCTCCGCATTGTTGTAGGCAAATTCCGCCAATGCCAACTTCTCCACCCAATCATTCTCTCTGTCATTAACATAACACCTCAAATATTGCTGGAGGATGCCATTGGCTCTTTCCGCCTGCCCATTGGTTTCAGGATGCCGGGCAGTCGAAAAATTGACCTCTACATGCAGTAAGCTCATGAGCTTCCTCCAGAACCTGGAAGTAAATTGTTTCCCTCGGTCTGAAACCACCCTCAAGGGGGCGCCATGCAACCTAAACACATTTTCTACAAACAATTTAGCTGTTTCTTCTGCCGTGACCGCATGTGAGCAGGCTATAAAGTGTGCCATTTTGGTTAACAGGTCTACCACAACCATGATGGCTGTTTTCCCTCTGGACCTTGGCAGATCAGTCATGAAATCTATGGCCACTGCTGCCCATGGTCTTTCTGGTGTGGGTAGCGGTTCTAACAACCCTGCCGGCGCCCGCCTTTCCCCTTTGGCTCGCTGGCATTGGTCACAACTCCTCACATACTCCCGCACGTCTTCCCTGACCTTAGGCCACCAAAATTCCCTGGTCACCAGCCACATGGTTCTGTGTTGCCCAAAATGCCCCGCTGTGGGGCTATCGTGCAGCTGCTTGAGTACCTTCCCCCTCAACTCTCCTTCAGGTATATATAACGCTCCCTTGTAGTACAACGCCCCGTTTCTCTCCTCAAAACCTCCGGGTTTATCTCCCTCCCTCCTGAGTCCCCTGAGTTTGTCCTGTGCGTATTCATCGTTCTCCGTTCCCTCTACTAGTTCTCTTTGCCCCACCAATGCCGCCCCACACACCCAGCGGTCCTCTGGAATGACATGTCTCTCTTCGGGTGCTCCCTCCCCCTCCAAATATTCAGGTTTACGTGAGAGAGCGTCCGCCCTAACGTTCTCTGGGCCTGGCACATAACAAATCTCAAAGTTAAATCTGGAGAACTCCTGGGCCCATCTCAACTGCCATTGGTTGAGCACTCGTGCCGTTCTCCAATACTCTAGGTTCTTGTGGTCAGTGCACACTTGCACCTTATGTTGTGCGCCAATTAGCAGGTGCCTCCATCTCCGAAAAGCCTCATGAATAGCAAGAAGTTCTCGATCGTACACCGTGTAGTTCCTCTCGGATTTGTTCAGCTTTCGTGAAAAAAAAGCACACGGTCTCCACTCTGATTCCTCCTTCCCTGGCTGCAGAAGAAGCACCGCCCCTATGGCTCTGTCTGATGCGTCTGTTTCGACTCTCATCTTTTTTTGTAAATCCACATGCATAAGTTGTTCTTCAGAGGCGAAGGCCCTTTTTAGCTCCTCAAAAGCTCGCTCCGCCTCCTCAGTCCAAACAAATTTCTTCTTACTGCTGAGACAGTCCGTTATGGGCGCCGTCAGGTGGGCAAAGTTTCGGATGAACTTACGGTAAAAGTTCCCAAACCCTAGGAACCTCTGCACATCCTTCTTTGTTTTGGGTTTTTTCCATTCCAGCACTGCCTGGACCTTGCCAGGATCCATAGCCAATCCCTTGTCTGACAGGCGGTACCCCAGGAACTCCACCTCCTTGGTATGAAACTGACACTTCTCCAGTTTCACCCACAGCCGGTTGGCTAGCAGCCTGCGCAACACTTCTCTGACGTCTCTCACATGCTGCTCCTCATTCTCAGAATACACCAACACGTCATCCAGGAAGGCCACACAATTCTTGTAAAGCAAAGGCCCTAGTACGTGGTTCATCAGCGATTGAAAGCACGCTGAGCCTGCTTGTAATCCAAATGGCATAACGAGATATTCAAATGCCCCCAAAGGGGTGAACATGGTGGTTTTCCATTCATCGCCTTTCCTTATACGTATCAGATTGTACGCCCCCCTTAGGTCCAGCTTGGTAAAAATCTTTCCCTTCCGCACCCTGTTCAAAATGTCATCTATTCTAGGCATGGGAAAGGCCAATGGTTCTGACACTGCGTTTAAGGCCCGAAAGTCACACACAAGTCTCAGCTTGTCGGTGTTTTTCTTATCCACAAAAAACACTGGACTACCTCCCACCGCTCTTGACTCTCTGATGAAACCCCTCTTCAGGTTCTTGTCAATGAACTCTCGTAACTCCTGCATTTCTCTGTCTGACATGGCATACAACTTGCCTGCGGGGAGCTGCGCCCCAGGCAGTAAATTGATTTGACAATCGAAGGGTCTATGCGGAGGTAGTTGGTCAGCTTCCCTTTCGCTGAACACATCACTGAGATCTGCGTATTGTCGTGGTACCTTCACCTTCTCCGTTACTTCTGTCCCTGCTAAGGTAGCTTGGGCTCCTGCTGAACCCTTTCCCTCCCTGCAGTGTTCTAAGCAATGTGCGGAACCAAAGGAAACCACTCTCTGATGCCAGCCCACCAGTGGATCATGTAACGCCAGCCAGCTCATCCCCAAAATAATGGGAGCCCCTCCCAAGGTGGCCACATTAAACGCTATCAGTTCTGTGTGCCTTGCCAACCTTCATTATCATTGGGACGGTCTGCAAGCTGACTTCCCCTCCCAACAGCTCCCTGCCATCGATCGTGGTCACCTGTAGGGGGTTGCTTAAAGGGATCGTCTGTATCTGGTGTTCAGCTGCAAACTCTTTGCTCATGAAATTGCAGGAGCTGCCTGAGTCCAACAGCGCCTTAATCTTCAGAGGGTATCCGTTTTGCAACCCTAGTGACACTTCTATCACTAGGGCAGGTTTGGGAGGTTCTGGCGTGGGCACTTTCACTGCTCTTTGGCCTGGCTGCTGTGCCCCGACGGTGGCAGCCAGGCGTTGGCTTTTACTTGCTCCGATATCTCTTCCACTCCTCCCTCAACAGCTCCCACCATCCCTTGCCATTCCTTCCTCTGGGGGCAGACTCTGGCAAAGTGACCTGGCTGTTGGCAGAGATAGCATTTCCGGGTGCCTTTTCCCTCCTTCCTACCCCCTTCACTGGGCTTTGAAACTGCGCGCGCGCGCGCTGTTCCGATTTCCATCGGCTCTGCCGGCGGGAAAGCTGGCTCAGGAATGTCTGGAATGTGGAACTCCTTCCAACGTTCCCCCTTACCTTCCCGCCTCTCCAAGGCTCTCGCCTCCTGGCGCGCTCCTATGGTCAGCGCAGATTTGGTCAGCTGATCCATAGAAACCGCTCTGGGGCTCCGGGACAGTTCGTCTTTCACAGCCGAAGAAAGACCTTCTTCAAATAGCATCTGAATGGGTGCCGCCGATAAATCCCACCCCAATCTGTGAACCAGCATGGTGAACTCAGTCCAGTACTCACGGACAGATCGGCTTCCCTGCTTGCAAGCCATTAACTGTCTGCGCACCACTCCCTCCTCAATATCGCTGGAAAACATGAGATCCATTGCACGAAAGAACTTCATGGTGTCCTTTAGGACGTCATTATGCGTTGCCATCAAGGGTCTAACCCAGTCCCTCGCCCCTTTTTCAAGATGCCCAATCACAAAAGCCACTCGCGATTCCTCGTCAGGGAATTCATCAAACTGCACATTGAGGGCATATTGCATCTCTGTTCTAAAGGCATGGTAGTCCTTGGGGTCCCCCCCAAATTTCTGCACCAATCCTGGTACCTTTCTGGTGAACTGGGTGGCTCTCCCCTTCTTGTCTGCATCCTGAGCCCTTCTCTCCTCAAGCCTCGCCGTCTGCAGCGCCAATTGGATTTCCAACGCTCGGTACCTTTCTTCCAAGCTTGGACCAGCTCCAACCCCTGCTCCTTCGGTTCCGGCTGGGTTGCTCATGATGCCTTCTCCTGCACAGGCAGCGTACAGAGACTGTCGGAATGCTGTGATGGGATGATTAGCTGCTTGTGCGTAAAATCGTGGTCCCTCAGAGTTTGTGCAACTCCACAAACCTCTGTGTGTGACAGAGCTCCTCAAACATGTCTGCCCTAGTCACTTGTAGATTCCGACAGTGGTTGTTTTCGGAATCGTTTCCAGCATAAGAGCTCCTTAACGGAAACCCGCCTTCTGGACTCACGGCGTGACAGTTTCCGGCGAGGCGTGGGTCTCCCTATGGGAGCTTCAGATACCTCCCCACTGTTCTCGCTGGAAGTGTCTCTGAGCCCTCCCACCTGCTCACATTCCCTCAGAGATCCACTCCTCCCCCTGCTGGTTCCTGCTTCAGCTGTTGAGTCTCTGTCTACCTCCCTGAGCCCCTCCACCACTTGTTCCTCCGATGGCAGTTCCCTGACACTCTCTAACATGTTTCTTAATATATTCTGCTGTTTTCTTACAGTTTAAACCCCACTGTGGTCTTTGCATATGGGAAATAACTTTTTATATAGACTGGAAAGGTTTTCTAATCTTCTTTAAAAGATTCTAAATTTGTATCTTTTATCAATTTTTGCCATCTCTGCATATTCCAAGATTTTCATAAAGCATTCTTCCTTTGAGGGTGTTCTCTCCTCCTTCCTCAGTTTAACAGTATACAATAAATATTTTTGATCTGTAGGTTTTAATGCATATTTTCAACTTTTATATGGTTTTGTGCTTTGCAATATTAATAATAATACTATTTACATTATTACTATTATTTGTATTGCTTACAGTTTCTGACAACGGAGGCTTATGGCATTTACCATTTTAACCCATTCTATTGTTGAAGCTGAAATATCACAATTGTTGGGGGAAATAGATAAAAGAATTGTTGGCATCAGACTGAGTTATTACTAAGCAATAAGTACCTGAATGAGAGTATTTTCATCCATCTTGAATCCAAACAACCATGTGGAACCAATGAGAGGAAGCTGGAGAAGTCCTGGGGGATAATGCCTGCGTGACCAGAGCTGTTTCAGGTAGTGCAGAATCAGAACAGCCACCAGCAGAGCAATCAGAAATGCCCATACCTCCATCCTTCTCTTGCTGTCTCTTTCTCCTTAATTTTTTCTCCCAAGAGACTGTGATCTACTTCCAGTACCCCAAGAGTCATCTGGTATTTAATATGGATATCTTTCCCTCTTATGGAATTGCTACTCCTTGTAACCTGTGCCTTGGGAAGGTACCAATCTGATGTAGGCATCAAAGCCTTCAGAAAGAACTCTGAGTTCAAGCTCTTATTAATCCAGCAATGAGGGCCAGGATAGTAAATGCATTACAATTGCAAAAGCCAACAAACTTATACCTGCATTTGAATCGATCCACAGTGCAGTACAATTGCTACTTCCACAGAGCACTTGCTAGTTGCAATCCATCAGAGGTGCCAACTTGAATAAAATATGAGGAAGGGGGCAAGTGAGCCCCACCTCACATAATCAATCACATAATGTGGCTCACGTCCACCAATAGAATGGCAATTGCCATGAACTTTGGCGGAGCCAGGCCCCTTCACATATTTTAGAGGGACACTGAAGGGACCTCAGCCCCTAGTTCTTCGCTCCTAGGTAACCTATTTCCTGTTGAGTGCAACAAAAATAGAGAACCTTTGTTCTGGACAGCCCTTTAAATGTTTTCTCATAGTCATGAGGAAAGGAGTCTGTGGTCGCTCGTCTAATTCTTCAGATGGCAAGGCAGCACACCCCCAGAGATGCCTCCTGTTGGCATTCCACTGCCCAAGGCAGCTGTCACAGCCTGCCTTGTGGGTGGACCGGCCCTCTGTTTCATAGCTGGTTATGATAAGAAACCCCCACACACTCTCCTCTGTCTATCGCAGTAGCTGCTGGTGCTAGATTTCAGGATCTGTGAGTTGGCATAATAACCCAATACTGGCATGAAGAGAGGGATCCAACGGAAACTCTGGCAGCAGATATTCAAAATGTGTGCTACATATTTCACTGCCTAATGGTCACCACCATATAATAGTCGAGCTCCTTTTTTCAAATCATTCCCAAAGCATTCACCACATAATGGTCACAGTAAGCGTGCATGAGAATGCCTTGCCCCCATTCAGACTACCTATTATCCTTCCTGTACCTGTTCACACAAATTCTGTGCATCCTAATCACACCAAAAACAGTTAGTAACAAGTAATAAGCAATATAAACATAATTATGTTTCTTCATACACACTGTTTCCTCGATTAATGGTCATGCTTTGGTTTTTCACCAATAATCGTCGCATCCCCCCTTTTTTGAAAAGAATAATTGGCATAAAAATGTGACAATTATGGTGAAATATGGTACTTAACACTAAACATATTTAAGCATTCGTTTGTCACCATAATAAGCATTGTTCAAAGAGGGAAGGATGAAAATATATTTTGGCCTTTCTAGTATGTGAAGATGGATGAGACAGGAATTTGAAGTCATACTCTAGTTTAAGAGCATTTTGTTTAGGATTTTCTGTTTTTTCAGTCCACATTTGAATGTCAGATGAACATCAATCCAAAATAATTTATGTACAGAAGGAATGCTCCAAAGCAAGACCCCTTAACACACTTCAGTTTCCAGTCCTTTAAGCTCACATTTCGTAGCCATTTCTATAGATGCTTATGGATGGATGTCAACCCACTTTAGCAACTAAATTGACTTTGAGAAATATTTGGGGGGGAACTCAATGCCATTTTCAACTGAGATTCAGGAAAAAAGATGCTGGTTTCCAGGCAAGAGATTAGTATTCACTTATAACAGGGAATATAATGATTCATTGGATGAGCAGTATTCAGCTTCAAAGCAGATACTTAATTTCTCCATCTGAAGCAGATAGAAATCAATGAGATCTTGTGGATCATGCAGAGACTGATTCTCCTTATGCTTCTCTATCTCCTCCTTTGCAAATGAAAGCACGATCTCTGAGCAGGGCAAGGCCTTCTTGTGGGGCCCTGGGAGATTTCCATGAGCCATGGGAGAATTTCATAAAGCTAAAGGAAAGATAGCAGAAATGCTGCCATTACCATGAGGAAGCTTGGTCACACCGTTTGTGCTTTGGATTAGCACTTTAAAAAACATGATCTGCACTATTCTTCAGAGCTAGCATATTAGTTTCTCACTAAGAAGAAGAAAGGTGTCCATCACTTTTCTGGAATCTCACAATGATTGGATTCTGTGAATTATCCCTAGCTGAAAATGTGAAAATAAAAAAAATCCTTCCAGTAGCACCTTAAAGACCAACTAAGTTAGTTCTTGTTATGAGCTTTCGTGTGCATGGAAGGATTTTTTTTATTTTGACTATGGCAGACCAGCACGGCTACCTACCTGTAACTGAAAATGTAAAAGAAAACTATGGCTCAAAATATTTTCCCAGCTCCCAGGCATCATTCCAAAACTGGGCACAATCAGAGGACCCCTCCTGGAACACGTTAGTGGCTTTTATGGTAGGTGGGTGTTGGGGGAATTCAAGTAAGTTCACATTTAAAAGCAAATTTGCCTAATACACAAAGGGAAAGACAGCCATCATTCAAAATGTACACTTCTCCATTTTTTAAATTTTTAATTGTATTTATTAAATCTTCCAGTTTGCCAGTCAAGTAATTCTGATCTTTCATCACAAAAAACTAAACCTTGAAGAAGGATGTTTTTTCTCCTTCCTTGTTTTCTCATTAAAGATCAATTACTTACATTTTCTGAATACATAAGGAGCTAGAAAATTAAAGTTGGACTGATATATCATAATGGATTCCAAAATATTGATTTGTGGTATTAAGGCCCTGATTTGTGGTATTCAGGGGGACCTGTTTGGCTTAGGAGAAATGAAAACAACTACTCACGATATGCCAAAAGCTACTTAATTTTTTAATGACAAAATCCATGGCTTCCATCAGCTTCTGGAACCGTTCATCTTCAAGAGCAAACCAGTGCCCAAAAGCCACAGGACATATCACATTGGAGACTGAATTAGGGATGGGCATGGAAGGGTCAAGTGGCTGTCCTGCAAAATAAAGTTATACTAATGTTAACTCAGCTGCTCCTGTTCATACTGAGAGTGGGAGTTCATGGTGGTCAAGAGAAATTGCTGGGATCTCCATTAGGAACCAAGAAAAACATATCACTTTCTTTTCTAAAATGGACAGAGGTAGTACACAAATATATCTTCATACGCCAGTTCAGCACCATCACCCCTCATCACATACCCTTTGAGCGTGCAAACGTTCCACAAGCTGATGGGCCTCCTCTGCTATTTGGTGCTCCATGCCTTTCTTCCCCAGCCCCAGCTTCCGCATAGTAACTACACCAAACTGTCTTTGTTGCCTCCAGGTGTGACCATTTGAAAATAAAATACCTACGAAAAATCAGTGAGAAATAATGACTTACAGAAATCAATGTGAAAAGTTGCCATCTCAGAACAAACCATGTTTATTGAAGTTCATGCCTTTGCATGTAAGAGCTGCTTAGTCTCTCCAAAGCAGAGAATTACAAGATGATGCAGAAAGGATTCTGGGTATAATTTGTGGGAATTTAGAGGAAAAACCTATCAAGCTTCTGGTGACCCTATTGGGAAAAGAATGGAAGTGGTAGAAATGGAAGTTCTTTTCTTTTTCTCTTGATAAATTTCCCTACAGGAATTGGAATTGCAAGATATAAACACGGGTGTAAAATAATGAATATACAACAAGTAAATAACTATGGATTTTTTTAAATAAATGACTACAGTGGAGAGTTTCCTGTTTAAATAAAAATGAAGGATTTATTGTTTTCAAATATGGAGGAAAGGTTGGAATTTTTTTGTGGGGGGGGGGGGCGGAGAGATAAAGTCATCATCCTGGATTGGAAGAGGACTATTCTTGACTCATACTGGAATGAACATTTAGAATATTTTGAATACACACATGAAGTTGATATCTGGCCACTGAAAGACCCTGTGTGAGAGGCAGGGTGGGAGACTGGGGGAAGAAAGGGAAGCACCCAGGTGAGAGCTGGGAGCCACTCCCTTCTGTGTGAGACAAGAGTTAAGACGTATCTTTGAGAGAGGGCTTGGCATTTCTCTCTCTCTCTTTTCCTTTCTTTGTTTTTATTTTGGTTATTTACTTATTTGTTTTAGTCAGTATGCTGAAAAGTTTCAGCAAACAAACCCAATTCAGCCAATTTTCCCCACACCGTTTTTAAGGATAGAATGTGTAATGTCAACCAGTTACTAGTTCTACTGGTTCCACCAGGCAGGATTTTTATTGAGGGTGAATTCTGAAATATACTCAGAGTCGCAAAGTGATTTCATGCTCTTTATTCAGCTCATAGTGGTGAGGAGGAATGAATGAAAGTCCCCTCAAAGTATCTGCTTTATATACATTATTTACACAATGGGCTGCACATGATTGGTTAATTCTGGAATTCTACTGTAAGCCAATCAGGTTGTGGATTCACTTGTATCTGGAGTATGATTGGGTGGTTCCTGCTAACCAATCATACTGCTGCATTGTTCTTGGACCAATCAGACTGCTGCATTCTGAATCCTATTGTTCTAGGACCAATCAGACTGCCGCAGTTTGGATCCTATTTAACTCAGTACATAACAAATTCTGTGCCATATTCTTGACAAGAATATTCTGCTTTGTTAGTTCTTCTGTAATGCTTCCTGAACACTCCCGCATTACTGCTGTCTGGGGAAACTATATCTATTGCAAAAGTGCGACAAAAAGAAGTCTGTGCATATGTAGTTTTCAGTAGAAAGTTAAAGGATGTGATAGAATGGAAATGAAACTCTATGACCACCTCAAAATCTTTGCAGGCATAAATATTATTGAAAATGGAATTGGATGTAACCACCTTGAAATTATTATGAGCACAAATTATGATGAATGTGTAATCAAAAAGTTTTCTGGAGGAGCCTTTGCTACTTGAGTCTGTGCCCAAAAGATGTTGGAAGAGCTTGCCGAGAGAAGCAGTCTTTTGTGCTTCTTAGAGATGTCATAATCAACCAAATCTCCACATGTGCTGAAGCCAGGTTTTCATACACCCCAACTAATGTGTCATATGATGGCATGAGGACTAGCCACACTTAATTAAAAAAGATATCCAGCGGGAAAATCCGGCTGGGAAAGGAGCCAGTACTTTATCTCTCATTAACATTCTGCACTTGCTCCTCAGGCTTCCTGCCATGCCTTCTTGCTCTTTGAAGTCACACAGAATGATTGGTGCTGATATTATTCTTTTAATCCCTGGCAATTGAGCTGAAATGTATGTCTATGATTAAATCATAATTTCAAAAAGGTTTCTACATGCTTCTGCTGATGAGGAATAGACATCCTGATCCACTTGGGGGATTCTGAACCTATTGTGATTCAATCACAGGAGTGACAGAAGCAGCAGGTCCTGCAACAAAATTTGGGATCTTTGGGGCTTATTTATGTAAGATCATACTCACAGTACACTCATTGGAATTAATGAAACTAAATTAGTCATGTCAGGCAATTCCATCATGTCTACTCTTAAGTGGGATAATGCTCTCTATAATCCTCCCACATGTACTTAAAGACTTGTACATGGTGCAATATTAGTTAGCTGTTACTATATGCTGTACACAAACACCTACGCGCCTCTTTTCTACTCGCCTCAGTTTCCCTGCTCTGGCCTCCCATTAGTTTACAAATTCTGCTCCCCTCTTGATTTCAAGCCAGTGAGAGTTACTCTTGAAACCCATCATCACAATAAATGTAATTACCAATTACCGTATATTGTCTCCCTGCTTATTTAACTTATATGCAGAATTCATCATGCGAAAGGCTGGGCTGGATGAATGCCAAGCCGGAATTAAGATTGTCAGAAGAAATATCAACAACCTCAAATAGGCAGATGACACAATCTTGATGGCAGAAAGTGAGGAGGAATTAAAGAACCTTTCAATGAGGGTGAAAGAGGAGAGTGCAAAATATGGTCTGAAGCTCAACATCAAAAAAACGAAGATCATGGCCACTGGGCCCATCACCTCCTGGTAAATAGGAGGAGAAGAAATGGAGGCAGTGAGAGATTTTACTTTCTTGGGCTCCATGATCACTGCAGATGGTGACAGCAGTCACGAAATTAAAAGACTCCTGCTTCTTGGGAGAAAAGCAATGACAAACCTAGACAGCCTCTTAAAAAGCAAAGACATCACCTTGCCAACAAAGGCAGTATACTTAAAGCTATGGTTTTCCCAGTAGTGATGTATAGAAGTGAGAGCTGGACCATAAAGAAGGCTGATGGCCGAAGAATTGATGCTTTTGAATTATGCTGCTGGAGGAGGCTCTTGAGAGTCCCATGGACTGCAAGAATATAAAACCGATCCATTCTTAAGGAAATCAGCCCTGAGTGCTCACTGGAAGGACAGATCGTGAGGGAGACAGTGCTCCTGAAGGTAGGAGTCTATCAACTGATGAAGATGATCATCCAAATGTCATAGACCAAATGGAGCAAACAGCACACAGACCTAGTGGTGGGAGGGCAAAAATCCTTAAATAAGAGACACGGGGGAATGATTAATGGACTTCAATGTCTGTACACTAATGCGCAAAGCATGGGAAATAAACAAGATGAGCTTGAGCTCTTGGTACAGCAAACTAAATATGACATAATAGGCATCACAGAAACCTGGTGGGATAAGTCCCATGAATGGAATGTAATAATGGGGGGATACAATCTATTTCAGAGAAACAGACCAGACAAGAAAGGAGGAGGAGTGGCGTTATATGTCAGGGATGTGTATACCTGTGAAGAGATCCAAGATTTAGAGCCAAAGTGAGAGCATTTGGGTCAAAATTAATGGAGAGAAGAATAACAGAGACCTCATTGTGGGAGTTTACTATAGATCCCCAAGCCAAACGGAGGACATAGATGATGCCTTCCTGGAACAGATGGCCAAGCATGCAAAAGGAAGGGAGATAGTAGTAATGGGGGACTTCAATTACCCGGACATTTATTGGATGTCAAACTCAGCCAAGAGCATAAGGTCAAACAGATTCCTCACTGGCCTTGCAGACAACTTCATTGTCCAGAAAGTGGGAGAAGCAACAAGAGGAACAGCCATTTTAGATCTGGTCCTAACCAATGTTGATGACCTGGTTAGTGGGGTAGAAGTGGAAGGATCATTAGGCGCGAGTGATCATGCTCTTCTGAAGTTTACTATACAGCGGAAAGGAGCAGCCAAGCATACTAGGACTCAATTTCTTGACTTTAAGAAAGCCGACTTCATAAAACTTAGGGAAGTGCTGGGTGAGATCCCATGGACAGTAATACTAAAAGGAAAGGGAGTTCATGATGGCTGGGAGTTTGTTAAGAGGGAGATAGTAAAAGCACAACGTCAGGCAATACCAATGAGACGGAAACATGGAAGGTGCCTAAAGAAGCCAGGGTGGCTATCTAAAGAATTTTTAACTGAGTTAAGATTAAAAAAGGATGTGTACAAAAAATGGAAAAGGGGGGAAACCACCAAAGAGGAATTCAAACAAATAGCAAGCACGTGTAGACACAAAGTCAGAAAAGCTAAAGCACAGAATGAACTCAGGCCTGCTAGAGAGGTTAAAAGCAACAAAAAAGGCTTTTATGGGTATGTTTGTAGCAAAAGGAAGAACAAAGAAACAGTGGGGTCACTCAGAGGAGAAGATGGTGAAATGCTAACAGGGGACACAGAAAGGGCTGAAATCCTCAATGCCTTCTTTGCCTCAGTCTTCTCCGATAAGGAAAACAATGCCCGACCTGAAGAATTTGGAGCAAATGATTCAGCAAAGGAAACACAGCCCAGAATAACTAAGGAGATAGTACAAGAATACTTGGCCAGTTTAGATGTATTCAAGTCTCCAGGGCCAGATGAACTGCATCCAAGAGTATTAAAAGAACTGGCAGATGTGATCTCAGAACCACTGGCAGTCATCTTTGAGAATTCCTGGAGAACAGGCGAAGTCCCGGCAGACTGGAGGAGGGCAAATGTTGTCCCTATTTTCAAAAAGGGGAAAAGAGAGGACCCAAATAATTACCGCCCAGTCAGTCTGACATCAATACCAGGGAAGATTCTGGAGCAGATCATTAAGCAAACAGTCTGTGCGCACCTAGAAAGGAATGCTGTGATCACCAATAGTCAGCATGGATTTCTGAAAAATAAGTCATGTCAGACTAACCTGATCTCGTTTTTTAACAGAATTACAAGCCTGGTAGATGAAGGGAACGCAGTGGATGTAGCCTACCTTGATTTCAGCAAGGCATTTGACAAGGTGCCCCCATGATATTCTTGTAAAGAAACTGGTAAAATGCGGTCTTGACTATGCTATGACTCAGTGGATTTGTAACTGGCTGACTGACCGAACCCAAAGAGTGCTCATCAATGGTTCCTCTTCATCCTGGAGAAGAGTGACTAGTGGGGTGCCACAGGGTTCTGTCTTGGGCCCGGTCTTATTCAACATCTTTATCAACGACTTGGATGATGGTCTCAAGGGCATCCTGATAAAATTTGCAGATGACACCAAACTGGGAGGGGTGGCTAACACCCCAGAGGACAGGATCACACTTCAAAACGACCTTGACAGATTAGAGAACTGGGCCCAAACAAACAAGATGAATTTTAACAGGGAGAAATGTAAAGTATTGCACTTGGGCAAAAAAAATGAGAGGCACAAATACAAGATGGGTGACACCTGGCTTGAGAGCAGTACATGTGAAAAGGATCTAGGAGTCTTGGTTGACCACAAACTTGACATGAGCCAACAGTGTGACGCGGCAGCTAAAAAAGCCAATGCAATTCTGGGCTGCATCAATAGGAGTATAGCATCTAGATCAAGGGAAGTAATAGTGCCACTGTATTCTGCTCTGGTCAGACCTCACCTGGAGTACTGTGTCCAATTCTGGGCACCACAATTCAAGAAGGACACTGACAAACTGGAACGTGTCCAGAGGAGGGCAACCAAAATGGTCAAAGGCCTGGAAACGATGTCTTATGAGGAACGGCTAAGGGAGCTGGGCATGTTTAGCCTGGAGAAGAGGAGGTTAAGGGGTGATATGATAGCCATGTTCAAATATATAAAAGGATGCCACATAGAGGAGGGAGAAAGGTTGTTTTCTGCAGCTCCAGAGAAGCGGACACGGAGCAATGGATCCAAACTACAAGAAAGAAGATTCCACCTAAACATTAGGAAGAACTTCCTGACAGTAAGAGCTGTTCAACAGAAACCCTGCCCCCTCTGACCTTTGCACAGGGAGAACAGCTAATCAGCCACAAAGAAACACACACGCACAAGAAAACCCTTTTTGCTCCTTCTTCAACTGCTGTCCTGCTACCTCTGATAAGCTCCGCCCACAGCTAATCACCTTCCTCAACAGAAACCCTGCCCCCTCTGACCTTTGCACAGGGAGAACAGCTAATCAGCCACAAAGAAACACACACACACAAGAAAACCCTTTTTGCTCCTTCTTCAACTGCTGCCCTGCTACCTGCCTTCTTTATCTTTACATATCCAACAAATATTTGTAGCTGTTCTATACATTTTTGCTAATTTAGTAGGTGTTAGATACCACGATACATCATTCTCACAAATTTTTTCATGCACAGCATGCTGTGAATTTTAAATCTTCCCTCCATAACTTTTCCCAAGATGAGAATGGTATATTATGCCCAATATATCTTGTCTATTGTATAGTCACTGATTTAATGTATTCGTCTTTAGCATACCATTCTAGCAACAGTTTATACATTTTGGAAAGTAACTTCACATTCATTTTTATTACTGATATCCTTCCCCACTTAAATGCATTGTAAACTTCATACAGGGAAGTTCCTTTGGCAAAAAATGGGACTCCACTGCGCCATCTGGTGTCATAGTGTTATAATGCATAGAAAGAGCTTTAGCTTTACAAATGTAGCCTAGTCCCAGGAGAAAACTATTACTTCCCTTAATCTGGACACTATATATCTGCTGATGCAGCCTAGAACAGCATTAGCTTTTTTGTAATTGCATCACACTGTTGACTCATATTAAGCTTGTTGTCCAGAGAAAACCTCAAGTGAAGGAGACAGTGTTGTTGCAGAGAGTTTCAGAAAAGCAAACTGTTTTACACCTTTATATTTTTTTCCAGCCCCAAAATTGTGAAACAGGAGACATGACAATGTCTTTCCAGCTTTCTGTACATGATAACGTGTTCAGGAGGAAGTTGCTTTGCAAATGTGCTTTGCAAACTGCAAGCAGCAAGTTTCATTCAGCCCAGGGCAAATGAATTTGCTCCATATCTTCACCGTTCCCTGGTCAAGAATCCAAGGAGTTTTCTTGGAACACCTCCAACCTTGAAATTTCTACCCCAGACATTGAACAGGTAGTAATCACCAGTGATACGAGCTGAAAGAATAACATTAAATGATTCACTTTTGCTGGAACACTTAACCAGATTGTGGACTCTTGTTCATTGAAGGCTTTCAGCAGAGATTGTTTGAGGAAGAAATGGGAATTTGCCTTCAATTATTATACTACTACCATTATACTACTACTAGTATGCTTTGGTTGGCATTCCCTGCATTACAGAGGGATGGCTTGGGCAACCCTCGGGGTCTCTTTCTGCTCTGCAGTTGTTGTTTTATTGTAGGGTGACAAGCAGAAGAAAGAAATTTGTCTGGATAAAAATCCAGTGTAAAAACAGTTGTGTGAGGTTTTTTGGAAGCATCAAAGTGGTGGAGGGAGGGGGGTAGGTTTCTGAGCCCAGAAACTTGTTTAGAAAAGCTCATAAGATGCCCTAAGCAAGCAGTCAGAACTCCCCATCCCCGGGAGACATTTGAACTGTAACTGTGTATGTGCAAACAGAAGGGGAAACGACAGGCCACCAGAGTTCTGGAGTACTGACTCAGAAACTGAATAGCTAGAGGAGGCCAACAACCTACCTCTTGAAAGACTGACTCCCGTGATTAAAGAGCAGCAGTTACATCTCTCCTTGCGAAAAGCACTGAGACACCACTTAGTGTGCTTTGGCATGCAGTTTTTTGACTTCCCAGTCTTCAAGAGCAGGGAATGTTTGGCTTACTAACAAAAGGCTTATCAAGTGAAGGTGTTGTAAGTGAGAATTCACAGGTGTAAAGTGGAAACAAGCCACATATTCAGAATTTTGAATTGGAAAATATCACCAATGAAAGTCCTTGTGGGGGGGGGGAGTAAAGATTTAATGAACTGTAAAAAAAAAGAGTAAAATTTAATGAACTAAACTTTGAGACTAAGTCGTGCCAGAAAGTTCAACAGACATGGATCAAGGGGTAAATCTGCAAAAAATATCCTTTACTGTGCTGAGTTGCTGGTTTCTGGGATTGACTTCAAAATCTTCTTGCCATTCTCTATCACCACCTGCTGGCCATGACTGAGCCCATAACCTTTTTAAGCTATTTGTGATTTTAAAAAATGTCTTACACATATAGTTGAAGATAAATCTTTACTTGTCAGGCTGGCAACAGTTAAACAACAAGCATTATTTACATATAAATTCATGAGTGCAATATGTTTCTGACATGACAGCTGAAACTCTAAATTCACTCTTCCCTCCAACCCACCCAACTGAATACCTTCAAAATGATAGACTGATTCTGAGCAGGGCATGAGGAAAGATGCAAAGAGTCTTTGCATGCTTAAAATTCCAGGGTCGATTTCTAGCATTTCTGCTGAGAGGGTTGGAGACCAGGATAGAAATATCTGCCCATCCTTATCCTGGAGAAGAGGAGACTGAGAGGAGATATGAGAGCCATCTTCAAATATCTCCAGGGCTGTCACTTGGAAGAGGGAGCAAGCTTGATTTCTCCTGCTCTGAAGGACACAACCTGAACCCGTTGTGTTTGCTGTGATTTTCCATCTTGGTTGTGAAAAAAATTGTTGTTGTTTAGTCGTTTAGTCGTGTCCGACTCTTCATGACCCCATGGACCAGAGCATACCAGGCACTCCTGTCTTCCACCGCCTCCCGCAGTTTGGTCAGGCTCATGTTTGTAGCTTCGAGAACACTGTCCAACCATCTCGTCCTCTGTCGTCCCCTTCTCCTTGTGCCCTCCATCTTTCCCAACATCAGGGTCTTTTCCAGGGAGTCTTCTCTTCTCATGAGGTGGCCAAAGTATTGGAGCCTCAACTTCACGATCTGTCCTTCCAGTGAGCACTCAGGGCTGACTTCCTAAAGAATGGATAGGTTTGTTCTTCTTGCAGTCCATGGGACTCTCAAGAGTCTCCTCCAGCACCATTATTCAAAAGCACCAATTCTTTGGCGATCAGCCTTCTTTATGGTCCAGCTCTCACTTCCATATATCACTACTGGGAAAAGCATGGCTTTAACTATACAGACCTTTGTTGGCAAGGTGAAAAAAATAGCCCTTCCATTTACATTTCTTCCATTCTTTTTCCAAGAAAAGTTCCAGAGGTTTGATAGCTTTCCTCTCTAAATTCACTCCAAGTTGTGTGCAGACTCCTTTCTCTTCCAACTCTATCTCTTCCAGCTTAGGATGTCTCTTCATCTCTTCATTGGTGGCTTCCTTCCACTCCTCCAACATCACAACACTGCCATTTGGCTGTTTCAGTCCTCTAGTCACCTTTTGTGAAGGACTTCTTCATTACACCATCTGTTGCCTCCATCTCCACCATTTCATCCTTCTGTTCTGGCAATCCTTCATCCATATTGTTCACCAAAGTCTCTTTGTCCTCTTTAATTCCACTTTCCATTTCTTTCTTCTGTTTTTGTAGCTTTTGGGTGGTTGCTTCCGTACCCATCTCTGCTGTTTCTCCTTGTTAAAATGTTATACACACACACACACACACACCAATTGCTCAGTGTTCCTCCATCCCTCCATTATTCCTAAAGCCACAGTTATCTCAGTTTTCCACCATGTCCATTTACTCAAACTTCTGCCATTGAAGGAAAGGCGAGTGGAAGTCAGGGGAACGTCTGTTTCAAACTTCTCCTCCTTCCATTCCCTAACTGTCATAAAGGATGTGAAGCCTTCAAATATTGCATACCTTGCATGGTTCGCGTTCCATGTTCCGGGTTCAATGTAGTGATTTAGAAGAGATATTTTATTAACAAGCACACATGTACAGTATCCATCAAAGAAACTTAACATTCTTCAACTGGAGAAGCTGATAGCTTGCTCTGAGGAGTCTACTCATCTTCAAGATACAATAACATACCATGGGGGGTGTTAGAAGGGGGCTGCAGAAGAGGGAGAGAGGAGGAGGTGTGGGAATGTGTGTGTAAGGGAGATTTGAGAAAAGGGAGGGGGAGGGGGAGGAGAAAGGGGAGCAAGAGTAAGAATGGGGATGCAAAGGAAAGTTGTCAAAAAGGAGGGAGTACGGAGGCATTGGGAGAGGGATGAAGATGAAAGCAGGGGCATGAAAGGGCCTGAAGAAAAGGAGGAGATGGGGTGAAGGGGAAAATGGATGCAAAGCAGAGCTGCAGAAGATAAGAGAGAAGTGGCTTCAGAAATGGTGCTGCAAAGGTGAAAAGAGACCTTAGTAGCTGCATGGGATGAGATGGGAAGGGAAGGGAAGGGGAAATGCTAGGGGGTTCATGTGTCAGGAGTGGCCAAGGGGTCACCGAGTGCAGGAAGCAGGGGTGCAGCCCCTAATATTTTCCTATCTTCTTATGTGTTGCAGCGGGGAACTGCACAGAGTTTATAAGGATGGGGATGTGCTGTAATCCCTATTATAGCCTTTTGATTGAGCTCTTTGACTCCTTCTGGCAGCTGAAAACTGAATGCCCTCAGCAGGCTGGTCAGGAAGATGAATATTTCAATCTTTGCCATCTGCATTGCCAAACAAATGCGAGCCCCTGAAGAGGAGACAAGAAGAAGGCAGCAAGTGAGCAATAATTTACTTTCCCATGTTCATTGCTTTGTAGCTATAAACATTCTGCATAACACTTTGGCAAAATAGACATAGTTAGGATAGGGAAAACATCAAGGCTGCTGACAATTTTCTTGCCTGGTCAGTGCTAACCTTTCTTTCTTCTTGCTATACTTATGTTTTGTTCTGTAAATTGACGTTCCCTATCTCATATCAAGGAAGATACATTCAGGAAGAGGATGGATTGAAGATGAAGGGTCCTGTGGGAGGGGCAGGGCAGAGAGCATCTCCCAGGGCTAGAAGCCAGTGTAAGAGGGTCTAGCTCCCAGTGAGAACTGGGAGGGCTAACTTTTCTGTGTGCAGAATAAGGGTGAAGATTTAATTTTGATAGAGGACACTGTTATTTCCTTTATTTCTTTTCAATCTTTTCTTCCTTTCCTATTTTTCTTTCGATTTTCCCTTTTAGATTAGCATGGTTTTTATTGTGTCTCACGTAGAAAACTTTCAATAAAACTTGATTTTAAAAAATTAAAGGAAAACTTTGGTCAACTGCCCAAATCAGCAATGCAGAAAGGGATTAAGACCATGAGCAAACTGTCCTGCCAGGTTTCTCTTTCCCGCAGCCCTGCACCACAGTGGGTACGGAGGGGAAAGGAGCACAGCACATGTCCCTCAAACAGCACATTCGCTTTCCCACCTCAGCTGGAACAGACCATTGGGAATCTCGGGCATAGGGGATCCTGCTGCTGCTGCGAATGCTGCCACCAGTAGCAGGACGCTGCTTGCCTCCCTGGCTGCTTAAGAGTGCTTCTCTCCCCTCCACCTTTCTCACTTTCTCACCCACCCCTCTGCCTTTCTCACTTCCTGGTTTTTGCGAGACTTCTGAAGAATGCATGCTCCAATCGCATGGCTGAATCGTTACCTTAGGGTAGCAGCCAGGCAGGGCAGGGCGTTCGCTCCAAGGGTGGATCGAGCGTTTGGATGGGGAACAAAAAGAAAAAAAGGGGGAGGAACAGGCGGGAGAGGAGGGAGTGCCTTGAGCATCAATTGTTAAGTTATTATGCTTCTGTGTGTGAATTCTGCGGACAAGCACAAACGTGCCCTCGTGCAAACTGGCTAACTTACAAATCAGCCCCGTAATCTCCTCTCTGAAATGAAACATTCCAAGCAGGGAGGCTCATCGGCAATCCAGTAGCCTTTCTGAGAAAGGGAAAGGTTTTGTTTCCGACTGCAATCTATTTATATGGAATTGCACGGTGCAAACGGCAATGCTAGCTGTTTATGCTTTTCCTCATGCGATGTGAATAGAAATATTGTTTTGCAAGGTGGAATAGCCTTTGCACAGAGAAAGAGGGAGGGGGGAGTCCAACGCTTACAATACGAGCTGAAAATAGGGTGGTAGTCAACTAAGCTTTACTCAGAGTAGACCCATTAAAATGAAGGACTATGACTAAGTGAGGTCCATTAATGTCAACAGTCGACCTTCTCTGAGCTGACTACTGTCCAGAGTTTCTTTCGGACGAATAGACTGTGATCCTGGGTCCTAGTATGGCTCCACTGAAGGAGGGAGAAACATAGACTCTGTTGATGTGCATGAGTTAATTTAATATGAAACATTCACTGAAAGCAAAAACTCTTTTGAGAATAAAAGTCCTATATGTTTCCGAAAGGTCATGTTCATGCCTTAGAATCTAAGGTGGCCCCCAGATGTTGGTGGGTTCCAACTCCCATCAGACCCAGATAGCACAGCCAAAGGCAGGGATGATGGGTGTTGTAGTCCAACAGCATCTGAAGAGCCTACAAAAGCAAAGCAGGTCTGGTCTGATCAGATGTTTTCAAACTTGCTGAATACTCAGTGCCTATTGAACCAATGATATCTGTAGTCATTATTTAGCACTTGAATAATGAGCAGTTAGGCATAATCTAATCCACAAATATCCTTACAATAATCAGGCCAGTCAAGCCCCAAGCCAATATCCCAAGCATATCTGTGGAAATAGTTGAGCTCAGTTTCCTAAACCCTTGTCTTATACCATCCATCTACACATATTCTGGAAACAAAAGTTACTGAAACAATTTGTTGTTCCATATGTATATATCTCAATGAAAAAAAACATGTTTATTAAAATCTGACTATTTATTTTCTGTTTCTACTACTTATTTTGTATTTCTTATTTTCTCCCAGACTTAGAAAGATTGTCCACCAACTGGGAAAACCAATGTGAAAAAACATGTTTATTAAAAGCTGACTATTTATTTTCTGTTTCTATTTCTTATTTTCTATTTCTTATTTTCTATTTCTTATTTTCTATTTCTTATTTTCTATTTCTTATTTTCTATTTCTTATTTTCTCCCAGACTTAGAAAGATTGTCCACTAACTTTTTTAACAGAATTACAAGCCTGGTAGATGAAGGGAACGCAGTGGATGTAGCCTACCTTGATTTCAGCAAGGCATTTGACAAGGTGCCCCCATGATATTCTTGTAAAGAAACTGGTAAAATGCGGTCTTGACTATGCTATGACTCAGTGGATTTGTAACTGGCTGACTGACCGAACCCAAAGAGTGCTCATCAATGGTTCCTCTTCATCCTGGAGAAGAGTGACTAGTGGGGTGCCACAGGGTTCTGTCTTGGGCCCGGTCTTATTCAACATCTTTATCAACGACTTGGATGATGGTCTCAAGGGCATCCTGATAAAATTTGCAGATGACACCAAACTGGGAGGGGTGGCTAACACCCCAGAGGACAGGATTCCACACTGACAGACACTTCAGGTGATTTACACGAATTGAATACTTTAGTAGTACTTTGGTCTGCTTTGTTATGTGAAGTATCACAGACTGTCAGAAATTATCTAGGTAAATGTTTTATCTGTGTTAACAACAGTTCTTTTCTTTTGAAGAGTTGGAAGTATGTCTACAATAGTGTTGTGCAGTTCATTTTTAACTTAGGCATTTTGCAAGCTCTCTGTTAGAGTTGCTTTTTAGCCTAACATTTTTGTCACACCTCTTATAGTATGAACTAGCATCAAAAACCGACTTTGATGAAATTATTACTGAGTCTTCTTCGATTAAAGCTAGAAAAATAAAGTTCTAATCACATGAGACTTCATTGAGGAGATTCCTACTTGAAGCCAGAGTTGAATAAGAACTTATAACGTGACTTGTGAATAATGTTAATAGTTTTCTTATTTATATCAACCAAATAACACAGATACTGTGAAAGCAATGCCGTTTTACATCATATAGTATTATAATATAAAGTTATCATTGTGAAATAAATCAGTATGATATTTTTCTACATTTCATTTAGGCCTATCTGTATACTGTTTTACCACTTAATTACATTAAAAAAAACTGTCAACTGCCATCTAAATGCCATTTGCTTTCCTCAAACCTTTTATTAAGACATAATAAATTAAATATTGTATTTTCTGGGAAAGAATTCAATACAAGGTGAAGTGTGTGGGGAATTGAATGGCACAGGGTGGGGTGGGGTGGAGGAGAGGCAGAAAGAAGAGCTAATTTATCCGTGGCTAGGGAGCGCACTGATCACTGCAGATGGTGACAGCAGCCACGAAATTAAAAGAAGCCTGCTTCTTGGGAGAAAAGCAATGACAAACCTAGACAGCATCTTAAAAAGTAGAGACATCACCTTGCCAACAAAGGTCTGTATAGTAAAAGCTATGGTTTTCCCAGTAGTGATGTATGGAAGTGAAAGCTGGACCATAAAGAAGGCTCATCGCTGAAGAATAGATGCTTTTGAATTCTGGTGCTGGAGGAGACTCTTGAGAGTCCCATGGACTGCAAGAAGAGAAAACCGATCCATTCTTAAGGAAATCAGCCCTGAGTGCTCACTGGAAGGACAGATTGTGAAGCTGAGGCTCCAAGACTTTGGCCACCTCATGAGAAGAGAAGACTCCCTGGAAAAGACCCTGATGTTGGGAAAGATGGAGGGCACAAGGAGAAGGGGACGACAGAGGATGAGATGGTTGGACAATGTTCTCGAAGCTACCAGCATGAGTTTGACCAAACTGCGGGAGGCAGTGGAAGACAGAAGTGCCAGGCGTGCTCTGGTCCATGGGGTCACGAAGAGTCGGACACGACTAAACGACTAAACAACAACAACAAGGGAGCGCAATCTGGACAGTTCTGTCAAGGGCGCAAGATCACCTAGCTATGGCTCTGGTCCCAAGCCACCAACCTAGAGATCCCCTTAACTTGCCAGTGCCTTGCCCCATTCTGCTGACCAGCAGTGCCACTCCAGCCAGAAAGATGCTCCTTCTGCTCCGGCCCACTCCCTCATGTGCTGCACCTCATATCATTTCCTGGAAGCAGACCAGTAAGCACATCTATAGATTACAACATAGCTTGGTCTTCTGCATTTACCTGCACCAAATGGCAGATATTCTTCTCTGTTCACGAATTGTCCATCCTTGTCCAAAAAATGATTTGGGTTGAACTCTGCAGGTGTCTCCCATCGTGTTGGATCAAGAAGAACAGAGCGTAGATCGGGAACAATAATAGTCCCCTGCAAATAAGAAACAAGAGACTTGGAATGCATTCATATCAATACTTTTTTTTTAATTGTCCCACACTATCCCAAGACTAATCATTGCAGAGACTGATCTGAATTATTATTATTATTATTATTATTATTATTATTATTATTATTATTATTATTATTATTTTGGTGGGTGGCTTTGTATTCATCACTGTAAAAACTTTCTGTACAGGCAGGAACACAAGAGGACTTTCCCCCACCTCTTTTAAAATGAAAGCTCACAACCAGGCGGAGACTTCTGGCCACTACATGCTCCTCCCCTGCCACAATTGCCCCATGGAATGGCACTTGCTGATGGTGAAACATGTCTGCAGATGGAGCTCCTGCTCTTGCCCTTCAGATTTTTGAATAGACAGGAAGTTCCTGTACGGCTGGCTTCATCTCTCAATATGAAACCTTCTGCTGCTCTTTGCTCTTGGGCTACAGGAGTGCAGCTGTATCACACTGTTATACCTTGGGAATGAGAAAACCACGCAGCTTGAAATCCTTTGTACATTGCCTAGGGAACCCCAAAAAACTGGAAAATTTAAAGCGCTGTGTCAGGGGTTTAGGTGCAGAGGCACGGGCAAGGGAGGAAACAGAGAGCGAAGGGGAGGAGACAGAGGAAAGGATGAGTGATGACGACGACCCGAGATCTCCCAGTCTTTCCAGTGAATCAGAGGATTCACAGAAAGGAGCACCAGTGGCCAGGGCAAGGGGGGCGTCTAGGGAGGCACCCCAGGAAGATAGAGCCAGAGGAGACTCAGGGGGGAGCAGCTGGAAATCGGGACCAGCGTCACCGCCAGGAAGCAGGGAAGAGGAAAGGAGCCAGGAGGGAAGCGCTGGCAGCTCACCACAGGAGGGAGGGCAGGAGTCAGGAGTGGCCACACCTCCATCGGGGAGCGAAGAAACGGTTAAGAGGAAAGTGGAAGGTTGGGCGCGCGCGCCAAGTTCAAATGCAGAGGAAGGCGGCGCAGTGAGCAGCCCCGAAAGGGAACCGGGTCCTAAAGCCCGGCGCAAGGAGGCAGAAGGGTCTGGGTCAGCGTCAGAAGAATCCCGGAAGGAAGAAGCCCCGGGGGGTAGAGGGACCCAGAGGAGGACAGTCAGGAGGAAAAGGTGGAGCAAGGCTAGGATATTAAGTTGGTGCGCACGGGGCGGAGACTCAGACGGAGCCTCGCCGATCTAGCTAGTAGACGTAGAGTTGCAGACAGCAGCGTGAGAATGGAAACTGTAATTCAATAAAGACTTTTACTTAATGACCGCTGGCTAGCGTGATCCTCTGTGAGCTAGGATCTTGAAGCAGCTCTGACAGTAGGCTCCGTCTCCACATTGTGGGCATCTGCAGCCTCGAGGAGAGGAGAGAAACAGGCGCCCACTAGCGAGCTCACGAACGGCAGGAGACATGACGGCTGAGCAGCAGATAGAGGACCTCAGAAAAGCAGTGGCACAACTGAACGCCGAGGTTCTCGCATCCAGGAAGAGAGAGGACGAGGCAGCTGCCGCCTGCAGGGATCTCCAGGTCAGGTTAGACGTACTGGCAAAGCAACCACCCCGGCAGGAGGGAATTGGGTTGGCGAGACGGACAGGCGGGCTGCTCTCTCACTTCGATGGGAACCTGCAACAGTATCCCAACTTTAGAGCCGACGTACTGTGCGCACTGCAACTGTTGCATAAAGACTTTAGAGATGAACAGGAGAGAGTGGGGTTCATCATGTCCCATCTGCATGGGGAGGCGAAAGCATGGTTGCGCAATTTATGGAGAGATAACGATCCGGCGCTCCAGAATGCGGATGCCTTTATTAAAGCGATGGATGGGTGTTTCTTATCAAGTATTGACATTGATCTTGCACGGAAGGAGGTGCATGGGCTGAGACAAGGGAGGGCCAGCGTCAGACAGTATCATGCACGCTTTTTCGCCTTGGTCAGCGCCCTGGAATGGGACAGAGATTCGGCTCCTGTAAGAGACCTCTTTTGGGAGGGACTGCACAACTCGATTAAAGATGAGATAGCGAGGGGGGAGAGACCCCGAACCACCCAGGAGGTCGTTCAGAGGGCACTGGCCGTGGGGGTGAGGCTGGAAGGACGTCCGTGGAGCAAGGACGAAGGACGTGGAGGGCGCGAACCAGCCGGGGGCCCCTCCTTCTTTCCCAGAGAAGCAGCGCGAACGCAATCCACGCCTCCGCCAGGAGGAGGAGCCGAACCTATGGAGGTTGGAGGTGCAAGGGCTCAGTCAGCAACCAGAGCCCTAGCACCGGCAGCAGTGAAGGCGAAGCCTCCTAGAGGGACCAGGAAGTGTTACGTCTGTGAGCAGCCAGGGCATATGGCGAAAGAGTGTCCCCAGAGGCCCCACAAGCTTACTGCAGCCTCAGCAATGGTGACTGCAGCAACGCAGCAGGGAGGACCACAGCAGGGAAACGACAATGTCTGGCTGGAGGAAGAGGCACTGGGGCCCAGCCAGACGTGTTAGTGACGCAGTCCCCAGAAATTTTACAGCCAGTGAACCCCCTCCCGCCCAAACCAGTAGTGAGGCTCACAGCATCTCTCCAGCTGCCCAATGGAATCACCATGGACGTGCCAATCACCATCGACTCCGGCAGCAACGCGGACTTTATAGGGCAGGAATTTGTCGACAGGCACGCTGTGCAGTTGCTGCCGGCCACACTGCCCCTGCAGGTTGTCACGGTGGATGGCAGGGAGCTGCTAGGGGGGCAAGTGGTGAAGCAGACGCCACCAATGGTGATGCGACTTGGGAATCACAGGGAAGTCATCAGCTTCAACGTCACTCAACTGTCTGACACGCCCATTGTATTGGGTATGAGTTGGCTGGACAAGCACAGCCCAACGATGGCTTGGTTCCAGAGGCAGCTGGTCTTCGGTTCTTCCTTTTGTGCTGAACACTGCATCGTACCCAGGCAGGAAGGAGAGGACGAGGAGTCACAGCTGCTGCTAGGCACGCTGCAAGCGATTCCCCACAAGTACGCAGAATTTCTGGAAGTTTTCTGCGAGAAGGAGGCGGACAGGCTACCCCCTCACAGACCATATGACTGCAAAATTGACCTGCTGCCGGGGGCGGCGCTGCCTAAAGGGAAGCTGTATTCCATGTCTGAGGACGAACTGCAGGAACTCAAAGACTTCATCGATCATAATTTGGAGCGCGGTTTCATCCGGGAGTCTAAGGCAGTGGGGGGCAGTCCTGTATTCTTTGTTAAGAAGCGAGACACGCCCCAAAAAAGACTCGTAGTGGATTACAGGATTTTGAACAGTGTGACCAAGCCGTCGGACTTCCCCATGCCCCGCATCGACGACCTCCTGGCGAAGGTACGGAAAGGAAAGGTGTTCACCAAGTTGGACCTGCGGGGGGCGTACAACCTCATTCGCATGCGGGAAGGTGATGAGTGGAAGACAGCCATGTTCACGCCACTGGGTACCTACGAATACAGAGTTATGCCTTTTGGACTACAAAATGGCGCTCACGTTTTTCAAGCATTTATGCATCACGTGTTGGCGGGACTTCTCTACAAGACGTGCGTCTGTTTCTTGGATGACATCCTGATCTTTTCGGAGTCGCAGCAAGAACATGACAAGCACGTCAAGGAAGTGCTGGGCAGGCTACAGCAACACAGGCTCTACGCCAAGCTGGAGAAGTGCCAATTTGACGTGCCGGAGGTGGATTTTCTGGGCTACAAGCTGTCTGCCAAAGGGCTCGCCATGGACAGCGCCAAGGTTCGAGCGGTGTTGGATTGGAAGAGCCCACGCAACCGGAAGGAGGTCCAACGGTTTGTCGGCTTTGCGAACTTCTATCGCAAGTTTATCAAGGGCTTCGCGATGCAGACGGCGGCCATCACTGACACCCTTAGCTCCAAGAAGAAGAAGTTCATCTGGACAGAGCAGGCGGAGCAGTCCTTTCAGGCCCTCAAGCGTCTCTTCGCGTCGGAAGAGCAGCTGCTTCATGTCAACCCCAGCATGCCGATGAGGGTGGAGACAGACGCTTCGGACAGAGCAGTGGGGGCGGTCCTGCTGCAGAAGGACCCGCAGGGCGTGTGGCGGCCGGGAGCGTTTTACTCCAGGAAGCTCAGCAAGTCCGAGCAGAACTACACCATATGGGACAGGGAGTTGCTGGCCATTCATGCAGCGTTCAAGGCGTGGAGGCACTTTCTGATCGGCGCCAAGCACACGGTGCGGGTTTGCACGGACCACAAGAATCTGGAACACTGGCGCACGGCACAGTTCCTGAACCAGAGGCAGATACGTTGGGCTGAGTTCTTTGCGGACTTCGACTTCCGAATAGAGTATGTCCCGGGGGACACCAACATCATGGCAGACGCTCTCTCCCGCAAGCCACAGTATCTGGAGGACGCAACACCAGCGGCCGCCATGCACATCTTTGCACCGACAGTGTGGGCGTGCGCCGCGGCGACCGTGGACCTAGAGGCGGTGCGGCGAGCGTTGCAGGGGGACTCTTTCGCACAAACGAAGATGGCAGAGGTGCGAGGGGGCAAGGCAGCGGCCGACGGTTTCCAGCTACGAGATGGCTTGCTCATCCGTAAAGGGGCCATCTACGTGCCGGGTGACGAACTTCGAGCCAAGGTGCTACAGCAGCTGCACGACGCACCCACGGCCGGGCACTTTGGCAAGGAGAAGACGGTGGAATTAGTAGCCAGGGATTTCTGGTGGCCTGGAATGAGAGGGGAGGTCGCAGACTACGTAGCGAGGTGTGACACCTGCCAGAGGGCAAAGCCGGTGCACAAACCGCCGGCTGGACTGTTGGAGCCGCTGCAAACTCCGGTCGAACCTTGGGAAAGGGTGGCTCTGGACTTTGTCACGGATCTGCCCAGCTCAAGGGGCAAGACGGCAGTGTTGGTGGTGGTGGACCTGTTCTCCAAGATGGCGCATTTCATTCCGTGTGCTAAGGTGGCCACGGCGGAGCAAACCGCCAAACTGTTCATAGACCACGTGTTCAAGGTTCACGGTCTGCCACGGTCTATTCTGTCCGACCGCGGGCGGCAGTTCATCTCGAACTTCTGGCAGAAACTGATGGGCTTCCTAAACGTCAAGATCAATCTGGCGTCGGCGAGACACCCGCAGACCAACGGGCAAGCGGAGCGAGCCAATGCCATCATGCAGCAGTACCTGAGATGTTATGCAAACCAACAGCCTGCGACGTGGGTGGATTACCTGCCGCTTGCAGAGTTTGCCTACAACAACACGAAGCACGTATCCACGGGCGTCACGCCGTTCTTCGCCAACAACGGGCGGCACCCTAGAACCTTTCCGGGACTGGAATGCAGGGGAGAAGGGGAGCCGCAGTCAGCAGATGCGTTCGCGTCGGAGCTGCAGGAAGTCCACGATCAGCTGCGGCGCCACCTGGAGCTGGCTAAACACGCATACAAGGTACAAGCGGACAAACACAGGAGGGTTGGCGAAGAGCTCCACGTGGGAGACTGGGTCTGGTTAGCAGCCCACGCAGTGCCGGCCAGGTCGTTGGCCAAGAAGAAACTAGGGCATAAACAACTGGGGCCCTACCAAGTCGAAGAGCAGGTCAACCCGGTGGCTTTCAGGCTGGCGCTTCCGGAGGGTTCCAGAATGCATCCGGTGTTCCACAGATCGGTGCTCACTCCCTACAAGGCACCGCACAGGTTCCAGGAACCCGGAACGGCGCCGAGTCCGCTCAGAGAAGGAACGGGGCACGCGGGAGTGGCACAGGAGGAGCGCATCAACGAAGTCACGGAGATTTTGGGACTCCAGATGGGGGGAAGAGGGAGTAGAATACTTTCTCGCCAGGGAGGGCACCCCGGCCAGTGCGAACAGCTGGGTGCCGGGCTACGCTTTAGACGAACCTCTGCTCAAAGACGAGTTTCATGCCCTCTTCCCACATAGACCTATGCCAGCAGACTTTTTCGACGACTGGCTTTTCACGCCCACGCTTTCGGACAGCACGTTCAGGGGGTTCGACTCGGACGAGGAACCAACACGAGACGTCCGTTCCCCGGAGGGGTCACCCTCGGGATCTGTCTCAGAACCCTCGTATTGGTGGGACGATAGGCCGGAGGAGCAGTTCCGCAGGAAGTGGCTGGACTGTTCCGGCCGAGCAACGCCGCCTGGAGGAAGTGCGGGAGAGACGGACATGGACATTTTCGGGGACGACCCTGGTTTCGAGCACGGCGGCACAGAGATGGAAGAGGAGGTGACTGTCGTCAACGAGAGCAGAGAGGAAGACCTGGAAGAGTTCCGCTGGAGGCCTGCCACGGGAAGCGACCGATATCCGACGTTCGTCCCTTTGCAACAGCAGCCCCCAGCTCCAGCACCGGAAGGAGGAGAGGGGGGACTGGGGGGCTTCGAGGGGGGGATGGATGTCAGGGGTTTAGGTGCAGAGGCACGGGCAAGGGAGGAAACAGAGAGCGAAGGGGAGGAGACAGAGGAAAGGATGAGTGATGACGACGACCCGAGATCTCCCAGTCTTTCCAGTGAATCAGAGGATTCACAGAAAGGAGCACCAGTGGCCAGGGCAAGGGGGGCGTCTAGGGAGGCACCCCAGGAAGATAGAGCCAGAGGAGACTCAGGGGGGAGCAGCTGGAAATCGGGACCAGCGTCACCGCCAGGAAGCAGGGAAGAGGAAAGGAGCCAGGAGGGAAGCGCTGGCAGCTCACCACAGGAGGGAGGGCAGGAGTCAGGAGTGGCCACACCTCCATCGGGGAGCGAAGAAACGGTTAAGAGGAAAGTGGAAGGTTGGGCGCGCGCGCCAAGTTCAAATGCAGAGGAAGGCGGCGCAGTGAGCAGCCCCGAAAGGGAACCGGGTCCTAAAGCCCGGCGCAAGGAGGCAGAAGGGTCTGGGTCAGCGTCAGAAGAATCCCGGAAGGAAGAAGCCCCGGGGGGTAGAGGGACCCAGAGGAGGACAGTCAGGAGGAAAAGGTGGAGCAAGGCTAGGATATTAAGTTGGTGCGCACGGGGCGGAGACTCAGACGGAGCCTCGCCGATCTAGCTAGTAGACGTAGAGTTGCAGACAGCAGCGTGAGAATGGAAACTGTAATTCAATAAAGACTTTTACTTAATGACCGCTGGCTAGCGTGATCCTCTGTGAGCTAGGATCTTGAAGCAGCTCTGACACGCTGCATCTCATGAATCACAGCATTGGTGTAGGGCAGTTTCTTCTTATCTTGATAGCAGATTGAGTGAGCAGAACCTATGACATCTTCTATTTCCTTGTGCATTTTATCTGAAGAGAATGATGGAAACAGAAGTTTTATTGTGAATACTGCATTTTATTCCAGATGGACATTTATTTCCCTAGAACAGGGGTCTGCAACCCACGGCCCCGGAGCCGCATGTGGCTCTTTTACACCTTTGCCGCGGCTCCGGGGCGGATACTAGCGAGGGGAGAAGGCGCATTGTGTGCCCCGACACTCCCCACTGTGGCGGGCGCTGTACTGGCTGTGATGTCGCATGGGAGCGGTGCGTGTGTTAGTCACGCACCGTCCCGACGTCACCTTCCCGCCCGCTGTCAGATCGGAGGGCAGCGGCGCGCATGCTTTAAATGTCGTGATGGTTTTGCGGCTCCCAGGTTTTTCTCCTTCGGAAATGGGTCCAAGTGGCTCTTTTTGTCTTAAAGGTTGCAGACCCCTGCCCTAGAACATATTCCATAAATCTCTGTGAATGAGTCCCAGGTTCTTGCATTCAAAGCCCACCTCATCCTCCAAAGAGTTTAAGTCAGTCTATATGGTTCTTCCCCACTCTAGATCCCAGGTAAGAAAAGGTTGAAAGAGAAGCTCATCTCAGTAGTTTCTGGTTGCCAGAACTGTCTGGATTTGCTGAAGGGCTGGGATCAAAGGCTGTCATATATTTATCCTCCACCCCCAGCCCATAATATTTCCTGTTTACTTACACTGGCATGCTTTCGAACTGCTACGTTGGCAGAAGCTGGGACAGAGCAACAGGAGCTCACCTGTCTTATGGATTCGAACTGCCAACCTTCTAATCAGCAATCCCTAGAGGCTCAGTGCTTTAGACCACAGTGCCACCCGCATCCCTCATGTAATGGAGCATGGCGAGGCAGGAATGAGGCTCAGTCACTTATCTCACAGCAGGGACATTCTTGTGCATTTGTTGCATAAAGAAACTGCTAGCAGATTTGCAAAACAAAACAAGTACAGGTTGTGGTATGGTATCAAACTGGAGGGGGGAATGTGTTGATTCCTGCATTGCAGGGGGTTGTATTAGAAGACCCTTGGGGTCCCTTCCAACCCTACTATTGTAGGCTTCCTTATGACAAATGACAAAGCATTGCCATGAAACTCATGGCAATGCACAGAGGAGGCAGGTTTAGTCGTTGTCTGAGGACTATCCCTGCCTCCGGGTCTGGTCCTGACTGGACGGATACTAGAATCAGCAAGGGATACCCACATAACCTGAAGGTGCTGCTGTGCAATGCCAGGTCAATGATTCATAAGACCACTGCCATCCATGATTTGATCATGGATGGAGGATTTGACCTGGCATGTGTAACAGAGACTTGGTTGGATGAAGCAGATGGGCCTGTTCTTGCCGCTGCTTGTCCACCAGGTTTCTCTTACGCACAGCAACCCAGGCCTTGTGGGCGGGGAGGGGGGGGTTGCAGTGATTTTTAGGAAGTCATTAGTTTGCACCAGGCGTCCTATTGGGAAGACCCAGTTTTCTGAGTGCATGTTCTGGAAGTTGGGCAATAGGGGCAGTACAGGATTCCTTTTGGTATACCGACCTCCCCGCTGCACCAAGGATTCCCTGCCCGAGCTGCTTCAGGTGGTGGCGGATGTTCTCCTGGAGACACCTAGTTTGGTTGTCCTAGGGGATTTTAATATCCATGCCAACACGACCTTACAAGGGGCCGCTCAGGACCTCCATGGGGCTGTCCCTGAATAAGTTTGGCCCAACCCATAGCCGCGGACATGCCTTGGACCTGGTGTTTACCTCCATGGATGTTGGTGTTCTGACACTAAGTAAAAGCGAAACAAAAGAAATGCCATGGTCAGACCACTTCCTGGTGCAATTTGACTTCTCCGCGACCCTTCCCCTCTGCAGGGAGGTGGGACCGATTCGGATGGTCCGCCCCTGCCACTTAATGGATCCAAATGGTTTCCAAAGAGTGGTAGGGGATGCTTTATCCCATGTTGATGGTCTTTCAGCTGATTCCCTGGTGGCCCGCTGGAATGTGGAGTTATCCAGGGCTATTGACTGATTGGCTCCGAAGCGCCCTCTCCGATTGCATGGAGCCTGGACAGCCCCGTGGTTTTCCACAGATCTGAAGGCAATGAAACAATTGTTGAGACGGCTAGAGCGCCGGTAGCGGATGACCCATTCTGAAGCTGACCGGACACAGGTTAGAGCTCAATGTCGAGCCTACCAAGTGGTGGTAGCGACGGTGAAGAAGGCTTTCTTCACCGCCTCTATTGCATCTGCAGAAAACAGCAGCAGGAGACTTTTTCAGGTGGTCCGCAATTTAGCGGAACCACCTGCTACATCGGGGCCTAGTACGGGCCACATGATCTCCTGCAATGATTTTGCAAAGTTTTTTGCAGATAAAGTTGCTCAGATTCGGGAAGAGGTAGACGCCACCGTGGGAGCAGGGCCGGGGCGGGAGAGTGCTAGAGTCCTGTCTAGTCAAATTGCATGGGATCAATTCCAATCTGTTACCTCTGAGGATGTGGAGAGGCTGCTTGGACGAGTGAAACCAACCACCTGTCCCCTTGATCCTTGCCCATCCTGGCTTATAAAAGCTAGCCGGGAAGGGCTGGGCGATGGGCTTCGTGGGGTGGTGAATGCTTCCCTCCGTGAGGGAGCCTTCCCTCCGTGAGGGACCCGCTGAAAGAGGCGGTTATTAAACCGCTTCTTAAAAAACCATCTTTAGATGCGGCCACGATGGCCAACTATCGCCCAGTCTCAAATCTTCCATTCTTGGGCATGGTGATTGAGCGAGTGGTTGCTGAACAACTCCAGGCACGCCTGGAAGAAGCGGACCATTTGGATCCCTTCCAGTCGGGATTCAGGCCTCATCACGGGACTGAAACTGCCTTGGTCGCACTGGTTGATGATCTCCGGCTGGCTAGGGACAAAGGTGAGAGCTGTTTCCTAGTTCTGCTGGATCTCTCAGCGGCGTTTGATACCATCGACCATAACACCCTTCTGGACCGTCTTGAGGGGCTGGGAGCTGGGGGTACTGTCATACAGTGGTTCCGCTCCTTCCTCCTGGGCCGTGTTCAGAAAGTGGTGGTGGGGGATGAGTGTTCAGACCCCAGGGCTCTCACTTGTGGGGTACCTCAGGGTTCTGTCCTCTCCCCCATGCTTTTCAACATCTACATGCAGCCGCTGGGAGAGATCATCAGGAGGTTTGGGCTGGGTGTTCATCAGTATGCAGATGATACCCAGCTCTACCTCTCTTTCAAATCAGAACTAGTGAAGGCGGTGACGGTCCTGTGTGAGTGTCTGGAGGTGGTTGGAGGATGGATGGCGGCAAACAGATTGAGATTGAATCCTGACAAGACAGAAGTACTGTTTATGGGGGAAAGGAGGCGGGCAGGTGTGGAGGATTCCCTGGTCCTGAATGGGGTAACTGTGCCCCTGAAGGACCAGGTGCGCAGCCTGGGAGTCATTTTGGACTCACAGCTGTCCATGGAGGCACAGGTTAAATCCGTGTCCAGGGCAGCTGTGTATCAGCTCCATCTGGTACGTAGGCAGAGACCCTATCTGCCCGCGGACTGCCTCTCCAGAGTGGTGCATGCTCTGGTTATCTCCCGCTTGGACTACTGCAATGCGCTCTACGTGGGGCTACCTTTGAAGGTGACTCGGAAACTACAACTAATCCAGAATGCAGCAGCCAGACTGGTGACTGGGAGCGGCCACCGAGACCATATAACACCGGTCTTGAAAGACCTACATTGGCTCCCAGTACATTTCTGAGCACAATTCAAAGTGTTGGTGATGACCTTTAAAGCTCTAAACGGCCTCGGTCCAGTATACCTGAAGGAGCGTCTCCACCCCCATCGTTCTGCCCGGACGCTGAGGTCCAGCGCCAAGGGGCTTCAGGCGGTTCCCTCATTGCGAGAAGTGAGGCTACAGGGAACCAGGCAGAGGGCCTTCTCAGTAGTGGCGCCCTCCCTGTGGAACGCCCTCCCACCAGATGTCAAAGAGATCAACAACTACCAGACTTTTAGAAGACATCCGAAGGCAGCCCTGTTTAGGGAAGCTTTTAATGTTTGATGTATCACAGTATTTTAATATTCTTTTGGAAGCCGCCCAGAGTCGCTGGGGAAACCCAGCCAGATGGGCAGGGTATAATTAATTAATTAATTATTATTATTATTATTATTATTATTATTATTATTATTATTATTATTATCTCCAACTATAAACTTCCTAGAGACATTTTATTCTGTTACAATAATAATAATAATAATAATAATAATAATAATAATAATAATAATAATAATAATAATAATAATAATAATAATTTATTATTTATACCCCGCCCATCTGGCTGGGCCTCCCCAGCCACTCTGGGCGGCTTCCATAAAAACCAAAAATACAATAAAATATCACACGTTAAAAACTTCCCTGAACAGGGCTGCCTTAAGATGTCTCCTGAATGTCAGGTAGTTGTTTTTCTCTTTGACATCTGGTGGGAGGGCGTTCCACAGGGCGGGCGCCACTACCGAGAAGGCCCTCTGCCTGGTTCCCTGTAGCTTTGCTTCTCGCAATGAGGGAACCGCCAGAAGGCCATCGGCGCTGGACCTCAGCGTCCGGGCAGAATGATGGGGGTGGAGACGCTCCTTCAGGTATACTGGACCGAGGCCGTTTAGACCGAGACGCTCCTTCAGGTATACTGGACCGAGGCCGTTACTTGACTATTCTGCTCATTCAGTGGATTTAGGGCAAGGCCCATGGTTCCCCCCCCCTGTCCCAGCTTTCTGGGCATTTTACTTTTTTCCTTCTGTTAATTATAGGCAAAAACATTTAGCTTATTTCAATATCGTTTACCTTCCATAATTTACATGATAAACTCACTTTTAACTCTTTCCGATATGAAACCTTTAAAGAACTATGCTCCACCCTAGTGGTCAAGAGAAGCCCTGGCTCTCCTCTCTCACCTTGGATATCTGGATGACTTGCCAGAAGGAGAAGTGCCCATTGCAGAGAACTCCTAGTTGTGTCCGATCCTGCTACAAAGAGGTCAAAAATGCACTGGGCCAAGTTTTCTTCATCATAGGTGGACTCTGGGTCATTCCTGCTCTGGTGTTGAAAATGGGGAAATGACATGTCATTTACACTTTATCTTCCTTCCCCCACTTATTACCATACCACCCACACATGCTTCATGAGAGGTGGGGTATCCTCTTATAGTGCCTAAGGTGAAATGGGAAGCTGCTGCCACCCCCCCCCTTACTCTTGCTGCCCTCACTCGCTGGATCATCACCTTTTTGTGATGAGTGGGCTTGCAAATTCCTATGACCCTTGTGAGCGAAGCCATTGGGAATCTCATACTCCCAGCAGGGTCACCCAAGGCGGTAAGGTCAACGGGGAGGAGCTAGACAAAGAATGATCCAAGAAGTCATCAACGGCAGAACAGGCGGGTGATAACACGCAGTATGTTACAACGGCTGTAAATGTGGACGAAGGCTGCAGCAGATAAGAATTTACCTGTCGCCATGAGAACTCATGCCATCAGAACAGAGCCTTACTGCGAAGACTGTTCATTGGTCAGTGTGCACTGATCTACAGACATAAAACAAATTCACGTACAGGCGTCTTCCAAAAAACCCATCCCAAACCCAAACACCCAAAGTTCCATGGTGATCAGCATATGGTAACAAGGGCAGGATTGTGAAATCTGGAAGCCCTTAGTCATGAAACAGCACATGGGCGGTGGATACAGATTCAGTCATTCTGACTCAAGGAACAAGGGAGTTGAGCAGCTCGGCAGCTGTATCCATGATTGAGCAGCCCTTTTTAGGATCTACTCTGCTCACTCCAAAAAGGGGGAAGGGCTAGAAAAGGTGCCCTAACCATAGTCTGCCTCTCTTTTTCCCTGACTGGATTACCACGCCCAGTGGGGTCACCACCCAGCGGTGGTAAAAGACAATTGAACTTTGGAACATGGAATTTATGGACAGATATAACACAGATAATGAGCATCCTGAACTGCCATCATTGCAAGAGAGATGTGACGTTTTAACATCAATATTGCAGTACTTCAAGAGACTCAAAGAGCAGGCAAGGAACAACTGAAGGAAGAAAAAGGAGGCTACACGTTCTTCTGGAAAGGTTTATCTGAACAAGAAGGTCAAATACATGAGGTAGGCTTCGCTATCAAAAACAATATTGTAAAGCTCCTGTCAGAAGTCCCTACCAGACTTCTGGTAAACTCACCAAAAGCCAACAGGTTACTATTACCAATACACTCATTCAACAGAAAAATAAATTTAAAACTTCATGTAGGCATCCTCAGTCAAGCCACTGGCACCTCTTAGACTATGTTATTGTCTGTGCTAAAGATTTCTGTGATGTGCTCCTTACCAGAGCTATGACGAGTGCCGACAAATGTTGGACAGATCACCGACTAATATGTTCCATGATGGCTATCAAGATTATACCTCAACACAGGCTTCAAGGAAGGAAACCAAGGTGCAAAATGAACACTCAAGCCCTTCAAGATCCCATTAACCGGGATTTCTGTAAGTATCTTATATTTTATCCTTGGCCTTTTGCCCCCCCCCCCCAATAAACTTAGAAATTTCTTTCTCCCATTTTTTAAAACATTCATCTTTCACAATTACTGGGACTGATTAGAAGAGGAATAGCATTTTAGGCAGCACAGTCATTTTAACCGCCACTCTTTTTCCTAACAGTGAGAGATATTTCTAAATTTATTTTTATCTCAAGCCATTTTTTTCCCATAATTGTCTTTGTATAAGTTTATATTTCTTGATGTTAGCCATATCCCTAAATATTAAACATTTAACCTTTTAATGGACTTCTACCTCAATGTTTTGCTCCAATTCCATTTTTTCTTCTTCCTTCAAGTTTTTAACTGGTAGTTTTGTTTTATTCCTGTTTAATTTAAATCCTGCCCCTTCCCCAAATTTCTGAATCTGCTTCCAAACAACTCTTAAGGACCATCTGCTTTCAGAATTCCCTGATAACATCGAGGAACACTGGACCAAGCTAAAAACATCCATTATTGCAGCCTGTGAACAAACTATTGGTTAGCAAACCAAGAAACACGAGGACTGGTTTGATGAGAAAGACAGTGAGATTGAACGCATGATTGACAAGAAAAGGAAAGCCTTTCAGATCTGACAAAGAGACAGAAACTGTGCCACTAAGAAAGAAACCTTTGCCAATGCTAAGGCTGAGGTTCAAAGAAGAACCAGAGAGCTAAAAAACACCCGGTGGAGTAAAAAAAGGCTCAAGAGATCCAGCGCTTAGCTGACACTCATGATGCACAGAATTTCTTTAAAGCCAGAAAGACCATGTATGGGCCAATAAATCATGGCATAGGCCCCTATGCTCAGCAGACAGTACCACACTTCTAAAAGATAAAGAAGCTACTGCACTGCACTGGAAAGAACATTACCAACATCTCCTTAACAGCAACTCCCCCATAGCTGCTGAGGTCCTCTCACAAATTCTTCAAAAACAAGTTAGAGATGAGCTTGCAGTATCTCCTAATCTGGGAGAGTTGTGTACAGCCATTAACCAAACAACAAAGCCAGTGGACCTGACAGAATACCTGCTGAAGTCTTCAAAGTGGGTGGAATTGAACTTACACAACAACTTCACAAGATCATTGAAAAAATCTGGGAGAGAGAAGAAATCCCAACAGACTTTGTTGTTGTTGTTGTTTAGTCGTTTAGTCGTGTCCGACTCTTCGTGACCCCATGGACCAGAGCACGCCAGGCACTTCTGTCCTCCACTGCCTCCCGCAGTTTGATCAAACTCATGCTGGTAGCTTCAAGAACACCATCCAACCATCTCATCCTCTGCCGTCCCCTTCTCCTTGTGCCCTCCATCTTTCCCAACATCAGGGTCTTTTCCAGGGAGTCTTCTCTTCTCATGAGGTGGCCAAAGTATTGGAGCCTCAGCTTCACGATCTGTCCTTCCAGTGAGCACTCAGGGCTGATTTCCTTAAGAATGGATACGTTTGATCTTCTTGCAGTCCATGGGACTCTCAAGAGTCTCCTCCAGCACCATTATTCAAAAGCATCAATTCTTTGGCGATCAGCCTTCTTGATGGTCCAGCTCTCACTTCCATACATCACTACTGGGAAAACCATAGCTTTTACTATACGGACCTTTGTTGGCAAGGTGATGCATCTACTTTTTAAGATGCTGTCTAGGTTTGTCATTGCTTTTCTCCCAAGAAGCAGGCGTCTTTTAATTTCGTGACTGCTGTCACCATCTGCAGTGATCATGGAGCCCAAGAAAGTAAAATCTCTTACTGCCTCCATTTCTTCCCCTTCTATTTGCCAGGAGGTGATGGGACCAGTGGCCATGATCTTCGGTTTTTTTATGTTGAGCTTCAGACCATATTTTGCGCTCTCCTCTTTCACCCTCAATAAAAGGTTCTTTAATTCCTCCTCACTTTCTGCCATCAAGGTTGTGTCATCTGCATATCTGAGGTTGTTGATATTTCTTCCGGCAATCTTAATTCCGACTTCGGATTCATCCAGCCCAGCCTTTCGCATGATGAATTCTGCATATAAGTTAAATAAGCAGGGAGACAATATACAGCCTTGCCGTACTCCTTTCCCAATTTTGAACCAATCAGTTGTTCCATATCCACTTCTAACTGTAGCTTCTTGTCCCACATAGAGATTTCTCAGGAGACAGATGAGGTGATCAGGCACTCCCATTTCTTTAAGAACTTGCCATAGTTTGCTGTGGTCGACACCGTCAAAGGCTTTTGCATAGTCAATGAAGCAATAGTAGATGTCTTTCTGGAACTCTCTAGCTTTCTCCATAATCCAGCGTATGTTTGCAATTTGGTCTGGAATGGATTAATTCGTTTTCCATTACTTTCTATGGGAAAGCATGCCTCAGTTTTGGAACACTTTGATTTTGGAACAGACTTCTGGAATGGATTAGGTTTGAGAACCACGGTACCACTGTGCTGGTTTCCAGGCAATAATAATAATAATGATAATAATATTTTTTTATTTATATCCTGCCCTCCCCAGCCGAAGCCGGGCTCAGGGCGGCTAACAACAATCAAATAATCCCACATTCTAAAAACATTCCATTATAAAATTAATTAAAATCAAATTGATGGCAACCATTAAGCAAAATTCTGTGCAGATTGCCAGAGGAGGGAGTCAGGCTGCCCCCTGACCAAAAGCCTAGTGGAACAGCTCTGTCTTGCAGGCCCTGCAGAAAGATGTCAGGTCCCGCAGGGATTAGCAAGGGATTAGTATTCACATATAACAGGGAATATAATGATTCCTTGAATGAGCTGCCTACAGTTTTGAAGCAGATACTCATTCGCATTCACATTTGTACATGAAAATATCTATCCTTTCCTAGCTATTTTAGTAGATGCCTATGGAAGGATGTCAACTCACTTTAGCAATTAAAATGACTATGAGGGAATGGAGGGGGGCAGAGAGAGATATTGGTGTCCTGGCAAGAGAATGGTATTCACTTATATTCATTTTTTTTATTTTTTTATTAAAGATTTCAACATAACAATTGATCAAAAACATATCAACCTCAATACCCCCTATTTTCCCCTCCCCAAAAAGAAAGACTTCCCTCAGCTCCTCTCTCTGTTTTTTCAGGATTAGTATTCACTCATAACATGGAATATAATGATTCCTTGGATGAGCAGCATTCGCTTTCAAGCAGATACTTACTTTCTCCATCTGAAGTAGATAGAAATCAATGAGATCCTGTGGCTCATGCACAGACTGATTCTCCTTATGCTTCTCTATCTCCTCCTTTGCAAATGAACGCACCATCTCTGTGCAGGAGAAAGCCTTCTTGTGGGGCCCTGGGAGATGTTTCATGAGCCATGGGAGCATTTCATAAAGCTAAAGGGAAAATAGTAGAAATGCTGCCATTACCATGAGGAAGCTTGTTCAAACCATTTGTGCTTTGGAATTGCACTTAAAAAACATGATCTGCATTATTCTTCAGGGCTAGCATATTAGTTTGAGTCTCACTAAGAAGAAGGAAGGTGTCTATAGCTTCTCTGGAATCCCACAATGATTGGATTCTGTGAATTATCCCTAGCTGAAAATGTGAAAGAAAAGTATGGCTCAAAATATTTTCCCAGCTCCCCGGCATAATTTCAAAACTGGGCACTATCTCAGGACCTCTCCTGGAACAAGTTAGTGCCCATTTGTGGTACTTGGAGGTGGGTGGAGAATAGGGATGGGGGGAAATTCAAGTACGGTAAGTTTCATGAGTACTTTTTATTTTTTTACAGATTAGGAATGGATGTAGAAATGTGGAGAACTGAACTTAAATTTGAGGAAAGGGTTTAGCAGAAGGGGGCTGCTTTCCTCAGCAATAGCGATAGTGCCTGAGTTGCTGGTCTCTCTTTCATTTAAAAAAAAAATCCAGCCAAGTGGTGGCTGCAGGGGCCTCACCATCATTGCCACTGGTAGGTGGGTATAGAGTAGACACATTTAGTTTTTCATGATGGCAACAAAACGATGTAATTCCCTTCTTGAGAAGATTATTTTGTTCACCTCTGTTCCCTTTGGTGGGCTCTAGATGATCTGTTCTGAAGGTCATTGTTCCATTTTTGTCCCATCTTCCCTCTAAAGTGTCTCCTGTGGTGGACAAAGTCTTCTTTTGTTGCTGTTTTATGGGGGGGGGGGGGTTGTGCATGTTTTTTTATCTCAATGATAATCATGAGCAATGGATCAGGCTGTGAGATAGTAAGTGGTCCTTATCTCAGATCAATTTAAACCTGATCTCACTTCTCCAACCCTCTATCAGAATACTGATTTGTGGTATTAAGGCCCTTGGGAGACCTGTTTGGCAGGAATGGAAATGACTACTCACAGCATAACCAAAGCTACATGCAAATTGTAGGGAAAAATCTATGGCTTCTATCAGCTTCTGGAGCCTTTCATCTTCAAGAGCAAACCGGTGCCCAAAAGCCACAGCACTTATCATGTTGGAGACTGAAGTAGCGATGGGCAAGGAGGGGTCAAGTGGTTGTCCTGCAAAATAAAAATATACTAATGTTAGCTCAGCTGGTCCGGTTCATACTGAGAGTGGGGTTTCATGGTGGCCAAGAGAAGCTGCTGGGATCTCCATTAGGAACCAAGAAAAGCATATCACATCCCTTTCTAAAATGGACAAATATATCTCCATATGCGAGCTCAGCACCATCACTTAGCATCACATACCCTTTGAATGTGCAAAAACCTCCACGAGCTGATGGGCCTCCTCTGCTACTTGCTGCTCCATGCCTTTCTTTTCCCGCCACAGCTTCCGCAGAGTAACTACAACAAAGCGTCTCTGTTGCCTCCAGGTGTGACCATTTGATAATCCAATACCTATGGAAAATCAGTGAGAAATAACAACAATCATACCTCGGGTTAAAGTCGCTTTGGGTTAAATCTTGTCAAGTTGCCTCCCATGGCGACCCAGAAGTAACAGAACAGGTTACCTCAGGGTTTTGCAGCTCACACATGTGCAGACGCTCAGAATGACGTCACATGCATCCGAACTTTACAGTATCAGCAAAAAGTGAGATTTCTCGACAGCTCTACCGTTTTGATTTTTGAAGAGAAAACTGGTATCTGATACAGTGTGATGTTGACAAGTTTAGATCTTTCCATGGAAGGCCGTCACGATCAAATTTCACTTCTCATTTGGGAGACAAATGGATGGCAGGTGTTGTAGAAGGATAAAGGACTTAACTTGCTTCTGGCCACCCTAACCTGGTGGGTCAGTTTCTCAGCCAGAGCAACAGATCACACCAGAGCATATCATGAGTCTACTGAAAGCCCTGCTGTACAGTGTCAACATTTAGCTTTTTGTAAGCAAGCATTTATCAGCAAAATAGATGCTTTGATTCACCAATTATTCCTAGCAAAGCTGAGAAGGGAGTTGGGTTTATCTATGTAAACAGTGGTGATTTCTGCAACAAAGAGTGAACTTGCAGGTATCACCTGAGTTTTCTCATAATGTTAAATACTAACAGTAAATTCAAATCACAAACCCAATTCAGTTAAGGGACTTCCATGAAGAAAGATGGCTGACTAAATGTCTACTGCCGACACTCCACAGACAGAGATGATTATGTGGTGATTAATGATAGCCAGGATATAAATCTACCAATTGAACTTTCACTTGGAAAGCAAGCCATCGGCTGGCACAAGAAGAGGCAATTATTAACAGGCAGAAAACAAAACAAAAAGCATGTTTTTATTATTTGCAACTAAGAAATATTCTAAACTCCTAAGGTTGTTCCGATGGCTAAGAATTCTCATTTTATATTACTTTTAACTTCTTTGCCCCTTTGGTGTAAATGCCAACTGCAAAGTGAGATTTACCTCTCTGATTGTGGGAACGAATATGCTCCTCTATTAAGGAGACAGATGCAGGTTTTCAAGGCAGACTGTTAAGGTGGAGAGTGAGTTGTTAATAAGACCTCAGTATGGTATAAAACTGGGTGTAAAATAATAAATATACAACAAGTAATTAACTATGGATTATTTTTTAATATTGTATATGACTACAGTGCAGAGATTCCTGTTTAAATAGAAATGAAGGATTTGTTTTTTTAAAAAAAAACATGGAGGAATGGTTGGAATTTTTGGGGAGATAAAGTCACCATACTGGAATGGAAGAAGACTATTGGGTACACACTTGAAGGTGATATCTGGCTGGTGAAAGACCCTGTGTGAGAGGCAGAGAAGGACAGAGCTCCCAGGATGGGAGACTGGGGGAAGAAAGGGAAGCACCCAGGTGAGAGCTGGGAGGGTCCACTCCATTCTGTATGAGACAAGATATAATAATAATAATAATAATAATAATAATAATAATAATAATAATAATAATAATAATACTGATGGCAACCCAGCCCAAAACTCTGGACAAGCTGGGCAAGGGGCCACATAAAGATGTTGAAAAGCATCAGGGAGAGTATCGCACCCTGAGGTACTCCACACACCAAGGAGTGGCGCGATGACAATTCCCCCCCAAGCACCACCCTCTGTCCCCGACCATAGAGAAACGAGTGCAGCCATTGAAGGACTGTGCCCTGGATCCCCACGTCGGCAAGGTGGTGGTCCAGAAGTTCGTGATCGAGCATGTCGAAAGCTGCTGACAGATCTAGAAGAATCAACAGCCCTGACCCGCCTCGATCCAGCTGTCTACGAAGATCATCTGTTAGGGCAACCAGAGCCATCTCGGTCGCATGACCAGTGCGGAAGCCGGACTGGAATGGATCCAGAGCCGATGTTTCATCCAGAAAACCACCAAGATGTTCAGCAACCACTCTCTCAATCACCTTACCCAGGAACGGAAGATTCAAAATTGGGCAGTAATTGGTTAGATATAAGGGAATCTAATGATGTTTTCTTTAAGAGCGGGCGAACCACTGCCTCCTTCAGTTCCCCTGGGAATGTCCCGGTGCCAAGGGACAAATTGATGATATCCTATCCCCTAGGAGGGCCCACAGCTCATCTGGACATGCTCTAATCAGCCAAGACGGGAACGGGTCGAGAGGACAGGTGGTGGGCTTTCCAGCTCAGAGGAGTCTGTCCCCATCAGCTGGGGATATCCGGTCGAAGTGGTCCAATACTGGACCCGAGGACAGTTGAGGGGCCTCCAGTTCCTTTATTGTATCCAAATTGGCAGGGAGGCTATGGAGGAGCAACAAGACCTTCTCCGCAAAAAAGCTCGCAAATGCCTCACAGCTGTGTGTCAAATTGTTATTTAAATTTGGCTGTCCCTCAAAGGACGTTAAAGACCTAATTATACTAAATAATTGTGCTGGGCGAGAGCTAGCGGATGCAATGGAGGCCGAGAAGTAATACTTCTTAGCAGCCTTCACCGACATCTCATAGGTTTTCATAAAAGCCCTATAAGATGTTCTTGAGGCTCCGTCACGGGCACCCCGCCATACTCACTCTAGCCGTCTGAGGTCCCGATTCATTTTCCGGAGCTCCTCGGTAAACCAGGGAGCCCAGTTTCTGCAGGGTCGCAGGGGGCGCTTAGGTGTGATCTCATAGAATCATAGAATCATAGAGTTGGAATAGACCACAAGGGCCATCGAGTCCAACCCCCTGCCAAGCAGGAAACAACATAAGACAACAACATATGGTTGTCAAGCCTCTGCTTAAAGACCTCCAAAGAAGGAGACTCCACCACACTCCTTGGCAGCAAATTCCACTGTCGAACAGCTCTTACTGTCAGGAAGTTCTTCCTAATGTTTAGGTGGAATCTTCTTTCTTGTAGTTTGGATCCATTGCTCTGTGTCCGCTTCTCTGGAGCAGCAGAAAACAACCTTTCTCCCTCCTCTATATGACATCCTTTTATATATTTGAACATGGCTATCATATCACCCCTTAACCTCCTCTTCTCCAGGCTAAACATGCCCAGCTCCCTTAGCTGTTCCTCATAAGGCATCGTTCTCATCGATCTCATCGATCTCATCGATCTCATCGATCTCATCGATCTCATCGATCTCATCGATCTCATCGATCTCATCGATCTCATCGATGGCTGGCAGGAGCTGGATATTCCAGCCCTCAACAAGCTCAATCAATGAGTCGCCAGGGGGAGCAAGGTCCCGCAAGGCTTGGCGAAACCTATCAGGGTCCATCAGCCTCTGCGGGAGAGCCCAAATCGGCTCGCCACCTAAGCAGGGTGGGGGTGGAAAGTCAATCCTGGATTTCAGAGCGTAGTGATCAGACCATGGCGCCTTCATCGAAGGAGACATGATCACATCTATACCTACGCCAAAGATCAAATCCAGCGTGTGGCCTGCTTGATGTGTGGGGCCCGAAACAAACTGGGAGAGCCCTAGTGTCGCCATGGAAGACACCAGGTCCAGAGCCTATGAGGAGGGAGTGGTATCAGCATGGATGCTGAAGTCCCCCAATACCAATAGGTTAGGGAACTCCAATGTCCAGCCGGCCACCGCCTCCAGTAGGCCTGACAGGGTGGCTGCTGGTGCGCTAGGTGGCCGGTACACCAGACAGACAGCCAAGATCTCCTCGGAGCCTCACACTAGGCCAACACATTCCATGCCGGGGATCGATGGCAATGGTAGAGCCCTGAAAGGACAATCTTCCCGGATTAAGAATGCCACCCTTCCCCCCCCCCCAGCCCACAGTCTGCGACTGGTGGAGGATGGAGAAACCCAGGGGCGCCATCTCTCGTAAGGTAATTGTTTCCCCTTTGTGCACCCAGGTCTCTGTCACACAAGCCAGGTCGACCCCGTGCGAGGTAAAGAAATCTCGCAGGGTGGCGGTTTTGTTGCCTATAGACCTGACATAGCACAGCACCAGTGATGGAGGTGAGTAATCCTTGCTCACCCTACCCTCGTCCCTCGGGATGAGGCGCAGATTGGAAGGGGTACGAGCATATCCATATCTCGATCCCCTTCGCCTATAAGATCTACCTTTGAGACAGGGCTTGGCATTTCTTTCTCTCTTTTACTTTTTTGTTTGTTTGTTTAGTTAGTGTTGCTGAAAAGTTTCAATAAAAAAGTATGGAAAACCAAATAAACCCAATTCAGCCAATTTTTCGACACTGTTTTTAAGGATATAATGTGTGGTGTCAACTAGTTACTACTTCTACTGGTCCAACTAGACAGGTTTGGGATTTTTACTGAGGGTGAATTCTGCACCATATTCTTGACAAGATGTAATGCATCAATGGTGGATATATTCTGCTTTGTTAATTCTTCTGAAACGCTGCCTGAACACTACTGCATTATTTCTGTCTGGGAAATCTATCTATATTGCAACGAAATAGGGACAAAAATAAGTTTGTGCATTTGTAGTTTTCAGCAGAAAGTCAAAGGATGTGACAGAATGGAAATGAAACTGTATGATCACCTCAAAATCTTTGCAGGCATAAATAGTATTGACAATGGAGTTGGATATAACCACCTTGAAAGTATTATGAGCACAAATCATTATGAATGTGCAATTAAAAAATGTTTTCTGGAGGAGCCCTTAGCACCAGTAATAAACTGTGGAGTTAGTGATGGGAATTATTGGACAAGCCAGCCCCACAGTAACTCACATTGTGTCTTTCAGAGTGAATGTCCCTGTTCTTTGGAACTGCATTCAGAATATGACTTTGTACTTTCCCCCCAAAAAGGAAGACATTTTTCCCCCAACAAGCTTTCCCAGTCATGTACAAAGGTCACTTCAATAGGTGTATACCTTTTATTGTTTTAACCCATATTTAGTTGTTGTTGATTTTTGTACTCTTTTAAAAACTTTTATAATAAATAATAATAATAAATTTTTATTTATACCCCACCCTTCCCAGTTTCCCAGAAAACTGGGCTCAGGGCGGCTATCAACAAATTTAAAACACTTAATTGATGCAACAAAAAAACAGCATAAAATACAATATAAAACGTGAATAACAATAAATTCAGAATTCAAAAATCAATTTAGGGGAGAAATCCAGCCAATAAACATTAGATGATCAGCGGGGTATCTGGCTAAATTAGTCCCATTTGGGCCAGAGAGGAGACCAGGGGAGAATTAGCTGTGGGATCCCAGAGCGGGTAATCTTCATAAAAAGGGGAGGGGAGGGGAAGGAAGTGGAATAAAAGATCAGGCTAAGTTCAAATTGAAAGCCAGGCAGAATAGCTCTGTCTTACAGGCCCTACGGAAGGAAGTTAAATCCTGCAGGGCCCTGGTCTCATGGGACAGAGCATTCCACCAGGTCAGAGCCATCACTGAGAAGGCCCTGGCCCTGGTGGAGGATAATCTGACTTACTTAGGGCAAGGAACCTCTAAACTATGATTATTCATAGTTTATTTATAGGTGGTACATGACCCCAGTCAAGCTTGCAAAAATATATCATCTGCCCGATAATAAGTGTTGGAAATGTAAAGAGATTGAAGGTACATTCTTTCACCTTTGGTGGACGTGCCCAAGGATCAAGGCCTTCTGGAAAATGATATATAATGAATTGAAAAAGGTATTTAAGTATACTTTCCCGAAGAAACCAGAGGCCTTCCTCCTGGGCATAGTGGATCAATCGGTGTTAAAGAAGGATAGAACTTTTTTTATGTACGCCACTGCAGCAGCAAGAATTCTCATCGCAAAGCATTGGAAGACACAAGATCTACCCACTCTGGAAGACTGGCAGATGCAATTAATAGACTACATGGAGATGGCGGAAATGACTGGCAGAATCCAAGACCAGGGAGAAGAGCTGGTGGAGGAAGATTGGACGAAATTTAAAATTTATTTGCAGAAACATTGTAAAATTTTTGAATGTTGAGGACATTGAAATGAACCGCAGGGGTTCTAGCAATAAGCTAAAATGTATGCTTTGGATAAATAATAGATAAATTAATAGGACATGAATTTGCTGAACTAATTATTAAAAGGTATACAAGAATGGGAGATGTGAGGAAGTCAGGAAAATAAGTTAATTGAAGATGAGAAATTAAGAAAAAGGGAATTTTTTGTTTTCTCTGTACATGTGTTTTCTTTTCCCCTCTTTTTTGTGTTCAATGTTTGTGTTATTGTTTTTTGTAATTTTGTATTCTTTCTTGTTTTTGTATCTTTTTGAATTTTCTTATTGTTAAAACTTAATAAAATATTTATTTAAAAAAATGATTATTCATAGTTTAAACTGTTTTTATATCTCTGTAAGGTGCCTTGAGACATACATGCAAGAAGCAATTCATAATGCATAATGATGATAGTAACTATGTGATTGCAAAGTTCACATGTTATATTTACCACGAGTCCATGCCCAAAACATGTTGGAAGAGCTTGTTGAGAGAAGCAGTGTGTTGTGTTTCTTAGAGATGTCATAATCAATCAAATCTTCACATGTGCTAAAGCCAGGTTTTCATGCACCCAAATGAACGTGTCATTTGATAGCATGAGGACAAGCCACTCTGAATGACCTCCAGAAGATGAGCCACTCTGAATGCCTCCAGAAGATCAAAAGAGACTACGAGGCTCTCGGCAGGAAGTTGAAGCAACTAAATGCACAAATTGTCATCTCATCTGTCCTCCCAGTTGAACGACGTGGCCCAGGGAGAGAGGGAAAAATAGTGGAAGTGAACAGCTGGCTTCGTAGGTGGTGTAAGCAGGAACGGTTTGGATTCTTAGATCACGGACTGCAGTTTCTTGAAGATGGACTTCTGGCAAGTGATGGGCTGCACCTCACAACGGTTGGGAGAAATGTTTTTGCCAAAAATCTCAGAAACCTCATCAGGAGGGCTTTAAACTGACTAATGTGGGGGAGGGAGACAGTGCTCCTGAAGGTAGGAGCCTATCAATTGATGAAGATGATCATCCAAATGTCATATACCAAATGGAGCAAACAGCACGCAGACCTAGTGGTGGGAGGAAAAAATCCTTAAATAAGGGACACGGGGGAATGATTAATGGACTTCAATGTCTGTACACTAATGCGCAAAGCATGGGAAATAAACAAGATGAGCTTGAGCTCTTGGTACAGCAAACTAAATATGACATAATAGGCATCACTGAAACCTGGTGGGATAAGTCCCACGATTGGAATGTAATAATGGGGGGATACAATCTATTTCAGAGAAACAGACCAGACAAGAAAGGAGGAGGAGTGGCGTTATATGTCAGGGATGTGTATACCTGTGAAGAGATCCAAGATTTAGAACCTCAAAGCCAAAGTGAGAGCATTTGGGTCAAAATTAAGGGAGAGAAGAATAACAGGGACCTCATTGTGGGAGTTTACTATAGATCCCCAAGCCAAACGGAGGACATAGATGATGCCTTCCTGGAACAGATGGCCAAGCACGCAAAAGGAAGGGAGATAGTAGTAATGGGGGACTTCAATTACCCGGATATTTGTTGGATGTCAAACTCAGCCAAGAGCATAAGGTCAAACAGATTCCTTACTGGCCTTGCAGACAACTTCATTGTCCAGAAAGTGGGAGAAGCAACAAGAAAAACAGCCATTTTAGATCTGGTCCTAACCAATGTTGATGAGCTGGTTAGTGGGGTAGAAGTGGAAGGATCATTAGGCGCGAGTGATCATGCTCTTCTGAAGTTTACTATACAGTGGAAAGGAGCAGCCAAGCATACCAGGACTCAATTTCTTGACTTTAAGAAAGCCGACTTCATAAAACTTAGGGAAGTGCTGGGTGAGATCCCATGGACAGTAATACTAAAAGGAAAGGGAGTTCATGATGGCTGGGAGTTTGTTAAGAGGGAGATACTAAAAGCACAACGTCAGGCAATACCAATGAGACGGAAACATGGAAGGTGCCTAAAGAAGCCAGGGTGGCTATCTAAAGAACTTTTAACTGAGTTACGATTAAAAAAGGATGTGTACAAAAAATGGAAAAGGGGGGAAACCACCAAAGAGGAATTCAAACAAATAGCCAGCACGTGTAGACACAAAGTCAGAAAAGCTAAAGCACAGAATGAACTCAGGCTTGCTAGAGAGGTTAAAAGCAACAAAAAAGGCTTCTATGGGTATGTTCGTAGCAAAAGGAAGAACAAAGAAACAGTGGGGTCACTCAGAGGAGAAGATGGTGAAATGCAAACAGGGGACACAGAAAGGGCTGAACTCCTCAATGCCTTCTTTGCCTCAGTCTTCTCCGATAAGGAAAACAATGCCCGACCTGAAGAATTTGGAGCAAATGATTCAACAAAGGAAACACAGCCCAGAATAACTAAGGAGATAATACAAGAATACTTGGCCAGTTTAGATGTATTCAAGTCTCCAGGGCCAGACGAACTGCATCCAAGAGTATTAAAAGAACTGGCCAATGTGATCTCAGAACCACTGGCAGTCATCTTTGAGAATTCCTGGAGAACAGGCGAAGTCCCGGCAGACTGGAGGAGGGCAAATGTTGTCCCTATTTTCAAAAAGGGGAAAAGAGAGGACCCAAATAATTACCGCCCAGTCAGTCTGACATCAATACCAGGGAAGATTCTGGAGCAGATCATTAAGCAAACAGTCTGTGCGCACCTAGAAAGGAATGCTGTGATCACCAATAGTCAGCATGGATTTCTGAAAAATAAGTCATGTCATGTCTGTGCGCACCTAGAAAGGAATGCTGTGATCACCAATAGTCAGCATGGATTTCTGAAAAATAAGTCATGTTAGACTAACCTGATCTCGTTTTTTGACAGAATTACAAGCCTGGTAGATGAAGGGAACGCAGTGGATGTAGCCTACCTTGATTTCAGCAAGGCATTTGACAAGGTGCCCCATGATATTCTTGTAAAGAAACTGGTAAAATGCGGTCTTGACTATGCTACCACTCAGTGGATTTGTAACTGGCTGACTGACCGAACCCAAAGAGTGCTCATCAATGGTTCCTCTTCATCCTGGAGAAGAGTGACTAGTGGGGTGCCACAGGGTTCTGTCTTGGGCCCGGTCTTATTCAACATCTTTATCAACGACTTGGATGATGGACTCAAGGGCATCCTGATCAAATTTGCAGATGACACCAAACTGGGAGGGGTGGCTAACACCCCAGAGGACAGGATCACACTTCAAAACGACCTTGACAGATTAGAGAACTGGGCCAAAACAAACAAGATGAATTTTAACAGGGAGAAATGTAAAGTATTGCACTTGGGCAAAAAAAATGAGAGGCACAAATACAAGATGGGGGACACCTGGCTTGAGAGCAGTACATGTGAAAAGGATCTAGGAGTCTTGGTTGACCACAAACTTGACATGAGCCAACAGTGTGACGCGGCAGCTAAAAAAGCCAATGCAATTCTGGGCTTCATCAATAGGAGTATAGCATCTAGATCAAGGGAAGTAATAGTGCCACTGTATTCTGCTCTGGTCAGACCACACCTGGAGTACTGTGTCCAGTTCTGGGCACCACAATTCAAGAAGGACATTGACAAACTGGAACGTGTCCAGAGGAGGGCAACCAAAATGGTCAAAGGCCTGGAAACGATGCCTTATGAGGAACGGCTAAGGGAGCTGGGCATGTTTAGCCTGGAGAAGAGGAGGTTAAGGGGTGATATGATAGCCATGTTCAAATATATAAAAGGATGTCACATAGAGGAGGGAGAAAGGTTGTTTTCTGCTGCTCCAGAGAAGCGGACACGGAGCAATGGATCCAAACTACAAGAAAGAAGATTCCACCTAAACATTAGGAAGAACTTCCTGACAGTAAGAGCTGTTCGACAGTGGAATTTGCTGCCAAGGAGTGTGGTGGAGTCTCCTACTTTGGAGGTCTTTAAGCAGAGGCTTGACAACCATATGTCAGGAGTGCTCTGATGGTGTTTCCTGCTTGGCAGGGGGTTGGACTCGATGGCCCTTGTGGTCTCTTCCAACTCTATGATTCTATGATTCTATGATTCTACCTCAGCCCCTGGGGGTTGGCTCCTAGGTAATGCTTTTCCCGTTGTGTGCAGCAGTAACAGAGAACCTTTGTTCTGTTTTTCTGGACAGCCCTTTAAATATTTCATCTTAAGAAAATACCAGTAGAAATTCTTATTCTTCACTACTTACCCTTTCCTTTTATCAGAGTCCTAAGGTAAGGAGTCTCTGGTCGCTCGTCTAATTGCTCAGAGTGGTCAATGAGCGCTTCTTTCACTGCTTGGAATCCAGACAGTACTACAATGGGTAGATGTCCTAACCATATGGTGTAAATATTTCCATGTTGCTTTCCCAGCTACCATTTGGTTCAAAAGAGAAGAGAGGAATGATGTGTTCAAAAAATGCGGTTGGATATTTCAACTTAATACGAGAACATCATCCTCCCTCACCTCTGCAGTTTCTCACTATGTGCAGTTCTCTTCCTATCATCCTTTTCCATACTCCTCCTCCCCTTCCTTCCTTCCTTCCTTCCTTCCTTCCTTCCTTCCTTCCTCCCTCCCTCCCTCCCTCCCTCCCTCCCTCCCTCCCATAATTCCAACCCATTTGTTTTACTCCCTCCTAGCCATGTTGCAGAGACACTTCATAGTAACCAGCCCTCCTGCGACAGACAAGAAGATGCACAAATCTTTGCCAGAAAATGATCTTGCCACAATCTTTGTGTGTGCAGGGATGTGGAACCTGTAGCCCACCAGATGCTTTTGAACTAGAACTCCCACCATCCCTGACTATTGGCCATGGTGGTTGGGGCAGATGGGCATTGTAGTCCAAAACAACTGGAGGGTACCAGGTTGGCATAGGCTGGGCTTGAGCCCTGGGTCAGGTTTCAGACCCACGGTGGGTTACAGCAGGAGCATCACCACCATGCAAATATATGGCAAGGAATTAAGATGATACATGTCTGGGCTAGAGAATATTACCAATTCCAATGTTTTAAAAGTTAATATGCTCATATCTGATGGTTGAGTAATATTGTATTTTTTGAAGAGTTTTTGCTGAAAAAAGGCTCAAATTGTATTTAAGAAACAACAGATAAAATAAATTATGGTCTGACAAATAGTAAATGCTTGCGGAAGAGGCAATGGAAAGGTGCCTGTTCTGTTTGTCTCTTGTCTTCTCTAGTTACACGTCAGCTGCTGCTGAGAAAGGCTGATTTGCTCCTGCTTCATTGCCAATCGAACTTGTTCCCCTTCTGTCTGTTGGAAGGGGAGAAGTACACAGCATTCTAGGAGAGGGATGTCCAACAGGTAGATTGGGATCTACTAGTAGATTGTGCTGTGTCTGTGGTAGATCTTGGGGCCCCCCCGAACCCCCCTGAAAGCTCAAGAACTTTGGCCCCCTAAAAAAGCTCAACAAATTTGGTAGATCACTGCCAGTTTTTTTATAGTGGGAGTAGATCTCAGTCTCTTGAAAGTTGGACATACCTGTTCTAGGCCATGTTGCATCATGCAGTAGAACGAAAGGAAGACAAGATCAAGAACATACTGTAATAAGCTGTTCTATTAATTCAGCTTCTTGTGTTACACAATGTGTTTTGGAGATAAGAGCCCTTCAAGCAGCAGCTATGAACGACACACATTAAAACTAGTATAAAGGGGCAAGATTCCGATTAATACTGAAAAGCACAAAACCATACAAAGTAGGATAATGGCAGCATGGGTAGCTATGTGAAATCCGGGGGGGGGGGGGGGACACAAGGCAACATAAAATGTTGTTGTATTTTCAATTTGTAAGTGGTAGCAAGACTTCCTTTCCAACTGCCATCAGTTTCACAGCTTTCTAAATGACTCTCTGAAGCTGATTTCACAGCACTGGCCTTGTAATCTTGGAGAAAGTATTACCTGGAGATTAGCACTTACTGTAGGCTTGCCATACATAGGGAAAATTCCTGACGTGTCCTAACAGGAATTGGCAAAATGTCAGGGAACACCCAGATGTATGGCAACCCAAAAGCTCAACAATTTCCTAAAAAATGGCAACCCTAGTTTACCGCAGAGATCCTTTAAGAAGATTTTGGTATTTTTGTTTATAATTTGTTTTTTATAAGTGCTTCTGGTTTGAGTGAAAAAGATTGAATAGGGCATGGAGGTTAGTGCCTGTTGAGAGGCTGCTGTGAATGAATGCTGTGGTCCATCTTTTTTCTGTAATAATATTTTTTTCTTTTTTCATATAGAAAGTTACATTTCTTAACCTTGGTAACCTCAAGGTAAGATTACTTGCAATGTGTTATACATAGGGTTGCCTCTGAAGACAGTTCGGAAACTTCAGCTAGTGCAGAATTCAGCGGCCAGGTTGCTCACCGGAACAAGAGCATATTACATCACTCCTGGTCCGGCTGCAGCAGCTACCAATTAGTTTCTGGACCCAATTCAAAGTGCTGGTTTTGACCTAGAAAGCCTTAAATGGCTTAAAACCACAATACCTCAAGGACCACCTCTTTCAATATGATCTTACCCAGACCCTGAAATCATCTTCTGCGGCCCTTCCTTGTGTTCCTCCTCCATAAGAGGTCCAGAGGGTGGCAACACAAGAATGGACCTGCTCTGCAGTGATTCCCTGTCTGTGGAATTCTCTCACCAGGGAAGTTCACCTGGCAAAACCTTCCTTTTTAACTAGGCCTTTGGTTGATTTCATTGACATCCTATGCCCTTTTAAAATGTGGTTCTTTTTTGTGGGGGGGGGTGTTATTGGGTGGTTAATAATAATAATAATAATAATAATAATAATAATAATAACAACAACAACAACAACAACAACAACAACAACAACAACAACAACCAACAACAACAACAACATTCAAATTAACAAAACAATTGGAATATAGAAATTTTCCATATATAAAGTTACATTTGTTACTCAACAATAATACAGTGGTACCTCAGGTTACATACGCTTCTGGTTACATAGGCTTCAGGTTACAGACACTGCTAACCTAGAAATAGTACCTCGGGTTAAGAACTTTGCTTCAGGATGAGAACAGAAATCATGCTCTGGCGGCGTGGCAACAGCAGGAGGCCCCATTAGCTAAAGTGGTGCTCCAGGTTAAGAACAGTTTCAGGTTAAGAATGGACCTCCGGAACGAATTAAGTACTTAACCCAAGGTACCACTATATTCCAATTCAACAAAACAAGTGATTTCTCACTCACCCAATATCAATGTTTATAACTTGAATTACATACGATTGCATTTTAAAGTTGCATCTTATCTAATTTCATCCTCTACAACATGTTTCTTAATATATTCTGCTGTTTTCTTACACTTCAAACCACACTGTGGTCTTTGCATATGGGAAATAACATTTTTATATAGACCGGAAAGGTTTTCCAATCTTCTTTAAAAGATTCTAAATTTGTATCTTTTATCAATTTTTGCCATCTCTGCATATTCCAAGATATTCATAAAGCATTCTTCCTTTGAGGGTGTTCTCTCCTCCTTCCTCAGTTTAACAGCATACAATAAATATTTTTGATCTGTAGTTTTTAATGCACATTTTCAACTTTTATATGGTTTTGTGCTTTTCAATATTATTAATAATACTATTTACATTATCACTATTTTTTCTATTGCTTACAGCTTCTGACAACGGAGGCTAATGCATTTACCATTTTAACCCATGCCGTCGTTGAAGCTGAAATATCACAATTGTTGGGGGAAATAGATAAAACAATTGCTGGCATCAGACTGAGTTATTACGAAGCAATAACTACCTGAATGAGAGTATTTTCATCCATCTTGAATCCAAACCTCCATATGGCTCCAAAGAGAGGAAGCTGGAGAGGACCTGGAGGATAATGCCTGCTTGACCAGAGCTGTTTCAGGTAGTGCAGAATCAGAAGAGGCACCAGCAGAGCAATCAAAAGTGCCCATACCTCCATCCTTCTCTTGCTGTCTCTTTCTCCTTAATTTTTTCTAGGTTGCCTGGTCAGGTTCAACTCTCTTTCTCTAAGGAGTTTTTGCTTTCGTCAAAGACATCAGCAGTACTCTCTGTTTTTATATGCTCAGTTATTGAAAACAAATAAGCAACAAGGGGTGCGACACCATTTGTAAGTAGACTTGGAATGTGATACAATCAAATACTAATAAAATCAAATGCTATAATCATTTTGATATGTGTCACGCAGATGTGATGAAGTGTGCTTTATATCAGGCACATTGAACTCCCAAGAGACTGTGATCTACTTTCAGTACCCCGAGAGTCATCTGATATTTAATATGGGTATCTTTCCTCTTATGGAATTGCTACTCCTTGTAACCTGTGCCTTGGGAAGGTACCAATCTGATGTAGGCATCAAAGCCTTCAGAAAGAACTCTGAGTTCAAGCTCTTATTAATCCAGCAATGAAGGCCAGGATAGTAAATGCATTACAATTGCAAAAGCCAACAAACTTCTACCTGCAGTTGAATCGAACCACAGTGCAGTATAATTGCTACTTCCAAAGAGCACTTGCTAGTTGCAATCCATCAGGGGTGCCAACTTGAATAAAATATGAGGAAGGGGGCAAGTGAGCCCCACCTCGCATAATCAATCACATAATGTGGCTCACGTCCACCATTAGAATGGCAATTGCCATGAACTTTGGCGGAGCCAGGCCCCTTCACATATTTTAGAGGGGCACTGAAGGGACCTCAGCCCCTAGTTCTTCGCTCCTAGGTAACCTATTTCCTGTTGAGTGCAACAATAATAGAGAACCTTTGTTCTGGACAGCCCTTTAAATGTTTTCTCATAGTCATAAGGAAAGAAGTCTGTGGTTGCTCGTCTAATTCTTCAGATGGCTAGGCAGCACACCCCCAGAGATGCCTCCTGTTGGCATTCTACTGTAAAAGGCAGCTGTCACAGCCTGCCTTCTGGGTGGACCGGCCCTCTGCTTCATAGCTGGTTATGATAAGAAACCCACACACACTTTCCTGTATTTATAGCGGTAGCTGCTGGTGCTAGATTTCAGGATCTGTGGGTTGGCATAATAATCCAATACCGGCATGAAGAGAGGGATCCAACGGAAACTCTGGCAGCAGATATTCAAAATGTGTCCTACATATTTCACTGCCTAATGGTCACCACCATATAATAGTTGAGCTCCTTTTTTCAAATCATTCCCAAAGCATTCACCACATAATGGTCACAGGGCATTGTAAGCGTGCATGAGAATGCCTTGCCCCAATTCAGACTACCTATTATCCTTACACTGATGATGGGAAGTTCTGCTTCTGCACACGAGTTTGGCAAACCGCTCAGAGCTGAAGCATTTCTTCCTCATCCACCCTAGAATGTTCAGTTCACATTGAGTTCATGAAACATCATACCCTGACCTGTTCTTCATGCATGGTTGACCACATCTACGGAATGCGATTGTTATGCCCTTTTAAGTTTTTCAATATCAATCACTAGTAATAGTTTAATAAGGAGGTTTTCATACCTGTCCAGCAATATCAATCACTAGTAATAGTTTAATAAGGAGGTTTTCATACCTGTCCAACCATGTGTTCCCTTTCCCAACCTTTAATCTATTGATGATTAATGCCTATATTCAACCCTTGCATTGTATTTGTGTTAACCAATCAGCAACAAGCACATATGTGGCAATGCTGTAATACTCAATAAAAGAGACTCCCCGAGACATGCTCGGAAGATGCCTCCCATATGACACTTGTCATTCGTCTGTCGTTTATTTCAACCCAACATCTGGTGACCCGGACGTGATCCCGACGTGCCAGATCCCTTTATGCAGCAACCCATATACTTCACTCGACTGCAAAAATCTCAACGCGCTACTTTGTGAGTATGGGGGGGGGGACTGACAAAGTTCCAACAGGAGCATGCCAAGGAGCTGCTTTATCTCGTTAGACAGCGGGTGGCGGGTGTTCATATTTCTTTGAAAGAAATTGAACAATTGTTATGTGAGATTGCTTGCCAGTGCCCCTGGTACCCAGAGTCTGGCAAAAGATTGGAAAAACCCTCTTCACAGAACCGAGGGCACCGATTCATTGTCTGCTCACTTGGCAGAAGTGTGCAGATGCCGTCGCTAGGTTAGGACCACAGGCATCTCCGTCGCCACCTGCTCTTTTAGCCGAAGCAGACAATCGCCCACCTTACCCAAAGCTTCTGCCTCCATCGCAACCTTGCCAACCCCTCCCTACGCCTCAGCCCACATCCACCCCCCCATCCCTCCTTCGCCTGCCTCAGCCCCTCTGCGCGCCACGCTTTCTCAAGCTAGGCAGCAAGGGCTCCTCTCCTTAGAGGAAGAGGCTGGATGGGCTGGGGAAATGCCATCTGCTTTCCCTATCTCCTATGCGAACCCCGGCACTGCACAACAGCAGGTTATGTATGAGGCGCTTCCTTATTCTGTTCTGAGAGAATTAAGGAAAGCCATTACTGATTCTGGCCTCAAATCTTCTTATGTGCTAGGGATGCTGGAGGGCATCGCAAATGGTTACACAATGCTACCTCAAGATTGGAAGGATTTGATGCACATGCTTTTATCTCCTGCTCAGTATGTGGTTTTTGAAAGTGAATTTAAGCACAGCCCCACAGCCCTGGCTGATCCACAGCATTCAGTCATCCAACTCTTTGGCGCTGGTCTGTATGATAATATACCAGCCCAGGCGCAATTGACACCTTTACATTTCAGTCGCACCGCGACCTGTGTACAACGCGCCTTTTGGAAAGTCCCTGTCTCAGGGCAACCACTGAGCTCCTTCGTTAATATTAAGCAACAACATTTGAAGCCTTACCATCAATTTATAGACAGATTGAAAGAATCAATCACCAGGCAGATTGATGACCCTACAGCTCAAAATGAATTGATGAAAAAAATGGCTTTGAAAATGCAAACACCGATTGCAAGAAGGCTTTGCAGTCAATCATACACCGCCCCAAATATGACCTGGCCGATATGATTCAAACCTGTGCAGATGTTGGCAGCCAGAGCCACACGATGTCTTTGCTTGCCGATGCAATCCAGGCTGGCAATAAGCCCATGGGCAATTGCTTCAATTGCAAACACCCAGGTCATTTTGCTAAACAATGCAGAGCCCCTGGCAGGGGAGCAAGCAGGAATGGTGATGCCAATAAGGCTAAACCTTCCCAAAAATGCCTAAAATGCGGAAAAGGCTATCATTGGGCAAATCAGTGCAGGAGTTCGGGAAACTCCATAGGGGCCCAACTCTCGGGTCAGGACAAATAGAGAGCCCACCGCCGTTAGTCTGCACTATTGAGACTTTTTCTAAGGATACACCCTCTGATTTCACCATTGATTTAATCAATCAGGAAACCAAAGACAGTGTTTTACCTGGTGAAATTGTGCTCATGCCCACCCAATTGGCGGGCCCACTACCACCTAAGGTCGCAGGCTTAATTTTACCCAAATTCTCTGTGGCCAAAGAAGGAATCCTGGTTATTCCAGGAGTCCTAGATCCTGACTATGTGGGCACAATCATGGTTCAACTCTGGAGCCATATGCCCATGCAGTTAAAAAAGGGTGAGTCTTGGGCGCATTTGGTAGTGCTCCCTTCTCATCCTACTGCTTCTGGATAGTAATTTGCACCAGCTCTCTCCCCTCTCTCCACAGCTGTTAGCTGTAATCCAGAGGATTGGCGAACAGAAACTTCTTCGTAAGTATAAAATCAATGGCAAAGTTCTGGAAGGCTTGATTGACACGGGCGCAGACATTTCTGTCATATCCAGCAATTGCTGGGACCCCACGTGGCCCCTTGAGTCTGCCTCTGCAGTTTGGGGTGTGGGTGGACCTCAAACCTCTTCCAAAAGCGTACAGTGGTTGCCTGTTTCTCTGCCTGATAGCTCTGAAACCATTGCATACACCCAGCCCTGTGTGCTGAAAATCCACCTCAATCTGTGGGGCAGAGATCTACTACAACAATTACAAGCTACCATTCAATTTAATGAGTAAGCTTGTACTCCGTCTCAACTGGACATCCACCACCCCTGTATGGGTGGAACAATGGCCCATAATGGGGGGGGGGACTGCTTGCTTCAAAACAATTGGTGAATGAACAATTATTGGCAGACCATATTGAGTTCTCTGTTAGCCCCTATAATACCCCCATCTTCATCATAAAAAAGAGAAGTGGGAAATGGAGATTTCTCCAGGATTTAAGGAAGATTAATGACATCCTTGAACCCATGGGGCCTTTGCAGTGTGGTCTGCCTAATCCGAATGTGATCCCCCATTCTTATCAATTGGCTATCATAGATTTGCAAGATTGCTTCTTCTCCATCCCCTTACAGGAGAAGGATCGTAAATTCTTTGCTTTCACTATTCCTGTGTTAAATAACAGCCAGCCCACGGAACGGTATCAATGGAAAGTCCTACCGCAAGGAATGCTGAATTCTCCTACCATGTGCCAATATTATGTGAATCAAGCCCTCCAGCCTTTCCGTCTTCAGTATCCACACCTCTTAGTCTACATTACATGGATCATATTTTGATTATTGGCCCCCACCTTCCCCCTCAATGGAAACATGATATGGTAGCCTGTTTGTCAGCTTATGGTTTGCAAATTGCTCCCGAAAAGGTGCAGGAATCCTCTCCTTTTCATTACCTGGGACACAAAATGATAGCTAGCTATTCCATTCCCATAGTCCCTGAGCTTCATGTTCCGAAAACAATGAAATATGTAAAAAAAAAGCTAGAAGCTGTTGGGAAACTGCCAGGGAGATATAGTCCATCATGGCCCCAAGCCGGCTGCCGGACGTCCATCGATCTCCCGTAGACAGGCAGATCCAGCAGTTAGCGACACGAAGCCTCAGAAATAGATTGCCACATTCTAGGCTTGTGCACACTGTTTATCAGCAGAAACACACAGCCAGAAAGCTGCACCACAGAAGAGCATAATTTACAGACTTTATTTAGCGTTGAACAGAACAAAGGAAAACAGGACCGTTCTGAGTCAGCGTCTCTGACCGACTGCGAAATCGAAAGGAATAGCAAACACTTAAACATCCTGTGAACAGGACATGTGCAGACTCTGTGACTCACAAAGCCTGCTCCCTTTTAAGGTGGAACGGAAATATCCTAACAGAAGCAACTCCTGGTAATTTGCTTCTGTGTCTCATTTCCTGCCTTAATATAAATTCCACGATAGTGCTCATTTTCAGCGTTTTATTTTTGCCCCTCTCTGCTTCCACTCCTAATAGCGGTGGTTCCACACCAATAAATGTGTGGGAATCTTTTGCAAAAACCCTCAATGTTTCTTCCTTTTGCCTAACCCAGCAGGTATCAATAGGTGAAATCCTTGGCTCTTGCCTTATCCCTGCTTGCCATGACCCTTTTGATATGCAAAATGATACCTGGTTTTACTCATCCCTACCCCAAAATGATTCTCTCCGCACCCTTGGTTATTCCGGTTACCATAACTGGGGTACCCAAGTGCGCCAAAGCCCACCTCTGGCCATTGATTTGTTGACCCCATACGTGGCTTCCTTTAATGTCACTTGCGCCCGTATGGTCAATTGCACAATAACCAACTGTGTGAAAATGGGCAAAGATAATTTTAACTGCTCCAATTATGTAAATATTTCTTATGTATATAAATATACAGAGCTGCCTGAAGGCTGGTTCTGGTCGTGCCCAGGCTATACATTCAATTATATTCCAGCAAACATCAGCCATCGCACACCCTGCTGCTTAAGCCGTTTGTCCATCATTTTACCCAAAAAGCATCATTTGTCGCACTCTCGATATCGCTGCTCTGTGGAATTGACTAATGATTGTGATGATTCTGTCTCTCTTCCCAGTAGATCTGAATATATTTTCTTAGCTGTTTCTCTCTTAGGAGTCCCTGGATTGGCTGTACGGAATAGTATGAACATTTTAGCTTGCTCCGCAGCAAAAGCTCTGAATTCTACTTCACAAGCTCTTCACCTTTTGAATAAAGAGCAGAGTGAACTTCATCATGGACTTCTACAAAATCGTGCTGCCATTGACTATTTGCTCATGCGTCATTATTGTGGCTGTGAACAAGTGAATGACATGTGTTGCTTCAATATTACTGATAATTCTAAAGCCATTCAAAAGCAAATCTCTCATTTGCAAAATCTTACACACCATATTAAACAGGACGTTGGATTTTCTGGCCTCTGGGATTTGTTCTCCCAGTGGCTCACTGGCTGGTTGCCAAACCTGAATTGGCTCTGTAATCTTTTTCAATATGTTATTGTCCTAATATGTATATTAATTTTGCTATGCCGCTTCATCCAATGCATTCCTGGTCTCATGCGTCTTTGGTCTCAGTTTCTTTCTCCTCCTCAGCCACCTAATAAAATCATTGCTGCCTACTTTGCTAAGTGGCAGCACCAACAGTAAATAATAGGGGAGATGTGGGCAGACTTACTTCAGGCATGCACTGGCAAACCACGTATCCCGAAGTATTTTTGTCCCATTCACCCTGAAATCACATAGCAACATTTGGCAAAAAAAAAAAAGAAAGAAAAGGAAGGGGGAGATGATGAGAAGCTCTGCTTCTGCACACGAGTTTGGCAAACCGCTCAGAGCTGAAGCATTCCTTCCTCATCCACCCTAGAATGTTCAGTTCACATTGAGTTCATGAAACATCGTACCCTGACCTGTTCTTCATGCATGGTTGACCACATCTACGGAATGCGATTGTTATGCCCTTTTAAGTTTTTCAATATCAATCACTAGTAATAGTTTAATAAGGAGGTTTTCATACCTGTCCAGCAATATCAATCACTAGTAATAGTTTAATAAGGAGGTTTTCATACCTGTCCAACCATGTGTTCCCTTTCCCAACCTTTAATCTATTGATGATTAATGCCTATATTCAACCCTTGCATTGTATTTGTGTTAACCAATCAGCAACAAGCACATACGTGGCAATGCTATAATACTCAATAAAAGGGACTCCCCGAGACATGCTCGGAAGATGCCTCCCATATGACACTTGTCATTCGTCTGTCGTTTATTTCAACCCAACAACTGTACCTGTTCACACATATTCTGTGCATCCTAATCACACCAAAAACAGTTAGTAACAAGTAATAAGCAATATAAACATAATTATGTTTCTTCATAAACACTCTTTCCTCGATTAAGGGTCATGCTTTGGTTTTTCACCAATAATCATCGCAACCCCCCCCCTTTTTTGAAAAGAATAATTGGCATAAAATTAGCAACTAAATTGACTTTGAGAAATATTTGGGGGGAGCTCAATGCCATTTTCAACTGAGATTCAGGAAAAAAGATGCTGGTTTCCAGGCAAGAGATAAGTATTCACTTATAACAGGGAATATAATGATTCATTGGATGAGCAGTATTCAGCTTCAAAGCAGATACTTTCTCCATCTGAAGCAGATAGAAATCAATGAGATCTTGTGGATCATGCAGAGACTGATTCTCCTTACGCTTCTCTATCTCCTCCTTTGCAAATGAAAGCACCATCTCTGAGCAGGGCAAGGCCTTGTTGTGGGGCCCTGGGAGATGTTTCATGAGCCATGGGAGAATTTCACAAAGCTAAAGGAAAGATAGCAGAAATGCTGCCATTACCATGTGGAAGCTTGGTCACACCGTTTGTGCTTTGGATTGGCACTTTAAAAAACATGATCTGCACTATTCTTCAGGGCTAGCATATTAGTTTCTCACTAAGAAGAAGGAAGGTGTCTATCGCTTTTCTGGAATCTCACAATGATTGGGTTCTATGAATTATCCCTAGCTGAAAATGTAAAAGAAAACCATGGCTCACAATATTTTCCCAGCTCCCAGGCATCATTCCAAAACTGGGCACAATCAGAGGACCCTTCCTGGAACAATTTAGTGGCCTTTTATGGTAGGTGGGTGTGGGGGGAATTCAAGTAAGTTCACATTTAAAAGCAAATTTGCCTAATACACAAATGGAAAGACAGCCATAGTTGAAAATGTGCACTTCTCCATTTTTTAAATTTTTAGTTGTATTTATTAAATCTTCCAGTTTGCCCTGTCAAGTAATTCTGATCTTTCATTACAAAAAACTAAACCTTGAAGAAGGATGTTTTTTCTCGTTCCTTGTTTTCTCTTTAAAGATCAATTACTTACATTTTCTGAATACATAAGGAGCTAGAAAATTAAAGTTGGACAAATGTAAAGCAATGTTAAAAACTGAGATATGAAAGCTGGAAGTGAGGAGGCAGAAAAAGTTCCTCCTTTCCTTCCATTCTGCAGTTTTAATCTGAAATTTTAGGCTTAGTACTGTGCCCAGAGCTCAGAAGCTGCTCATGCTAATAAAATTCCTAATTGCAAAATGCGCCCTGAACGCTGATATCAACTTTCCTGTAGTCTGCCAGTCAAGTGATGCTTACAAAAATGGAAATGCAATGATATGGTTTTGTGTGCCTAAAAATGCATATAATAGTGTAAATAACATACAATCCTACAATTTACTGCTTTGCAGAAATGTGTATATCGGGCAAAATTGCAAACAAATATGTGCATTAGGATAAATTAGCACAAAAATGCTGATGAAGTTTCATGAGTCCTTTTTTTTAAAAGATCCGGAATGTATGTAGAAATGTGGAGAACCGAACTTAAGTTTTGAAAAAGGGGTTAGTTGGGTTATACAGAAGGGAGCTGCTTTCCTTAGCAGTAGGGACAGTGCTTGAGTTGCAGGTCTCTCTTACTTTTAAAAAATTCCAGCCAAGGCTGGCTGCAGGGGCCTCATCATGGACGCCATCATCATTGTCATTGCTAAGTGGCTAGAGAGCATATACATTTAGTTTTCAATGATGGCAACAAAACTATGTAATTCCCTTCTTGAGAAGATTATTTTGTTCACCTCTGTCCCCTTTGGTGGGCTCTTGATGACCTGTTCTGAAGGCCATTGTTCCATTTTTATCCCATCTTTCCTCCAAAGAGTCTTCTCTAGTGGACAAATTCTTCCTACTCCTTTTTTAAAAAAATCTCAATGGTAATCATGAGAAATTGATCAGGCTGTGAGACAGTAAGTGGCCCTTATCTCAGATCAATTTCAAAATACTGATTTGTGGTATTTAGGGAGACCTCTTTGGCATAGTAGAAATGAAAATGACTACTCACACTATGAACAACGCTAGATAAAAATTTTAGGACAAAATCAATGGCTTCTATCAGCTTCTGGAACCGTTCATCTTCAAGAGCAAACCGGTGCCCCAAAACCACAGCACATATCACGTTGGAGACTGAAGTAGTGATGGGCATGGAGGGTTCAAGTGGTTGTCCTGCAAAATAAAGTTATATTAATGTTAGTTCAGCTGCTCCTGTTCATACTGAGAGTGGGATTTCATGGTGGCCAAGAGAAACTGCTGGGATCTCCTTTAGGAACCAAGAAAAACATATCACATTCCTTTCTAAAATGGACAGAGGTAGGACACAAATATATCTCCATATGCCAGCTCAGCACCATCACTTAGCATCACATACCCTTTGAACGTGCAAAAGCCTCCACGAGCTGATGGGCCTCCTCTGCTATTTGGTGCTCCATGCCTTTCTTCCCCAACCCCAACTTCCGCATAGTAACTACACCAAAGCGTCTCTGTTGCTGCCAGGTGTGACCATTTGATAATGCAATACCTATGGAAAATCAATGAGAAATTATTACTTACAGAAATCAATGTAAAAAGTTGCCATCTCAGAACAATGTTTACTGAAGTTCATATCCTTGCTTGTAAGGGCTGCTTAGTCTCTCTAAAGCAAAGAATTACAAGATGATGCAGAAAGGATTCTGGGTACAAATTGGAGAGAATTTAGAGGGAAAATCTATCAAGCTTCTGGTAATGCTATTGGGGAAAGAATGGAAGTGGTAGAAATGGAAGTTCTTTTCTTTTTCTCTTGCTAGATTTCCCTACAGGAAATGCGATCGCAAGATTTACAACTGGCTGTAAAATAATGAATATACAATAAATAATTATGGATTATTTTAAAATAAAAGACTACAGAGGAGAGTTTCCTGTTAAAATAAAAATGAAGGATTTATTGTTTTTAAACATGGATGAATGGTTGGATTTTTTTGGGGGGAGATAAGGTCATCATACAAGATTGGAAGAGTACTATTTGACCCACTTCCATCTGTCTCTTGAAGTCTGCGGTTTCAACTACGGGAGCTGCCACCAGCTGTAACTGTTCCGGTTTCAGAATATGCCTCAGCATGACTCCCCCTCCAGATACTCCAGCTTCTGGGGCAGGACGTCCGCCCTCTGGTTCTGGTTAAGCAGCAATGCAAAAGCCAGCTCCAGATGGCTGGAATGCAAAACAGGATGTTGTGGTTTGCAACTGTACTGTTGGGAAAAAGGAGGAGTCTATTATCTGTACTGAGCACCGGATGTTAGCTCAGAGTGTCATCTGACCTGTACTGGAAGTACAGGGGTGGAGTTGTGTCTCTTCTGATGGAGTCTGAAGGGTGCAGTCACGTTTTCTATGTACTGCTGAATGTCAGGAATAAAACATGTAAATAGGACTCCTGTCTGTCTCATTTCCCCTCCCTGGGGGGGAAAGCAAGGAGAGAGAAGTAGAGGGTGTGTTCTCCTCACATCTAACGAGGAGAATCGCCGGTTTGCGACCTTGTCTGCCGGGAGACGCAGACGGAAGGTCACAAGTATCTCACTCAGTTGCCCGGGGGAGGCCAGTTTACCTCTGACTGTGTGCTGAGATACTGACACTGGTGCCCCAGCATGTATCAGATTCGGAAGTCGAAAAGAGAAAAAAAGCTTTGCCAATCTAATTTGCCTCTGGTTCAGATGCCTCGCCATTTGCCAGTATTCTAAGTTCATGTGGTCCATGTATCTCCACTTAGTGTTGTGCTCCTTTGAGGAAATGTCTCCACACCCCCAGCGCTTCTTTTATGGCAAGCAATTCTCTCTCCCAAATGGTGTAATTCCGTTCTGAAGCATTCAACTTTTGGGAGTGGAAGGCACACAGCCTCAAATCTCTCGTAGTAGATAGGTAGCCGTGTTGGTCTGCCATAGTCAAAATAAAAAAATTCCTTCCAGTAGCACCTTAAAGACCAACTAAGTTAGTTCTTGGTATGAGCTTTCGTGTGCATGCACACTTCTTCAGATCTTCTTCAGGTCTTTAAGGTGCTACTGGAAGGAATTTTTTTATTTTTCCTCAAATCTCTGTTATGGTCTTCTTGTAGCAACACAGCTCCTATGGCACTTTCTGACACCCCCGTCTCCACCACCATTGGCCGATGTGGATCTGTGTGGTGCAGGTACTCCTCTGCTGCAAACGTCTCCTTGAGCTTCTCAAACGCATCTTGTGCCTCCTCTGTCCAGAAGAATGGCTTCTTGCTCCTCAAGCAGTCTGTAAGGAAAGCCATGAGCCAAGAATAATTGGGCACGAACTTGTGGTAAAAATTAGCAAAGCCTAAGAATCTCTGTAAGTCTTTCTTAGTCTTTGGCTTCTGCCAATCTAACACTGCCTGCACCTTTGCTAGGTCCATGTACACCCCTTCAGGAGAGACGTGATAACCCCAAATTCCACCCCCTAGACTACATTGGGCCAGAGATTTTGGTTATAATATACAATATGATGAATGGTCAAAACTATGGGATGAAAGACTAAAATTTACGGCATGTACTGCGTTAAAGGAAAATGTGATGAAAATGGTATATAGATGGTATATAACGCCAGTAAAGCTAGCTAAAATGTATAAAACATGTAATAAGTGTTGGAAATGTAAAGAAAAAGAAGGGACATTCTATCATATGTGGTGGGAGTGTAAAAAGGTGAGAGGCTTCTGGGAAATGATATATAATGAATTGAAAAAGATGTTGAAATATGTGTTTATTAAGAAACCGGAGGCCTTCTTATTGGGATTGGTAGGAAATGAGATAAGTAAGAAAGACCGTAAACTTTTTCAATACGCAGTTACAGCAGCGAGAACACTTCTGGCCCAAAAATGGAAACAGGAAGAGTTACCGACGGTGGAAGAATGGAGACTGAAATTGACTGATTATGCAGAACTGGACAAACTAACAGGGAAGATTCGGTATCAACGAGACCAAAAGTTCATTGAGGACTGGGGAAGATTTACAGATTATCTGAAAGGCATATGTGATGAAAAGATAACGTTTGTCGGTTTTCAAGAGACTCTGTGAAAAACAGAGGAATATTGTTAAAAAGAAAATAAGAAGGGGGAAGGAGATATCTAAAGGCAATACTATGTTAAGAAATGCGTTAATAATATTGACGTAAACGAAAGATCGGCAGAAGAGCTGAGGGAAGTCAAAAAAAGAGGAATGTGTGATAAAATGTGAATTGATTGTATAAAAATGGTTTGTTTGTTTTTCTTTTTTTCCTTTTTCTCTTTTGTGGAAAATGAATAAAAATATTATTTAATAATAATAATAATAAAGATATAAAAAATATTTTTAAAAATTCCACCTCCTTGACATGAAACTGGCACTTTCCCAATTTCGCCTAGAGGTGGTGTGTGCTTAGTCTATGCAGCACCTCCGTCACGTGTCACACATGCTCTTCTGGGTTCTCAGAGTAGATCAGCACGTCATCTAGGTAACACAAAACTGTATTGTCCAATAAATCTGCCAGTACATGATTGATAAACACCTGGAATGTGGCCGTGCCCGATTGTAGCCCAAAAGGCATAACTAAGTATTCACAGCTTCCAAATCTGGTATTACGAGCCATTTTCCACTTGTCCCCTTGTCTCAAATGTATCAAATTGTATGCCCCCCCTCAGGTCCAGCTGGGTAAAAAATTTCACCGACCGTAACCTCTCCAGCAGGTCACCAATATGTGACAAGGGGTATTGACTAGGAATCATGAGGCTGTTGGTTTTTCTGTAGTCTACCACGAGACGTCTTTCTGGGGTGTCTTTCTTATAATAATAATAATAATAATAATAATAATAATAATAATAATAATAATAATAATAATAATAATAATAATAATTTCCACAGCTACTCTGGGCGGCTTCCAAAAGAATATTAAAATACTGTGATACATCAAACATTAAAAGCTTCCCTAAACAGGGCTGCCTTCAGATGTCTTCTAAAAGTCTGAAAGTTGTTGTTCTCTTTGACATCTGGTGGGAGGGCGTTCCACAGGGAGGGCGCCACTACCGAGAAGGCCCTCTGCCTGGTTCCCTGTAACTTGGCTTCTCGCAGTGAGGGAACCGCCAGAAGGCCCTCGGTGCTGGACCTCAGTGTCCGGGTAGAACGATGGGGGTGGAGACGCTCCTTCAGGTATACTGGACCGAGGCCGTTTAGGGCTTTAAAGGTCAGCACCAACACTTTGAATTGTGCTCGGAAACATACTGGGAGCCAATGTAGGTCTTTCAAGACCGGTGTTATATGGTCTCGGCGGCCGCTCCCAGTCACCAGTCTGGCTGCTGCATTCTGGATTAGTTGTAGTTTCCGAGTCACCTTCAAAGGTAGCCCCACGTAGAGCGCATTGCAGTAGTTCAAGCGGGATATAACCAGAACATGCACCACTCTGGCGAGGCAGTCCGCGGGCAGATAGGGTCTCAGCCTACGTACCAGATGGAGCTGGTACACAGCTGCCCTGGACACGAATTTAACCTGTGCCTCCATGGACAGCTGTGATTCCAAAATGACTCCCAGGCTGCGCACCTGGTCCTTCAGGGGCACAGTTACCCCATTGAGGACCAGGGAATCCTCCACACCTGCCCGCCTCCTGCCCCCCAGAAACAGTACTTCTGTCTTGTCAGGATTTAATCTCAATCTGTTTGCCGCCATCCATCCTCCAACCGCCTCCAGACACTCACACAGGACCATCACCGCCTTCACTGGTTCTGATTTGAAAGAGAGGTAGAGCTGGGTATCATCCGCATACGGATGAACACCCAGCCCAAATCCCCTGATGATCTCTCCCAGCGGCTGCATGTAGATGTCGAAAAGCATGGGGGAGAGGACAGAACCCTGAGGCACCCCACAAGTGAGAGCCCAAGGGTCTGAACACTCATCCCCCCCACCACTTTCTGAACACGGCCCAGGAGGAAGGAGCGGAACCACTGTATGACAGGGCCCCCAGCTCCCAGCCCCTCAAGACGGTCCAGAAGGATGTTATGGTCGATGGTATCAAATGCCACTGAGAGATCCAGCAGAACTAGGAAACAGCTCTCACCTTTGTCCCTAGCCCGCCGGAGATCATCAGCCAGTGCAACCAAGGCAGTTTCAGTCCCGTGATTTGGCCTGAATCCCAACTGGAAGGGATCCAAATGGTCCTCTTCTTCCAGGCGTGCCTGGAGTTGTTCAGCAACAACTCGCTCAATCACCTTGCCCAAGAATGGAAGATTTGAGACTGGGCGATAGTTGGCCATCGTGGCCGCATCTAAAGATGGTTTTTTAAGAAGCGGTTTAATAACCGCCTCTTTCAGTGGGTCTGGGAAGGCTCCCTCACGGAGGGAAGCATTCACCACCCCACGAAGCCCATCGCCCAGCCCTTCCGGCTAGCTTTTATAAGCCAGGATGGGCAAGGATCAAGGAGACAGGTGGTTGGTTTCACTCGTCCAAGCAGCCTGTCCACATCCTTGGAGGTAACAGATTGGAATTGATCCCACGCAATTTGACTAGACAGGACTCTAGCACTCTCCCGCCTCGGCCCTGCTCCCACGGTGGCGTCTACCTCTTCCCGAATCTGAGCGACTTTATCTGCAAAAAACTTTGCAAAATCATTGCAGGAGATCATGTGGCCCGTACTGGGCCCCGATGTAGCAGGTGGTTCTGCTAAATTGTGGACCACCTGAAAAAAGTCTCCTGCTGCTGTTTTCTGCAGATGCAATAGAGGCAATTCACTCAACTATTGTGTGAACTGAGTAGTTATATTTTTGTCTTCTTTTTTCTTTTTAATTCGTATTTGTTTTTTCTTCTTTTGTATGTGTATGATGAAGGAAACATAATAAAAAGAATTCTAAAAAAAAAAAAGTCTTCTTTGCCGTCACTACCGCCACTTGGTAGGCTCGACATTGAGCTCTAACCTGTGTCTGGTCAGCTTCAGAATGGGTCATCTGCCACCGGCGCTCTAGCCGTCTCAACGATTGTTTCATCACCCTCAGATCCGTGGAAAACCACGGGGCTGTCCGGGCTCCATGCAATCGGAGAGGGCGCTTCGGAGCCAAACAGTCAATAGCCCTGGTTAACTCCACATTCCAGCGGGCCACCAGGGAATCAGCTGAAAGGCCATCAACATGGGATAAAGCATCCCCTACCACTCTCTGGAAACCATTTGGATCCATTAAGTGGCGGGGGTGGACCATCCAAATCGGTCCCACCTCCCTGCAGAGGGGAAGGGTCGCAGAGAAGTCAAGTTGCACCAGGAAGTGGTCTGACCATGGCACTTCTTTTGTTTTGCTTTTACTTAGTGTCAGAACACCAACATCCATGGAGGTAAACACCAGGTCCAAGGCATGTCCGCAGCTATGGGTTGGGCCAAACTTATTCAGGGACAGCCCCATGGAGGCCATGCTTTCCACGAAGTCCCGAGCGGCCCCTTGTAAGGTCGTGTCGGCATGGATATTAAATTCCCCTAGGACAACCAAACTAGGTGTCTCCAGGAGAACATCCGCCATGACCTGAAGCAGCTCGGGCAGGGAATCCTTGGTGCAGCGGGGAGGTCGGTACACCAAAAGGAATCCTGTACTGCCCCTATTGGCCAACTTTCAGAACATGCACTCAGAGAACTGGGTCTTCCCAATAGGACGCCTGGTGCAAACTAATGACTTCCTCAAAATCACTGCAACCCCCCCTCCCCGCCCACAAGGCCTGGGTTGCTGTGCGTAAGAGAAACCTGGTGGACAAGCAGCGGCAAGGACAGGCCCATCTGCTTCATCCAACCAAGTCTCTGTTGCACATGCCAGGTCAAATCCTCCATCCAAGATCAAGTCATGGATGGCAGTGGTCTTATGAATCATTGACCTGGCATTGCACAGCAGCACCTTCAGGTTATGTGGGTATCCCTTGCTGATTCTAGTATCCGTCCGGTCAGGACCAGACCTGGAGGCAGGGATAGTCCTCAGACAATGACTAAACCTGCCTCCTCTGTAATGACATGGTCTGGTCTTAGCGTAACTCCTCCTCCTACCCGTGATCACTGAGATCGGTTGTCCCAGCGCATCCCCCTCTGTGGAACATGCCCCAGCCATTTTGTTGGCTGGGACCCACTCCCCGGCAGCCCTGACCCCTCCCCTTAGGAACTAAATAAGACCTTAAAACAATAAAAACAAAAACAAAAAAAAAACAAAAAAACCAGAAAAGAAAAAAACAATACAAATAAAAAACTATAAAAATTACAAATCCATTAAAATCTAACAAATTTCCAACTAAACATCCATCCCACCCCCACCCCCGTCCCCGCATATACAATAAAATAAAATAAAATAAAAAAGGAAAATTTTAAAACATTTTAAAAAACAACTCTGCGCCCCTGGTCCGCAGGGATCCCTGGATCCCCCTGGTCCGCAGCAGCAGTGACAGCAACCGTCCCTGTGAGGCCTGTCAGGCCCCGCCCTGGGGCAGGTGGTGAGTGGCAGGAAGGAGCAGGAAGGAGCAGGGCCCTCAGACACTCACACAGGAGAGTCCTCCTGGGCAGCAGAGCGCAGCAGTCCTTATGAGGCTTCAGGCCCCGCCCTGGGCCAGATGGTGACTGGCAGGAAGGAGCAGGGCCCTCAGACACTCACACAGGAGAGTCCTCCTGGGCAGCAGAGCGCAGCAGTCCTTATGAGGCTTCAGGCCCCGCCCTGGGCCAGATGGTGAGTGGCAGGAAGGAGCAGGGCCCTTAGACACTCACACAGGAGAGTCCTCCTGGGCAGCAGAGCGCAGCAGTCCTTGTGAGGCTTCAGGCCCCGCCCTGGGCCAGATGGTGAGTGGCAGGAAGGAGCAGGGCCCTCGGACACTCATACAGGAGAGTTCACAAAGAACACTGGTGACCCACCAGGTGCTCATGACAGCCTAATAAACTCACGTTCCAAGTTCTTCTTCAGAAACTCCCGCAAGTTGGCTAATTCTGCTTCTGACATGGAATATAGATGACTGGTTGGCACCAGGCACCAAGCCTATTTTGCAATCATAAGGTCTGTGGGGTGGGTAACCTATCTGCCTCCTTTTCACAGAACACATCTCTATAGGCCTTATACTGTGGGGGTGTGGAGCTCTCCTCCCCCATGAGTTTCCCCCCCTACCTCTGCCCCCTTGGCTCCTAGCTCTATTGGCGCTTCGAACCCTAGGCAGTGTGCTTGGCAGTAAGCTGAATCAAACGTTAAAGAACGCTGCACCCATGCTATTACTTTGTGAGCTAACTTGGTGATGTGAAACATCATTGTCTCCTTGTGGCCTGACAACTCCATGGGCCATGTGGCATAGGCAATTTGCCTCCCCACCAATGGCCTGCCATCAATTGGTCCATCCATAGTTTCCAAAAACTCCCCCAGGTTTGAGAGAGTGCTGTGCTTGGCTGCCATTAGAGGAATTGTCCATCCCTTAGCATTGCCTTCTAACATGCCAATTAAATATGCCACTCTCTCCTTATCAGACTTAAAATCCACTGCTCTCACGTCCAGAAAATAGAGAGCTTCGTTTTAAAGGCAAGATAGTCCGCCAGGTAACCTGTGTATTTAGAGGGGTTTTACTGGCTCTGAGAGTCCTTTCTGCCTCTTAATGCAGTCTTTGTTCTCCCAGGGCCCGGTGAGGGTATCTAGCTGTGATTTCAGCTGCCAGCTGTACTGCTGCAGTTCATTTATGGCATCACTGGGCTCTCCTGCCCCCACTCCCGCTGCTCCAGCCCCCATTGAGTCCACACCCTCTGGTACTTCCCCTTGCATTCTGCACTCTATTGTACCTCGGTGTGTGAGAGAAGAGAGATTTGGCAAGCTGTCAGGCTGGTAGGCTCTCCCACACAAGATGCAGTCTCTGACAGTTTTGTTGTTGTTGTTGTTCAGTCATTTAGTCGTGTCCGACTCTTTGTGACCCCATGGACCAGAGCACTCCTGTCTTCCACTGCCTCCCACAGTTTGGACAAACTCATGCTGGTACCTTCGAGAACACTATAATAATAATAATAATAATAATAATAATAATAATAATAATAATAATAATAAATTTTATTTATATCCCGCCCTCCCCAGCTGAGCCGGGCTCAGGGCGGCTAACAACAATCAAATAAACAATCAAATAATAACACATTCTAAAAATATTTCATTATAAAAATTAGTTAAAATCAAATTGATGGCAACCGATTAAACAAAATTCTGTGCAGGTTGCCAGAGGAGGGAGTCAGGCTGCGCCCTGACCAAAGGCCTGGCGGAACAACTCTGTCTAGCAGGCCCTGCGGAAAGATGTCAGGTCCCGCAGGGCCCTAGTCTCTTGTGACAGAGCATTCCACCAGGTTGGAGCCGCAGCCGAGAAGGCCCTGGCTCTAGTTGAGGCCAGCCTAACCTCTCTGAGGCCTGGGACCTTGAGGGTGTTATTATTTGCAGACCGTAGGTTTCTCTGTGGGGCATACCAGGAGAGGCGGTCCCGTAGGTACGAGGGTCCTAGGCCGTATAGGGCTTTAAAGGTTAAAACCAGCACCTTAAACCTGATCCTGTACTCCACCGGGAGCCAGTGCAGCTGGTATAGTCCGGATGAATGTGATCTCGCAGCGAAGACCCCATAAGGAGTCTCGCCGCGGCATTCTGCACCCGCTGGAGTTTCTGGGTCAGTCTCAAGGGCAGCCCCACGTAGAGCGAGTTACAATAATCCAGTCTGGAGGTGACCGTCGCATGGATCACAGTGGCTAGGTCAGGGCGAGAGAGATAAGGGGCCAACTGCTTAGCTTGGCGGAGATGGAAAAATGCCGCCTTTGTTATAGCTGTAATCTGCGCCTCCATAGAGAGGGAGGTATCGAAGATTACACCCAAACTCTTAACGGACGGTGCTGGCACTAATTGCACCCCTGCAAGAGATGGGAGTTGCCCCCTCGATCCCATATCGTCCCGCCCCAGCCAGAGGACCTCTGTCTTCGAAGGATTTAACTTCAACCGGCTCCCACGTAACCATCCAGCCACAGCTTCCAGACATCTGGTCAGTGTGTCTGGGGCCGAGTTAGGATGGCCATCCATCAACAGATAGAGTTGGGTGTCATCAGCATACTGATGGCAACCCAGCCCAAAACTCCGGACAAGCTGGGCGAGGGGGCGCATAAAGATGTTAAAAAGCATCGGGGAGAGAATCGCACCCTGAGGCACTCCACACACCAAGGAGTGACGCGATGACAATTCCCCCCCAAGCGCCACCCTCTTTCCCCGATCAGAGAGAAACGAGCGCAGCCATTGAAGGACTGTGTCCTGGATCCCCACGTCGGCAAGGCGGTGGTCCAGGAGTTCATGATCGACCATGTCAAAGGCTTCTGACAGATCTAGAAGAATCAGCAGCCCCGACCCACCTCGATCCAGCTGCCTGCGGAGATCATCTGTTAGGGCGACCAGAGCCGTCTCGGTATCCAACCATCTCGTCCTTTGTCGTCCCCTTCTCCTTGTGCCCTCCATCTTTCCCAACACCACGGTCTTTTCCAGGGAGTCTTCTCTTCTCATGAGGTGGCCAAAGTATTGGAGTCTCAGCTTGACAATCTGTCCTTCCAGTGAGCACTCAGGGCTGATTTCCTTCAGAATGGATAGGTTTGATCTTCTTGCAGTCCATGGGACTCTCAAGAGGTTTCTCCATAATCCAGCGCATGTTTGCAATTTGGTCTCTGGTTCCTCTGCCTCTTCTAAATCCAGCTTGCACTTCTGGGAGTTCTTGGTCCACATACTGCTTGAGCCTTCCTTGTAGAATTTTAAGCATAACCTTGCTGGCGTGTGAAATGAGTGCAATTGTGCGGTAGTTGGAGCATTCTTTGGCACTGCCCTTCTTTGGGATTGGGATGTAGACTGATCTTCTCCAATCCTCTGGCCACTGCTGAGTTTTCCAAACTTGGTCGCATATTGAGTGTAGCACCTTAACAGCATCATCTTTTAAAATTTTGAATAGTTCAGCTGGAATACCATCACTTCCACTGGCGTTATTAGCAGTGCTTTCTAAGGCCCATATGACTTCACTCTCCAGGATGTCTGGCTCAAGGTCAGCAACCACACTACCTGGGGTGTACGAGCCATCCATATCTTTCTGGTATAATTCCTCTGTGTATTCTTGCCACCTCTTCTTGATGGTGTTTCCTGCTTGGCAGGGGGTTGGACTCGATGGCCCTTGTGGTCTCTTCCAACTCTATGATTCTATGATTCTATGTCTTCTGCTTCTGTTAGGTCCTTACCACTTTTGTCCTTTATTATGGTAATCTTTGTACGAAATATTCCTTTCATATCTCCAATTTTCTTGAACAGATCTCTGGTTCTTCCCATTCTGTTGTTTTCCTCTATTTCTTTGCATTGCTTGTTTAAGAAGGCCGCCTTGTCTCTCCTTGCTGTTTTTTGGAAATCTGCATTCAATTTTCTGTATCTTTCACTATCTCCCTCGCATTTTGCTTGCCTTCTCTCCCCCGCTATTTGTAAGTCCTCGTTGGACAGCCACTTTGCTTTCTTGCATTTCCTTTTCATTGGGATGGATTTCGTTGCTGCCTCCTGTATAATGTTGCGAGCCTCCATCCATAGTTCTTCATAGTTCTGCCCTTCATATCGAGATCATTCTATCATTTTTGAGATTGCATCCCAGTACAGCTTTCGCCACTCTTTTGTTGACTATGACGGCCACTCCATTTCATTTATGGGATTCTTTCCCACAGTAGTAGATATGATGGTCATCCAAACTGAATTCACCGATTCCCGTCCATTTTAGTTCACTGATGCTCAGGATGTCAATTTTTATTCTTGCCATCTCATTTTTTAAAAAAAATATTTTTATTGCTTTTTTCCAGATACAAATATAAATTCAGATAACAAAAGAAGAAAGAAGAAAAGAAGAATAAAAGAAATCCAACTTTCCAATACATTTTTCCATAACCGACTGGACTTCCCCACGTCTCCCTCACCCTGCTTTCTTTACAATAAAATTGTCAGCAAATTAATACCTTGTTTCATGTGTTATTAGTGCTTTCAAATAAGTCTCTTTTGGGTTCAAAATACTTATTATCAATTTACAGTGTTATTTTAAACTTTAATCCTTTCATAGTTATCCTTTCATATGTTATTTCCAATATACCAAATCTTATTGCTGGAGCTAGATTTTCTAAATCATGCAAATTCTTAACATTCATATAACTTATAATGTTTTTGTAAGTAGTCCTTAAATTTTTTTCCAATCCTCCTCCATCGTCTCTTCTCCCAAATCTCGGATTCTGCCAGTCATTTCAGCCAATTCCATATAGTCCATCAATTGCGTATGCCATTCTTTCAGTGTGGGCAAATCTTGTGTCTTCCAGTACTTTGCGATAAGAATTCTTGCTGCTGTTGTTGCGTACATAAAAAACGTTCTGTCCTTCTTTAACACTTTCTGGCCGACAATGCCCAGAAGGAAGGCCTCTGGTTTCTTGGGGAAGGTATACTTAAATACCTTTTTTAATTCATTGTAAATCATTTCCCAGAAGGCCTTCACTTTTGGACAGGTCCACCAGAGGTGAAAGAATGTCCCTTCAGCCTCCTTACATTTCCAACATTTATTATCAGACAAATGGTATATTTTAGCAAGCTTGACTGGGGTCATGTACCACCTGTATATCATTTTCATAATATTTTCTTTCAAGGCACTACATGCGGTGAATTTCATACCAGTGGTCCATAACCTTTCCCAGTCTTCGAACATAATGTTGTGCCCAATGTCTTGAGCCCATTTTATCATGGCTGATTTGACTGTCTCATCCTGAGTGTTCCATTTAAGCAGCAAGTTATACATTCTCGCAAGTACCTTAGTCTTTGGTTCTAACAATTCTGTCTCTAATTTCGATTTTTCCACCTGGAATCCTGTTTTTTTATCCAACTTAAAAACCTCTAGAATTTGAGCATAATGAAACCAGTCTTGCACCTTATGCTTTAATTTTTCATAGCTCTGTAACCTCCAATTGTCTCCTCCCGTTTTTTCTATTATCTCCCCATATTTCAGCCAACCGGCCTCCATATTGGGGGTTTTTCGGGCCTTGGCCTCCACTGGTGATAACCACCTCGGGGTCTTGCCTTCTAATAAGTCTTTGTATTTTGTCCAGACCATAAATATTGCTTTTCTGACAATATGGTTTTTGAACATTTTATGAGTCTTTACCTTGTCGTACCACAAATATGCATGCCATCCTAAAGAGTTATTAAACCCTTCCAGATCTAGGACATCAGTGTTCTCCAAAAGTAACCAATCTTTCATCCAGCAGAAGGCTGCAGCTTCGTAATATAACCTTAAGTCTGGCAGGGCAAACCCCCCTCTTTCTTTTGCATCAGTTAATATTTTAAATTTTATTCGGGGCTTTTTGCCCTGCCAAACAAACTTCGAAATATCCTTCTGCCATTTGCCAAAACATTCCACTCTGTCCACAATCTGTAGGGTTTGAAACAAAAACAACATCTTTGGCAATACATTCATTTTTACCGCTGCAATTCTACCCAACAAGGAAAGTTTCAATCTTGACCAAGTTTCTAAATCCTTTTTAACTTCTGACCAACATTTTTCATAGTTGTCCTTAAATAAATTCAAATTTTTGGAGGACAAATTGACCCCCAGATATTTCACTTTTTTAACCACAGTTAATTCTGTTTCCCTCTGAAACTCATCTGTTTCTAAAGGTGTCAAGTTTTTACCCAAGACCTTAGTTTTTTGCTTATTCAACTTGAATCCCGCTACCCGACCAAACTCATGAATCAATTCTAAAACTCTTTTTGTACTAGATTCTGGCTCCTGTAATGTTAAAACCAAATCATCTGCAAAAGCTTTCAATTTATATTGTTTCACTCCGACCTGTATTCCTTGTACCAACCGGTCCTCCCTAATCATGCTCAAAAGCACCTCCAGGACTGAAATAAATAAAAGGGGGGATAGAGGACACCCCTGTCGTGTTCCTTTTCCAATTTTAAACTCTTCTGTCACCACATTGTTCACTATCAATTTAGCTTTTTGTTCTGAGTAGATTGCTTCTATAGCATTTTCGAACCCCCGTCCCACTCCCATCCCTTCCAAATTTTTCTTCATAAACCTCCAAGAAATGTTGTCAAAGGCCTTCTCCGCATCAATGAAAATTAACACTGCTTTAGTGTTAATGTTAGTTTGCAAAAGTTCCAAAATGTCAATAATGTTCCTAGTGTTGTCAAACAGATGTCTGCCTGGGAGAAAGCCTGCCTGGTCCTTATGGATTACTTCATTTAACACTTTTTTAAGCCTACTTGCCAAAATGTCTGCAAATATTTTGTAATCCACATTTAGGAGTGAGATGGGACGGTAGTTCTTTAGTTGAGTCTTTTCAGTTTCCAGTTTAGGAATCAATGTGATGAAAGCTTCTTTCCACGTTTCCGGTGCCCTCCTCCCTTCCATGATCTGGTTACAAACCTCCATTAATGGTTGTATCAAATAGTCTTTTAAAGTCTTATAGTACTTGGAGGTAAGTCCATCTGGGCCTGGAGATTTGCCGAGTTGCATATTCTGAATGGCACTCTCGATTTCCTGTTGTGTTATTCTGTAATTCAAGATTGTTTTCTTTTCTTGAGATAGTTTTGGTAGTCCATTAACTTTTAAAAATTGGTCTATCTCAGTCACTTCCTGAGGCCCTTGCGTGTAAAGTTTTTTGAAATATTTCTGGAAGCACTTTCTTATTTCATCCGGTTTCTGTATGTTTCTCCCTTCAACCTCCAGATTGGTAACAAAGTTCAATTTTTGTCTCTTTTTCAACTGCCATGCTAGCAGTTTTCCACATTTATTCGCCGATTCAAATGATCTTTGTTTCATTTGTTTAATCTTCCATTCCACTTCTTGATTTATTAATTTCGCATATTGTGCTTGATAGAACTTGATTTCTCTTAGAATCTCTTTGGATTTTGGTTTTAGTCTCAATTTTTTCTCTCCATCTCTTATCTTCTCTAGTATCTTGTCCTTTTTTCCATTCCAGAGTTTTTTCTTGATCGTGTTCTGTTGTATCAGAAACCCTCTCATTACTGCTTTGCTTGCGTCCCAGATTATTCTTTTTTCCACCGAAGTGTTCAAATTTATTTCAAAGTAGTCTTTTAAAGTTTTTTGGGCCTTTTTCACAGTCTCCTGATCTCTTAATAGAGTGTCATTCATTCTCCATCTGAAGGAACCGGCTGGGGTAAGTCTCAATTCCACTTTCAAAGCGTTATGGTCGGAGCAGGTTTTTGGGCAGATTTCCACTTTTATAGTCTTAGGTGCCAGCCCTCTAGATGTCCATATTTGGTCGATTCTTGTCCATGACAAGTGAGCCTCAGAGAAGAATGTTCCTTCTTTACCTAAGGGGTTCTTTGTCCTCCAGATGTCAATCAAATCCATACTGTCAGTCAGTTCAAAAAAAGTTTTAGGTAGTCTGCCATCTTTAGTTAAATTTTGGTTTTGTGACTTGTCCATGTAAGTAGAGACCACCCCATTCATATCTCCCATCATAATGATGTTGGAATAGTCCAAATAATCCAGCAATATCTCGTGCAGCTTTTTGTAAAATTCCGACTTCCCTTCATTTGGTGCGTAGATTCCTACTATCAAAAACTTTTCTCCTTGTGTTTGTATCTCAATTGCCAAAATTCTTCCTTGCTCATCTTTAAACAGAAATTTCGGTGACAAGTTCTCCTTTGCATAAATCACTACGCCTCTTTTCTTAACTTTATCTGATGAAATAAATTCTTGGCCTAGTCTTTTGTTGATTAACACTTTCCTATGGAGCCTAGTCACATGGGTTTCCTGCAAGCAGATAATGTCCAATTTTTCTTTTTTCAATATGTGAAAGATCCTTCTTCTTTTTTCCGGGGAATTCCCACCGTGTATGTTCCAACTAAAAAGCTGCAGAGACATCCTGGATCAATCTAAGAGTCCTATAGGGGTGTGTCTTCCTTTTCGTCCAGACCCGAAGGTGGGGCAGGTGTTGATTCAGGCAAAGGTGGTGGCCAGGCTCCTGCTACTCCCTTCCGAAGGTCCTCTCCGTGGTCGTTCAAAAATTTTAGTTGGTCTTCTGCTGTTCTGATTTTAACTTTTTTTCCTTTGAAATTAAAAGATAATCCTTGGGGAAACTCCCACCTGTAGGGAATTGTGTTGTTTCTCAGTAGTCCTGCTAAGTCCTTATATATAGTTCTTAAATCCAAAAGTTGTTTCGGGATATCTCTGTAGATTTCTGCTTTTTTGCCCTGAATCACCAATGCTTTTTTAAAATGTAGGCCTAATATTTTGTCACTTTCTTGCCTAGATCTCAAAATGATCAGGCAGTCTCTAGCTCTGTCCTTCCTCACCACTCTTCCCAGTCTGAAGGCGGTGACAATTTTAAAGTCCTTATCTTCTTCTATAGCCCAGAACTTTGATAATTCTGATGTCAAAAAACCAATCAAATCGTCTTGTTCAAGTTCTGGTATTGCTCGTAATCTAAGATTATTTTTTCAATTCCACCATAGACAGATAGGCCTGCTGTTCACTAATTTGCCTGCACAATGGCCTTACTTCCCTTCTTACTTCTTCAACCTTTTTATTAGCTTCCTCTGCTTTTTGATTTGCTTCTACAGCCAGTTTCCGATTTTCTGTAGTTGTTGTTTGAAGGTTCCCAATTACTTGTGTATTTTGGGAGACCTGTTCAGTCAGCTTATTGATAGTGGTTGTAACTTGGTCAAACTTTGTATTTAAAGCTGCCAGCTGGTCCAAAATTTGTTTAGAAACTGGGTCAATCCCTCCTGAAGCCATATCTTTTAGAGCTGGCTCTTGGGCTGGCTGAACAACTTCTTTCAGTGTTAAAATAGTAGGAACAGATGATCTACGTGGCTGTACAGTCAATGTTGTTTGTAGCAGTTGCTGAGCAGCTTGCTCTGCTTTCGATTTGGCTGCCCTTGTTTTCCTTGTACCACTCATTCCACAGCTGTCTATGCGTCAAGGTCAAATTGTAAATCCCATGGGAAAAATAATCCAGAATGTAAACAACCACCCAGAAGATAGTCCAAATAATATGCAGTTCCCAGAGATTTGTTAGTCCTAAATCCACTAGAGGGAGCTCCCCTGTAGTTCAGTAGGAAAAGAAACTTTTTCCACCATTAAACAGCAGCCCAAAAAGGAAAAAAAGAAGAAATTGAGGAGGTACCTTCAATGTCCCTTTAAACTTACAGAGCTTTCCCAAAGTACAACAAAGTTTCAATAATGGTGCAAGTAGCAATCTCTTATTTGTATCCAATAACGCTCAACAGTAGCAACAGTACACATTCAGTTACAGTTTCTGCAATTGACAGCTCTTAATGTCCTGGCAGCCCAACGATTTGGACATTTAACTTTTGTAATCCACTTAATAAAGGAGGGGAAAGATTCCAGTTCAAATCAGTTCACTCACCGACAACTTAAACCTTCTCCCTTTCAGAAAAAAAACCAAGTTCCAATTTGCGCAATTATGACAGCTTCCTTTTGTAATCCTTTTCAAAGTGCTCCCCGCTTGCAAAAGTTTTTGCTTTGATCTTAGCAGAATCGGAAGGCGGACTTCCTGTTTTCACCTCCCGTTTTCAGCCGAATTTTAAGAAATTTTGTCCCAAATAAGTTCTTGTAAATCCTTACTCACGAGTGTAAAATTTGAAGCCTGATGTTCCAGGAAGAAAGGACAGCGCTCATCAGCAGCAGCCGCGCGGCTTCACTTCCGCAGAAAGAGCGATGAACTCACAGCACCGCGCCCCTTCCACGTTCCGGAGCCCCTTATGAGGCTCCTTCACCGTTTCTGGGGTCGCTCCTGGTGCCCGCCGAGTCCCACGGCCCCAGGCTCGCTCTGCCCGTGGTTTTTCTTGGTGGGTCGTTGCTGTGCCGCAGCGCACGACCCTTTTCCGCGGAGCCCCTCTTCAGAGACCGAAGAGGAGTGCCATTGTTGTTTCGCGCCGCCTCCGGAAGTCCGTGCCATCTCATTTTTGACCACATCCAACTTACCCAGGTTCATGGTTCTTACATTCCAGGTTCCTATGCAATCTTTTTCTTTACAGCATTGGACTTTCCTTTCGCTTCCAGGCATATCCACAACTGAGTGACCTTTCGGCTTGTACTTGTCCTCCGCTCTTCCTCAGTAGCATGTTGGACGCCTTCTGACCTGTGCGGCTCATCTTCCAGCGTCATAACTTTTATGTACCTATTGTCTTTGTCCATGGAGTTTTCTTGGCAGGGATACTGGAGTGGCTTGCTGGTTCCTGCTCCAAGTGGATTATGTTTGGTCAAAACTCTCCACTATAATCTGTCCATCTTGGGTGGCCCTGCACGGCGTAGCTCATAGCTTCTCTGAGTTATTCAAGCCCCTTCGCCATGGCAAGGCAGTGATCCATGAAGGGGGATGGTATTATTGTTATTATTATTATTTCAAATCTTGGTTGTCGAACATAATCTGTTCAACTGAGGCACGGCTTCCGATTGGTTGCAGATGCTTCCTGCACTAAATTGGAGGCTGCATTGGACGTTTGCTTCCAAAAAACTTTTTAAAAAACAGAGCATTTACTTCTGGGTTTTTTAGCATTTGGGAGCCAAAACATTCCAAAATGGAGGCATTCGAGATCTGAGGTTTGACTGTATTTATTATTACATATATATTCCACTCATCCTCCCAAAAGAACCGAGGGCTGAAAAGAAGCAAAACTGAGAAAGATCTAAACTTTAAAGCTTATTGGAAGGGGATATATTAATCTCAAGTTGTATAGGCTGTTTGTTCAACCAGCACCTTGAACTTAGCTAATTGTCAGCCAGTGGCATAACATGCTGGCTATGTCTTGCCCCCATGAGCAGTCAAGCTACTGCATTTTTTGCCAGATACTGTTTCAAGGGCAGCCCGAAATGCAGCACATTGCTATAATCAGCCTGGAGGTAACCAGCACATGGATGACAGTAGTTAAGCTATCCTGATCCAGAAACTACTTTAGCTGCCAAAGCTGCCTTGCTAGCTGAAGCTGGTAGAAGGCACTAAGGTCACCTGGGCCTCTAGCAGCTAAGATGGATCCAGGAGCACCTCTAGTCTATGAACCTGTTCTCTCATGGGGAGTTGAACCCCATTCATAGCAAGAAACTGAACAATTGACTAGACTCCAACCACCATGCCCCCATCTTACCAGGATTCAGACTGATGTAGGCATCAAAGCTTTCAGCAGAAAGAACTCTGAGTTCAAGCTCTTCATCCAGAACTGAGGGCCAGGATAGTAAATGCATTACAATTGCAACAGGCAACAAACTTCTACTTGCAGTTGAAACTAACCACAGTGCGGTACAATTTCTAATTCCACAAAGCACTTGCTAGTTGCAATCCATCAGGGGTGCCACTTGAATAAAATATGAGGAAGGGGGCAAGTAAGCCCCACCTCACATAATCCATCACATGATGAGGATTGCTCCTTCAGAGCTCTGGCAGCACCGGCAGTCTCTGGCATTGAATGTGTTGGTCTCGTGTGGGGCACCAGGGAGAGCTTGGCTGTCTGGCTGGTGTACTGATCACCCACGGCACCGGCAGCTACCCTGTCAGACCTGCTGGAGGTGGCGGCGGGCTGGGCCTTGGAGTTCCCAATCTTATTGGTTTTGGGAGACTTCAACGTCCATGCCAATGCTGCCCCCTCCTCACAGGCTCTGGACCAAATGACTTCCATGGCAACACTAGGGCTCTCCCAGTTTGTTTTGGGCCCCACTCATCAAGCAGGCCACATGCTGGATTTGCTCTTTGGTGCTGGCATAGATGTGATCATACTCCCCCCTGTGGAAGTGACATGGTCTGATCACTGCACTCTGAAAGCCAAGATTGACTTCTCGCTCCTCTCGCTCAGGTGGCGAGACTATTTGGGCTCGCCTGCGAAGGCTGATGGATCCTGATAGATTCCATCAGGCCTTGTGGGACTCTGCTTCTCCTGATGACTCATTACATGACCTTGTCGAGGACTGGAATAACCGGTTCTTGGCATCCATCAATAAGACCGTGCCTAAGCGCCCTCTGCAACCCCACCGAAACCGGGCCCCTTGGTTTACCTAGGAGCTCCGGAAAATGAAGCAGGACCTCAGATGGCTAGAGCGAGTATGGCGACGGACTCATGATGGAGCTTCAAGAACATCTTATAGGATGCTTATGAAAGCCAATGAGATGGCTATGAAAGCTGCTAAGAAATCTTACTTCGCAGCTTCCACTGCATCCGCTAGCTCTCACCTGGCACAACTTTTTAGAATAATTAGGTCAATAACGTCCTTAGGAGGACAACCAAATTTAAGCATAAATTCGACTCACAGCTGTGAGGCGTTCGCGAACTTTTTTGCAGAGAAAGTCCTGTTGCTCCGCCGTGACCTCCCTGCCAATTTAGATACAATGACAGAACATGATGGCGTCCAGCACATTCTGCTGCACGCCACTGTGCTCCTGTGCCTAGCTCTCTCTCAGCTTCGCTTCAGCAGAGTCTCCGCAGCAGTAGAAACTGTTGCAGTGTGTGGGTAATAAATCAGACTGTACGCAGGCTTGTTGCTTATCTCCAACAGTCTTTAATTGTGTAGCAAAACATCTTAAATCAGCCCGGCGAAAGAGCGCACATCTTTCGCCTCTCGGTCAAAACTGAAAGAGAACTCACACACAGAGAACATTCCCATATGTGAACATAACCACGCCTCAGAATGTGAGACATCACTCAGAACTGTTTAACCCTGTAAGTTCTGACTCTCTTCACACCCCCTCTTGTCTCGCATCCTGAGGGAAACTGTGAACACCCATCTACAGACCTCTTTGAGTTCAACTCCCTTCCCATTGCCTCTTGCCCCTTTCTGGCATCTGTCTCAGGCAACTGTTGAACCTCCTCAAAACTCCCAGGTTCGCACTGTGCGAAACCAACCCACGCGCTGGTGACCTGAAACCTCTCAGGTGGCACCCCCTTTGTTGTGCGTGCGGAACGTCTGAGCACAGTTTCAGGTGCTCCTTCTGACCCACTGGGGCCAGCAAGTGTGTCTCCTACATCAGAAGACTCCCCCTCTGACTTACTGCGTCTTCGGGCCTTCTGCACTTTGCTAACGGGAGATGAAGGCTCACTCTTGGGCTCTCTTTTAACAACCTGTGGAGATGCCCAACCCTGTTCTTGACCCTGTTCAGAGACTTGGTCCTCACCAACAGGTTCAGCTTCTGGCTCTCCCACCTCCTCAGAATCAGACAGACATTCTGAGAGAACGTCAGGACTCTCTTGGAGCCTTGACCAACCATTCTGCTCATAGAACTCAGCATGCTTGCTGATCAGAAGCTTGGACTGATCACCTTCTGGATATGCAAACCTCCACCCCTTTGTCGCAGGCTCATATCCACAGAAGATCATTTTCTGGAACCTCGGATCACCTTCCTTCCATTGAGCCTTTGGCACAAGCACCCAGGCTTCGCAATCAAACACACGGAAGAAATGCACTTGCGTTTTTTTCCGGTGCAACAAGAAAAACGGTGTGTCACCTATAACAGAGTTATAGGACCTGTTCATCATAAAGTTGGCCGACCTCCAAGCCTCCCCCCCAAAACTCTGAGGCAAACCGGAGTCAAACAGTAGAACGTCAGCAGCTTGAGCCAGTGTTCTACTCCTGTGCTCCGCCACGCCCCTCTCCTGAGGAGAAGTAGCACCCATCAACTTGTGACGTATTCCCTTCTGGTGGAAAAAACTCTGCAGAGCAGACCCAGTATACTCTGCCCCTTGGTCGCTCTGGAAGCCCTGAACCTTGGTAGAGAACTGTAGTTCTACCGCCGCAACCCAGTCTTTGATCAGTTGTGCTGCCTCGCTTCGCTGCTTCAGCGAGAAGAACCAGCCATTTTGGCTAAAATCATCTGTCAGCGTCAGCACATACCTGGCCCCGCCCAGACTCGGCCTTTGCATGGGACCACAAAGGTCTGTGTGCACAAGCTCAAAAGGTTTTGTGGTTACCCTCTCCCTTCTGGGATAACTGCCTTTTTACCTTTGCCCTTCTGCATGCCCTACAATCTAGGGATTTACCACATGCTTTCAGTTTGCAACCTTTAGTGCATTGGGGCAACTTCTGGACATCTTCCAAACTGCTGTGTGACATTCTCCTGTGCCACAAGTGAACACAAGAATCATGAATGGGAACATTAGCACACTTCACCTGTGCTGTCTCGGCATCTCCCATACCTTCCAGAGGTGTCTCCAGAACAAAGAGGTTGTTCTGACATGCGACACTGACCAGTTGTCTCCCACCCCCGGAAATGGAACAGACATCATTTGCAAAGCAAACCTTATAACCCTCCTTTACAAGAGCAGGTACAGATAAAAGACAACAATGCATCTCTGGCACAACGTAGACTTCCAGCTCCGCCTGTAAAAAAGAAACAAACACATTTCCCACAGTAGACAAAAGCCTCTGTGACCCATCAGCAAAAACAACTGTTTTCCCAGTTGAAACAGCTCTGCAGTTTCACATTTTGCCACTAGGTGGTGCTGGCATCAGGTGATGGCTGGCTCCTGAGTCGATGACCCAACGCAGCATTCTGCCCTCGCTTGAGTTGTCCCGTAGCGTTGCCATGGAGGCAGCTAGGTGATAACAACCGTCTTAGAATCATAGAATCATAGAGTTGGAAGAGACCACAAGGGCCATCGAGTCCAACCCCCTGCCAAGCAGGAAACACCATCAGAGCACTCCTGACATATGGTTGTCAAGCCTCTGCTTAAAGACCTCCAAAGTAGGAGACTCCACCACACTCCTTGGCAGCAAATTCCACTGTCGAACAGCTCTTACTGTCAGGAAGTTCTTCCTAATGTTTAGGTGGAATCTTCTTTCTTGTAGTTTGGATCCATTGCTCCGTGTCCGCTTCTCTGGAGCAGCAGAAAACAACCTTTCTCCCTCCTCTATGTGACATCCTTTTATATATTTGAACATGGCTATCATATCACCCCTTAACCTCCTCTTCTCCAGGCTAAACATGCCCAGCTCCCTTAGCCGTTCCTCATAAGGCATCGTTTCCAGGCCTTTGACCATTTTGGTTGCCCTCCTCTGGACACGTTCCAGTTTGTCAGTGTCCTTCTTGAATTGTGGTGCCCAGAACTGGACACAGTACTCCAGGTGAGGTCTGACCAGAGCAGAATACAGTGGCACTATTACTTCCCTTGATCTAGATGCTATACTCCTATTGATGCAGCCCAGAATTGCATTGGCTTTTTTAGCTGCCGCGTCACACTGTTGGCTCATGTCAAGTTTGTGGTCAACCAAGACTCCTAGATCCTTTTCACATGTACTGCTCTCAAGCCAGGTGTCCCCCATCTTGTATTTGTGCCTCTCATTTTTTTTGCCCAAGTGCAATACTTTACATTTCTCCCTGTTAAAATTCATCTTGTTTGTTTTGGCCCAGTTCTCTAATCTGTCAAGGTCGTTTTGAAGTGTGATCCTGTCCTCTGGGGTGTTAGCCACCCCTCCCAGTTTGGTGTCATCTGCAAATTTGATCAGGATGCCCTTGAGTCCATCATCCAAGTCATTGATAAAGATGTTGAATAAGACCGGGCCCAAGACAGAACCCTGTGGCACCCCACTAGTCACTCTTCTCCAGGATGAAGAGGAACCATTGATGAGCACTCTTTGGGTTCGGTCAGTCAGCCAGTTACAAATCCACTGAGTGGTAGCATAGTCAAGACCGCATTTTACCAGTTTCTTTACAAGAATATCATGGGGCACCTTGTCAAATGCCTTGCTGAAATCAAGGTAGGCTACATCCACTGCGTTCCCTTCATCTACCAGGCTTGTAATTCTGTCAAAAAACGAGATCAGGTTAGTCTGACATGACTTATTTTTCAGAAATCCATGCTGACTATTGGTGATCACAGCATTCCTTTCTAGGTGCGCACAGACTGTTTGCTTAATGATCTGCTCCAGAATCTTCCCTGGTATTGATGTCAGACTGACTGGGCGGTAATTATTTGGGTCCTCTCTTTCCCCCTTTTTGAAAATAGGGACAACATTTGCCCTCCTCCAGTCTGCCGGGACTTCGCCTGTTCTCCAGGAATTCTCAAAGATGACTGCCAGTGGTTCTGAGATCACATCGGCCAGTTCTTTTAATACTCTTGGATGCAGTTCGTCTGGCCCTGGAGACTTGAATACATCTAAACTGGCCAAGTATTCTTGTACTATCTCCTTAGTTATTCTGGGCTGTGTTTCCTTTGTTGAATCATTTGCTCCAAATTCTTCAGGTCGGGCATTGTTTTCCTTATCGGAGAAGACTGAGGCAAAGAAGGCATTGAGGAGTTCAGCCCTTTCTGTGTCCCCTGTTTGCATTTCACCATCTTCTCCTCTGAGTGACCCCACTGTTTCTTTGTTCTTCCTTTTGCTACGAACATACCCATAGAAGCCTTTTTTGTTGCTTTTAACCTCTCTAGCAAGCCTGAGTTCATTCTGTGCTTTAGCTTTTCTGACTTTGTGTCTACACGTGCTGGCTATTTGTTTGAATTCCTCTTTGGTGGTTTCCCCCCTTTTCCATTTTTTGTACACATCCTTTTTTAATCGTAACTCAGTTAAAAGTTCTTTAGATAGCCACCCTGGCTTCTTTAGGCACCTTCCATGTTTCCGTCTCATTGGTATTGCCTGACGTTGTGCTTTTAGTATCTCCCTCTTAACAAACTCCCAGCCATCATGAACTCCCTTTCCTTTTAGTATTACTGTCCATGGGATCTCACCCAGCACTTCCCTAAGTTTTATGAAGTCGGCTTTCTTAAAGTCAAGAAATTGAGTCCTAGTATGCTTGGCTGCTCCTTTCCGCTGTATAGTAAACTTCAGAAGAGCATGATCACTCGCGCCTAATGATCCTTCCACTTCTACCCCACTAACCAGCTCATCAACATTGGTTAGGACCAGATCTAAAATGGCTGTTCCTCTTGTTGCTTCTCCCACTTTCTGGACAATGAAGTTGTCTGCAAGGCCAGTAAGGAATCTGTTTGACCTTATGCTCTTGGCTGAGTTTGACATCCAACAAATATCCGGGTAATTGAAGTCCCCCATTACTACTATCTCCCTTCCTTTTGCGTGCTTGGCCATCTGTTCCAGGAAGGCATCATCTATGTCCTCCGTTTGGCTTGGGGATCTATAGTAAACTCCCACAATGAGGTCCCTGTTATTCTTCTCTCCCTTAATTTTGACCCAAATGCTCTCACTTTGGCTTTGAGGTTCTAAATCTTGGATCTCTTCACAGGTATACACATCCCTGACATATAACGCCACTCCTCCTCCTTTCTTGTCTGGTCTGTTTCTCTGAAATAGATTGTATCCCCCCATTATTACATTCCAATCGTGGGACTTATCCCACCAGGTTTCAGTGATGCCTATTATGTCATATTTAGTTTGCTGTACCAAGAGCTCAAGCTCATCTTGTTTATTTCCCATGCTTTGCGCATTAGTGTACAGACATTGAAGTCCATTAATCATTCCCCCGTGTCCCTTATTTAAGGATTTTTTCCTCCCACCACTAGGTCTGCGTGCTGTTTGCTCCATTTGGTATATGACATTTGGATGATCATCTTCATCAATTGATAGGCTCCTACCTTCAGGAGCACTGTCTCCCTCCCCCACATTAGTCAGTTTAAAGCCCTCCTGATGAGGTTTCTGAGATTTTTGGCAAAAACATTTCTCCCAACCGTTGTGAGGTGCAGCCCATCACTTGCCAGAAGTCCATCTTCAAGAAACTGCAGTCCGTGATCTAAGAATCCAAACTGTTCCTGCTTACACCACCTGCGAAGCCAGCTGTTCACTTCCACTATTTTTCCCTCTCTCCCTGGGCCACGTCGTTCAACTGGGAGGAGAGATGAGATGACAATTTGTGCATTTAGTTGCTTCAACTTCCTGCCGAGAGCCTCGTAGTCTCTTTTGATCTTCTGGAGGCTATTGCTTGCAGTGTCATTGGTTCCCACATGAACCAAGAGGAAGGGGTATTTGTCAGTGGGTTTTATGATTCCTTGCAGTCGTTCAGTTAAATAATAATAATAATAATAATAATAATAATAATAATAATAATAATTTATTATTTATACCCCGCCCATCTGGCTGGGTTTCCCCAGCCACTCTGGGCGGCTTCCAAAAGAATATTAAAATACAATGATACATCAAACATTAAAAGCTTCCCTAAACAGGGCTGCCTTCAGATGTCTTCTAAAAGTCTGGTAGTTGTTGTTCTCTTTGACATCTGGTGGGAGGGCGTTCCACAGGGAGGGCGCCACTACTGAGAAGGCCCTCTGCCTGGTTCCCTGTAACTTGGCTTCTCGTAGTGAGGGAACCGCCAGAAGGCCCTCGGTGCTGGACCTCAGTGTCCGGGTAGAACGATGGAGGTGGAGACGCTCCTTCAGGTATACTGGACCGAGGCCGTTTAGGGCTTTAAAGGTCAGCACCAACACTTTGAATTGTGCTCGGAAACGTACTGGGAGCCAATGTAGGTCTTTCAAGACCGGTGTTATATGGTCTCGGCGGCCGTTCCCAGTCACCAGTCTGGCTGCTGCATTCTGGATTAGTTGTAGTTTCCGGGTCACCTTCAAAGGTAGCCCCACGTAGAGCGCATTGCAGTAGTCCAAGCGGGAGATAACCAGAGCATGCACCACTCTGGCAAGGCAGTCCGCGGGCAGATAGGGTCTCAGCCTACGTACCAGATGGAGCTGGTACACAGCTGCCCTGGACACGGATTTAACCTGTGCCTCCATGGACAGCTGTGAGTCCAAAATGACTCCCAGGCTGCGCACCTGGTCCTTCAGGGGCACGGTTACCCCATTCAGGACCAGGGAATCCCCCACACCTGCCCGCCTCCTGTCCCCCAGAAACAGTACTTCTGTCTTGGATCTTAGCCCCGGGGAGACAGCACACTTCCCGAGACATCTTGTCAGGCCCACAAATCACTGCTTCTGTTCCCCTCAGTAGGGAATCCCCTATCACCACTACACGCCTCCTCTTAGGTTTGGTTGGGGTTCTTCCATGAGCTGTCTGTTCCAAGGTCGCCTGCACATTCCCTGAGGACTGACTTTGCTGCTCGTCTTCATTTACCTGATCGACTGAAATGAGGGAGAGATCCTCAAATGGAGTCTGCTCTTCGTCTTCCATGCTAGGGGAGAGGACCTCAAAGCGATTGTGTATTTCTAAACAATCAGAACGAACCCTGGGCCTCCTACTTCTTTGAGTCACGTTTCTCCATATATCTGGCTCCTGTGTTGGTGAACTAGCCTCCTTCTCAGGGGAGTCCCCTGTCTCCTCCTTGATGGAGACGGTGTGGTCTGTTGCTTCCAAGAAGAGCTCCAGCTCTCTAATTCTTTGGAGCGTAGCTACACGTTCCTCCAGTTGCTGGACTTTGTCTTTTAAGAGGGCAATCAACATGCAATTGCTGCAGGTAAAGCTGCCTGCAACCTTTGGCAAGATGGCAAACATTGCGCAGGAACCGCAGGCGACAGCAGCTGTTCCCTCCCCCTCCATCTTGAGAATGTGTCGTTGGGGGTGGCTACAGTGGTCCTCCATCATAAAAAGCGTGAAGAAAGGACAAATAACTCCCCCCACAAAAAAAACTAGGTCTCCCCCAACAAACGTTTGAGACTAGCTCCTCTAAATCTAAAAGATGGATCGAACAGCTAATCAGCCACAAAGAAACACAAACACACAAGAGAAAACCCTTTTTGCTCCTTCTTCAACTGCTTCCCTGTTAGCTCTGATAAGCTCCTCCCACAGCTAATCACCTTCCTCAACAGAAACCCTGCCCCCTCTGACCTTTGCACAGGGAGAACAGCTAATCAGCCACAAAGAAACACAAACACACAAGAGAAAACCCTTTTTGCTCCTTCTTCAACTGCTTCCCTGATAGCTCTGATAAGCTCCTCCCACAGCTAATCACCTTCCTCAACAGAAACCCTGCCCCCTCTGACCTTTGCACAGGGAGAACAGCTAATCAGCCACAAAGAAACACAAACACACAAGAGAAAACCCTTTTTGCTCCTTCTTCAACTGCTTCCCTGATAGCTCTGATAAGCTCCTCCCACAGCTAATCACCTTCCTCAACAGAAACCCTGCCCCCTCTGACCTTTGCACAGGGAGAACAGCTAATCAGCCACAAAGAAACACAAACACACAAGAGAAAACCCTTTTTGCTCCTTCTTCGCATTCCCACGCTGGCCTCCTCTCCTGGACTGGCTGCCATGGAAATCTGGCTGACTGCCATGGGAAGCAACCTTGGAGACATCCTGCCCAGCCTCTCTGGCTCTCTGCGGACAGGATCGACACAGATGGTTGACTGACCCACAGACAAAACATTGACGAATGGAAAAAGCCTGAACTGTGTCTTCTGCTGGCCTGCCCCCCCCTCTTGCAACCGGCAGGGCTCTCTGTGCCAGCTCGGCCCTCTCTGACACAGTGTTCCTGTTCGTCACACAAGCGTCCAGTCACGTACTGCAGCGTAAGATCTGCAGGATTCATTGACTCCAAAGTTAGACACAAATTGTCATAACTTTTGTCCAAAGAGCTGAGCAAAATATAAACTTTCAGTTCCTCAGAAAAGTTAACTTGCAACAGCCTCAGCTGGTTGAAAACAGAGAGCATCTCAGTCACATGCTGTCTGATGCTGTCACCTGGACGCAGCTTCATCTCAAACAAGCGTCTAGTGGTGTGGATCTTTGCCCCAGCTGTGGTCCTGTGGTGCACTCTCTCTAGTGCCTGGTAGGCCTCATAAGCAGTCTCAAGCCCTTCCACCAAAGGTAGCTGTGAGCCCTCCAAACTGAGCACTATAGCTCCCAGGGCTTTCTGGTTGCGCCTTTGTGAGGCATGCGCAGCTGCTACGTCTGCTGCCACTGCATCGGGCGCAGCTTGCTGTGGGAGCTCTTGTACAGCACCCCACAGACCCTTGGCTACCAGGCAGGCCTTCAGCTTTCTGCTCCACTCCTCCCAATTTTTCCCATTTAATTTTTCGAAAGGGACGGTGTATGATTCATGGCTGTCTGCCATCTTCTCCCCCGAGGCTGAGCCTACTCACGTCACAGCAGCTCCTCCTGGCACCCGGTTCTTAAGATGAGATCCTTCCCAGTGAGCTCCGCTGCCTCAAATCTTAGGCAGGGCTCTAGCTGGCTTCTAGCAGGCTTCTCCCACACACCTGCACGACGTGGCAACAGCTTCCAAAGCTTGGCTGACTTCCCATAACCTGTGGCTTTATGATGGCGTCCGGCACATTCTGCTGCGTGCTACTGTGCTCCTGTGCCTAGCTCTCTCTCAGCTTCGCTTCAGCAGAGTCTCCGCAGTGGTAGAAACTGTTGCAGTGTGTGGGTAATAAATCAGACTGTACGCAGGCTTGTTGCTTATCTCCAACAGTCTTTAATTGTGTAGCAAAACATCTTAAATCAGCCCGGCGAAAGAGCGCACATCTTTCGCCTCTCGGTCAAAACTGAAAGAGAACTCACACACAGAGAACATTCCCGTATGTGAACATAACCACGCCTCAGAATGTGAGACGTCACTCAGAACTGTTTAACCCTGTAAATTCTGACTCTCTTCACACTGGAGTCCCCTCGACTGTCTTCGGGTCCAGTGTTGGATCATTTCGATCGGATACTCCCTGCTGATGTGGATAGATTCCTCTGAACTGGTAGGCCCACCACCTGCCTCCTTGATCCATGCCCGTTTTGGCTGATTAGGGTGTGCCCAGGTGTTGCACAGATCCCGCTTGTTGAAATTATCAATTTGTCCCTTGGCACGGGGACATTCCCAGGGGAGCTGAAGGAAGCAGTGGTGTGTCCTCTCTTAAAGAAAACTTCACTAGATCCTTTAGATTTATCCAATTACCGCCCAGTTTCAAATCTTCCATATCTAATTGAGAGAGCGGTTGCTGAACAGCTTGGTAGGTTTCTGGAGGAAACATCAGCTTTAGATCCATTTCAGTCCGGGATCCGTCCTGGTTTCGGGACCGAGACAGCTCTGGTCACCCTAACAGATGATCTCCGTAGACAACTGGATCGAGGCGGGTCGGGACCACTGATTCTCTTAGATTTGTCAGCAGCCTTCAACATGGTTGACCGTGATCTTCTGGACCACCGCCTCACCGACATGGGGATACAGGGCATAGCCCGTAAATGGCTGTGCTCTTTTATCTCTGGTCAGGGACAGAGGGTGGCGCCAGGGAGGGAGATGTTCTCACGCCACTCCTTGGTGTGTGGAGTGCCACAGGGTACAATCCTCTCCCCAAAGCTTTTTAACATCTTTATGCGCCCCCTTGCCCAGATTGTCCAGAGCTTTGGGCTGGGTTGTCACCAATATGCTGATGACACTCAGCGCTATCTGCTGATGGATGGCCACACTGACTCAGCCCCGGACACACTGACCAGATGCTTGGAAGCGGTGGCAGGATGGTTTCGTGGGAGCCGTTTGAAACTAAATCCTTCGAAGACAGAGGTCCTCTGGCTGGGTCAGGATGGCATGGGGATGAGGGACCAACTGCCTTCTCTTGTGGGGGCCCAATTAGTACCATTGCCTTCCGTTAAGAGTTTGGGTGTAATCCTTGACGCCTCCCTTTCCATGGAGGTGCAGGTTACAGCAACAGCCAAGGTGACATTTTTCCACTTTCACTGCATCAAGCAGTTGGTCCCTTACCTTTCCCGCCCTGACCTGGCCACAGTGATGCATGTGACGGTCACCTCCAGGCTTGTCTACTGTAGTTCGCTCTACGTGGGGCTGGCCTTGAAGCTGTCCCAGAAACTCTAGCGGGTGCAGAATGCTGCAGTGAGGCTCCTCACGGGGTCCCTGCCATGGGAGCTTATTCACCCAGTGCTTTTCCACCTGCACTGGCTCCCGATGGAGTTAGATGGGGGTTAGATTTAAGGTGCTGGTTTTGACCTTTAAAGCTCTTCACGGCCTAGGACCCTCGTACCTACGGGACCACCTCTCCCAGTATGCCCCACAGAGAACCTTAAGGTCCATAAATAGCAACACCCTAGTGGTCCTGGGCCCTAAGGAAGTCAGATTATCCTCAACCAGAGCCAGGGCCTTTTCGACACTGGCTCTGGCCTGATGGAACACTCTGTCTCATGAGACCAGGGCCCTGCAGGATCTGATTTCTTTCTACAGGGCCTGTAAAACAGAGTTGTTCTGCCTAGTTTTTGGCTTGGAATTAACTTGATCCCCTCCCCCTCTTTCTTTTCCCCCTTTTCCTTCTGTGATGGAACTCCTACTTGGGGACTTCCCTGGCTTTTTTCTGGCCCACATAGGACCAGTCTGGATTTTTTCCCCCAACCAGACTTGACATTTTCATCCCCCAAAAAGTTTTTGAGTTTCTGCTGAAACGAGGCTGCATTTTAATGTTAAAGACCAAATAATCCAATTTTTATACTTGTACTCTGCAAGATTCTAGGTGTTTTAAGGTCTGTTTCCCAACCCCCTAAGATGCAGCACAGTAGATGTGGCAGAATTGGGAACCCCTTCATGCAGGGTTCTATTCCTGCCGCCTCTTGCGTGTTGGTAGAGCACATATCTCTTTTTCCCGGACCCCACGTGTTGGCAATACAACTGGACGCACCTATGCTGGTCACTGCCAGAATACAGAAAGGAGCTTACAAGTATTTTCAACTGTAGTTTGACATTTCCAATTGTCCCCAAAATAAAACACTGCAAGGGGGTTGGTTTACTTTTTTCCCTTTCTTTCTTCCTTAACCCCTGGGACACTGCGTCTACCTAACATTGTTTCTCACTCAGTCACCTTTCTCCGCGTCCTGTCAGTGGCCTAGACGGACTCGCATCGCTAGGAACCGCACCTTACAAGGACCACACTTCGCTTCGTCAGTGGCTCTGAGCCCCAACATCTCATCCACTCAAAACATTCACTGGAGTGTCCCCACACACAAATAAATGCACATACATACGAATCCCCATACACATACGAATCCCCATACACATACAAACCCCATGCACCTCCCCAATCCCCTTTACCCATAAACTTCCCAAAGCCAGTGGCACTTTTACTGCTCTTCTACCGGCAAACCAGCGGCACACTACTGCTCTCCACTGGTTGAACCCAGAGGCACCCTACTGCTCCTACTGGGCGGGGCTGATCAGACCCCTGACTCCCACAAAACAAGCTGTGGAGCCTACCTTTCCCTTCCCTTGGGCACCCTTTCCTGTGCAGCTGCTGTCTCTTTCTTCCGTCTCTGCTGCGTCTCCACTCAGGTACGGCGTGGGGACTCCCCCTAGAAATGGCAGGGTGAGCGCTTGGAGCCACCAACGCCGACCCAGCTGTTCGCTTAGCAGTGACGTCTCGATCCTTCGTCCTTGTCCTCAGAGAATGTGGATTCCTGGGCAACGCATCAAGAAATGTAGCCTTGTTGGAGTTCACCGATTGGGACTGCGTTGCTCCGCGACAGGAGGAAGGAAGTCAAATGACACCGAGTTGGTTCAAAGAAAGAGTTTATTCTGCTCTCCGGATAGCAGAAGGCACTTGCGTGATCAAGTCCACAGCAAGTACAAAGAAATGACAAGTTTCATGCAGTATATATATCCTCCAGGCATCCTCTCCCCCTTCCCCAGCCACATCAACTTGTATACGCAGGTTGACATCACATATGTTCCTGCTCTGGTACTCTCAACCATAAAAGGATCTTCCTTGCTATACTTCTGACCATAAAAGGATCTTCCTTTTCCTACTCTTATCTGGGAAGACGTCATAATTTCCGGGAACACGCTTTGGGCGTTTCCCCCAGACATTGGTTTTGCGCGTATTTTGTGGTCAGCACATAAGATAAAGTTCTGACGTGTTTTCTTTTTCCCCCTGGAGAGTCAAGGCCATCCCTTGCCATGACTGATAAAGGAGAGAACTGTTTATGCAGTTGTGTCCTTTTTATGGTTTTGCTCAACAGTTCAAGTTTTACACATTTAAAAGTACTCTCTTTTGAAAGAACAAAAGGGGGGGTGAGTCAGTTTTTAAACTTACTACACAGAAACCTATTCCTTCATTTTAATCTTGTTTTTTAAGTTGTATTTTAATCAATTATTTTATGTCTGGTGTTGGCTGGGAAGGGTGGGGTATAAATAAAATTTATTATTATTATTATGCGGCTCATGCCATTAGAATGGCAATTGTCATGAACTTAGAGGGAGCCTGGTGGTCCCCTCAAATATTTTAGGGGGGCACTGAAAGGACCTCAGCCCCTAGTTGTTCACTCCTAGGTAACCCATTTCCTCTTGAATGCAACAATAATAGAGAACCTTTGCTCTGGACAGCCCTTTAAACGTTTTCTCTTGGGAAAATACCAGGAGAAACTCTTATTCATCACTACTTACCTTTTCCTTTTATCATAGTCCTAAGGAAAGGAGTCTGTGGTCACTCGTCTAATTCTTCAGAGTGGTCAGTGAGTGCTTCTTTCACTGCTTGGAATCCAGACAGTACTACAGTGGGTAGATGTATTGTCCATAGGGTGAAAATATTTCCATGTTGCTTTGCCAGCTACCATTAGGGTCAAAAGAGAGGAGAGGAATGATGTGTTCAAAAACTGCAGTTGGATATTTCAACTTAATACAAGAGCTTCAGTCTCCCTCACCTCTGTAGCTTCTTCTGTATGTCCAGAGCTCAAGTTATGGCTGCTCCCTGCTGCTTCTCCCTTCCCTCTGCATACCACTCTTATATGTTTGCTCTCTATGCCTGCATTCTCATTCCCTGTCAGTGAAGCAACATCGCTGACACCAGGCTTAAGAAATTGAATAGCACCTGCAGGTTAATTCCATGTTGAGAGGCTGCCATGAATGAATGCTGAGGACCTATGCGGTCAGTCTTTTTTTAATATAATAATATTTTATTCTTTTTTCCATTTAGAACGTTATATTTGTTACACAACAATTATATTCCAGTTCAACAAAACAAGTGACTTCCCACTCACCCAACATCATTGTTTATAACTTGAATTACATACAATTGCATTTTAAAGTTCCATCTTATCTAATTTCCTCCTCTCCAACATGTTTCTTAATATATTCTGCTGTTTTCTTACATGTCAAACCACGCTGTGGTCTTTACATATGGGAAATAACTTTTTATATAGGCTGCAAATGTTTTCCAATCTTCTTTACAAGATTCTAAATCAGTATCTTTTATCAATTTTTGCCATCTCTGCATATTCCAAGATTTTCATAAACCATTCTTTCTTTGAGGGTGTTCTCTCATCCTTCCTCAGTTTAACAGTATACAATAAATATTTTTGATCAGTAGTTTTTAATGCATATTTTCAACTTTTATACGATTTTGTGCTTTTCAGTATTAATAATAATATTCTTTGTATTATCCCTATTATTTGTATATCTTACTTATTTGTATTTCTTACAAAAAAGGTTTATGGCATTTACCTTTTACCATTTGATGCTATTGTTTAAGCTGAAATATCACAATTGTTGAGGGAAATAGATAAAGCGATTGCTGAAATCAGACTGAATTATAACTAAGATGTAAGTACCTTAATGGGGGGACGCGGGTGGCGCTGTGGGCTAAAGCCTCAGCGCCTAGGGCTTGCCGATCGATAGGTCGGCGGTTCAAATCCCCGCGGCGGGGTGCGCTCCCGCTGCTCGGTCCCAGCGCCTGCCAACCTAGCAGTTCGAAAGCACCCCCGGGTGCAAGTAGATAAATAGGTACCGCTTACCAGCGGGAAGGTAAACGGCGTTCCGTGTGCTGCGCTGGCTCGCCAGATGCAGCTTTGTCACGCTGGCCACGTGACCCGGAAGTGTCTCCGGACAGCGCTGGCCCCCGGCCAATAGATGTGAGATGGGCGCACAAACCCCAGAGTCTGTCAAGACTGGCCCGTTCGGGCAGGGGTACCTTTACCTTTACCTTTAAGTACCTTAATGAAAGTATCTTCATGAATCTTAAATCCAAAGTTCCACGAGGTTACAATGAGAGGAATCTTAAGAGGGCCTGGAGGGTCATGCCTGTTTGACCAGAGCAGTTTCTTGAAGTTCAGAATCAGAAGAACCACCAGCAGAGCAATCAACATTGCCCATATCTCCATCCTTCTCTTGCTGTCTCTTTCTCCTTAATTCTTTCTAGGTTGCCTGGTCAGGTTCAACTCTCTTTCTCTAAGGGCTTTTTGCTTTCATTAAAGACATCAGCAGTATTCTCTGTTTTTATATGCTCAGTTATTGAAAACAAATAAGCAACAAGGGATGTGATACCATGTGCAAATAGCCTTGGAATGTGATTGCAAGTCATGTAATACAATTGAACACTATAATCATTCTTACATGGGTCATGCAAATGAGAGGGTGTTTGATGTAGTTACTATGTGGAAGCTGGGGCTGGGGAAGAAAGGCATGGAGCACCAAATAGCAGAGGAGGCCCATCAACTCATGGAAGTTTTGCACGTTTGCATGTTCAAAGGGTATGTGATGCTAAGTGATGGTGCTGAGCTGGCGTATGAAGTTATATTTGTGTACTACCTCTGTCCATTTTAGAAAGGAATGTGTTATGTTTTTTTTGGTTCCTAATGGAGATCCCAGCAATTTATCTTGGCCACCATGAACTCCCACTCTCAGTACGAACAGGAGCAGCTGAGCTAACATTAGTATAACTTTATTTTGCAGGACAGCCACTTGACCCCTCCATGCCCATCGCTAATTCAGTCTCCAACGTGATATGTCCTGTGGCTTTTGGGCACTGTTTTGCTCTTGAAGATGAATGGTTCCAGAAGCTGATGGAAGCCATGGATTTTGTCGTAAAAAAATTAAGTAGTTTTTGACATATCGTGAGTAGTTGTTTTCATTTCTCCTAAGCCAAACAGGTCCCCCTGAATACCACAAATCAGGGCCTTAATACCACAAATCAATATTTTGGAATCCATTATGATAGAGGATAGAGGGTTGAAGAAGTGACATCAGCTTTAAGTTGATCTGAGATAAGGGCCACTTACGATCTCTCCGCCTGCTCAATTTCTTATGATTATCATTGAGATAAAATAAAAAGCATGAGTAAGAAGACTTTGTCCACCACAGAAGACTCTTTGGAGGAATGATGGGATAAAAATGGAACAATGACCTTCAGAACAGTTTGTGGTATGACAAGGTTAAAGCTCATAAAGCGTTTAAGAATCATATTGTCAGGAAAGCATTGTTTAATGTTTGGACAAGATACAAAGACTTACTTGAAAATAAATCCCCAAGGTGGTTGTCACCAATGGAGGCGAAGGCTCTGAAAAAGCCCAATATGGAGGCTAAGTGGCCGAAATATTGGGAAATTTTGGAGCAGGAAGGAGACAAATTGAAACTGCAGAGCTTTGAGAAACTAAAAGATAAAGTGCGAGACTGGTTTCACTATTACCAAATAAGAGAGACCTTTAATTTAGATAAAAAAATTGGCTTCCAGGTGGAAAAATCAAAGTTGGAAACAGAACTGTTAGAACCCAAAACTAAGATCTTGTCAAAGATGTATAACTTGCTGTTGAAATGGAATACTCAGGATGAAACGGTTAAATCTGCAATGATTAAATGGGCACAGGACGTTGGTCATAATATTATGTTTGCTGACTGGGAAGAGTTGTGGATCACCGGTATAAAATATACGGCATGTAATGCTTTAAGAGAGAATATTATGAAAATGATTTATAGGTGGTACATGACCCCAGTCAAGCTTGCAAAAATCTATCATTTGCCCGATAATAAATGTTGGAAATGTAAACAGACTGAAGGTACATTCTTTCACCTTTGGTGGACGTGCCCAAGGATTAAGGCTTTCTGGGAGATGATCTAAAATGAATTGAAAAAGGTATTTAAATATACCTTTTTGAAGAAACCAGAGGCCTTTCTCCTGGGCATAGTCGGCCAATTGGTGCCAAAGAAGGATAGAATTTTCTTTATGTACGCCACAACAGCAGCAAGAATACTCATCGCAAAATATTGGAAGACACAAGACTTACCCACTCTGGAAGAATGGCAGATGAAGGTGATTGACTACATGGAAATGGCCGAGATGACGGGCAGAATCCGAGACCAGGGAGACGAGTTTGTGGAAGAAGATTGGATAAAGTTTAAAGAATATCTACAGAAATATTGTAAAATTTATGAATGTTAAATAGACGTTGGATGGAAAATAAGCGGTGTTGGTAAAAAGATTAATAAGAATATGTTAATATAGATTGATAATGAGGGAAAATGTATTTTTAATATAGGTTAAGATCTTGAGTAAAGTTAAGGATAGAGGGTAAGGATTTGCTGAATTAAATATCTGAACTGGAATACAAAAAGGGAGGTGTGAGGAGGTCAAGAAATTAGTGATGAAGTATAAGATATGAAAATCCTAATCTTTTTTCTGTTTTGTTTGTTGGTATTCTTTGTTCTTCTTTTTCTTTTTTGTTATTCCGTTAAATGTTTCTTTTTTTCTTTATTCTGTACCTTTATTAAATGGTCAAAAAATATTATTTTTTTAGAAAAATGACCTTCAGAACAGATCATCTAGAGCCCACCAAAGGGGACAGAGGTGAGCAAAATAATCTTTTCACTAAGGGAATTACATACTTTTGTTGCCATCATGGAAAACTAAATGTGTCTACTCTCTACTGACTTAGCAGTGGCAATGATGATGGTGCCTATAGTGATGCCCCTGCAGCCAAAACCTTGGCTGGAATTTTTTTAATGAAAGAGAGACTTGCAACTTAAGCACTGTCCCTACTGCTAAGGAAAGCAGCTCCCTCCTGTATGACCCAACTAAACTCATTTCCAAATTTAAGTTCAGTTCTCCACATTTCTTCATCCCTTCCGGATCTTTTTTTAAAAAGTACTCATGAAACTTCATCAGAATTTTAGTGCTAATTTCTCCTAATGCACACACGTGTGCAATTTTCCCCGAAGCAAGGCTGAGTGTTATTTTCCACTATTGTATGCATTTTTAGGCACACATGACCATATTATTTGCATTTCCATTTTTGTACGCATCACTTGACTGGGAAACTACAGACAACTTTATATCAGTGTTCTAGGCACATTTGAAACAAGGAATTTCATTAGTGTGAGCAGTTTCTGAGTTCTGGGCACAGTTCTATGCCTAAAATTTCCGATTAAAACTGCAGAGTGGAAGGAAAGGAGGACCTTTTTCTGCCTCCTCACTTCCAGCCACTCTTTGAAGACTGGAGAAGAGACTGTCTTAAGAATATTAGAGGGTCAGGTAGGGCAAGCATGACTTTGTTTTTTACAGTATTCAGATGAGGACTAGGCCATGTGAAAAATGAATGTAAGATTTTAGCTGCAGTTCATTCATTTTCAGCTTTGTATTCTTGTTATTAAAAAGGCACACCTAAACATTCCGTTGCTCCACCCATAATCTAGGTTTAAGGTGCCATTTAGCTCAGAGCTTTCATATCTCAGTTTCTAACACTGCATTATATCAGTCCAACTTTAATTTTCTAGCTCCTTATGTATTCAGAAAATGTAAGTAATTGATCTTTAATGAGAAAACAAGGAAGGAGAAAAAACACCCTTCTTCAAGGTTTAGTTTCTTGTGATGAAAGATCAGAATTGACTGGAAAACTGGAAGATTTAATAAATACAATTAAAAATTTAAAAAATGGAGAAGTGTACATTTTGAATGATGGCTGTCTTTCCATTTGTGTATTAGGCAAATTTGCTTTTAAATGTGAACTTACTTGAATTCCTCCAACACCCACCTACCATAAAAGCCACTAACTTGTTCCAGGAGGGGTCCTCTGATTGTGCCGAGTTTTGGAATGATGCCTGGGAGCTGGGAAAATATTTTGAGCCATAGTTTTCTTTCACATTTTCAGCTAGGGATAATTAACAGAATCCAATCATTGTGAGATTCCAGAAAAGCGATGGACACCTTTCTTCTTCTTAGTGAGAAACTAATATGCTAGCCCTGAAGAATAGTGCAGATCATGTTTTTTAAAGTGCTAATCCAAAGCACAAACGGTGTGACCAAGCTTCCTCATGGTAATGGCAGCATTTCTGCTATCTTTCCTTTAGCTTTATGAAATTCTCCCATGGCTCATGAAAATCTCCCAGGGCCCCACAAGAAGGCCTTGTCCTGCTCAGAGATGGTGCTTTCATTTGCAAAGGAGGAGATAGAGAAGCATAAGGAGAATCAGTCTCTGCATGATCCACAAGATCTCATTGATTTCTATCTGCTTCAGATGGAGAAAGTAAGTATCTGCTTTGAAGCTGAATACTGCTCATCCAATGAATCATTATATTGCGTGTTGAGTCCCACAATTGCCACCCCCCAATAATTCACACTTCACACATCAATTTTTGTTTAGGTTTTTGGCATAATTTTGGCCACAACTTTATTCAATACAAAAATGTGAGTGGTTGCTTAGGCATTGTTTATGACTATCTGTCCATGCCCTCAGGGACAGAGCTGGCATTTCTGGACACCAGCGGAAGCCAGAGGCATTCCGGACACCAGCGGAAGCCTTAGTGGGAAACAAGTATTGGGTGAGAATGAAGCTGGGCATCAGTCCCTCACTTCTCACCCTCATGTTCCTTTGGGGCTTGCACGGCCCAAGTCCGATGCCAGGGACAAGGACGAAAGAATGGCAAGCCCCTGGCTTCCTTTAACGGAATTCCCTTCGCATCATTTGGAGGGGCAGGCACTTACCCCTCCAAGCACCACTTTAACCAATGCCTAACCGCCATGGAGCCTCCAGCTCACCGCCAAACCACTCACATCCCCAACCAAGCCCTCATCTTGGCCACCACTGCACCCAACCAAACCTCATTCCCTGAGGCAGAGAGGTGCACACCATCGGCCCTAAAAAGGGGGGCAGCTTGAAAAAGAATCACCAGATGGGAAATCACATCACCACCCAACTCAAAAATCTTCTTAGCCACCGCAGAATTGATGCGTTTTCTGGCCCTTTCTGTGGCTGCCGGGCAATGACTGCCCATCCAAATGCGGCGTTGCAATAGCTTAGACCAAAATATTTTGGCTGACGGCACCAGTGTTCGCAGCATCTCCAAGTCACTCAAAATTGCAGCACGAAGTGAAAGACAGTCCACGGATACCAGGTCGTTCTCACCCAGCTGCACCACAATAGCCGTGGGCGGCCCTTCCAAGAGCAACTGCCTCCGAATCCTCGGCAGGAACTCTGACCAGCGCATTCCCCGTCTGGACAGCCATGACAGCTGCACATGTGGAGGGAAGCCGAGACCTGGACCCAGCCTGGACTGCCGTGCTGCGACACCAGCCCAATGGATGATGCTGTGCCCCACCAACCAGATGCGAACAGCCGCCAGACCTGAGATAAACAAAAACAAACAGTATAAGAGTCCGAGAGTACTAACGAACATAGCCCCGAAAGGCATTCGACTTCCAGCGCCCCAAATCCTTTATCCTGGCGGCCGACAAACCCCAATGAGCAGCCGTTGTTGCAGCCCCAATCCTAAAGGAGGGGCGAAACCATCCAACATGCCGTCACAAGCGAGAATCGCTTTACGCATCACCTGTGCAAACTGGCGTCTCGTTAGGGGCGACCCATTTTCATGTCTAAGCAGAGGCCCATCACCCGTGACGCATACTGCTAAGTACTTACTGACATCCTTCACAGGGCAAGGGCCTGCCTCTCCCGTAGCAGGGAGACGAATGACGGCACCCCTACCCTTCTGATCAGTCTTAGAATTTCTGACTGTGACTCTCAATTCTGTGGGGGTTAGCTGCACGTCCCTGAGCAAAAGGCCCCTGGAACGACCATCTCTGTTATCTTCAAATACCAGCTCACCCACTCTCATAGCTCCAAAAAAGGCAATAGAAAAGGCAGCCGAGAAAAGGCGAGCCTCGTACCCCGACCAGCACACCACCCTCAGCCTCTTGCGCATCCTGCTCAACAAATCAAAGGAAATGGGGCACCGAGAGGCTGGCTGGGATGGACGAAGTCTGCCCCAGCCTTCGAGGGCCCTGCGCACAATAAACCTCGCACAAGGGTCCTTATCATAAAATGTCTTACAGAAAAAGGCAATGGCAGCCACCTGTATCTTAATAGTTCTTGCTGCTCGCCCTAATTGAAATAAATGTGCTAAATAACTCAACACCTGCGAGGAGGTGGGGGGAACACCTTCTAAATTAGAGGTTGTCTGGCGCAAAAATGTCAAAAAATCGGTCCAAGCCTTTTTGTAAGATCTAAGGGTAGAAGGGGGAACCGAAGCCGCTACTCCCTGCAAAACTAATTGCTGCCAAGGTTCCAGAGATGATCCGGGAAATATTCCGGACGTATCCAGAAGTCTGAACCGCTCCATCTGAAAACGGGACAGAGCATCAGCAATTTCGTTAGACACCCCAGGAATAAAACGTGCAGAGAACACTATAGTATGACGTAAACAATGCAACACGAAGGCCCGCAATAAGGCCGACACCCTGGGAGAGCGTGATGACAGTTTCGCCAGCACGTTCACCACCGCCTGATTATCGGTCCAGAAGCAGACACAACGGTTCCTGAATTCCTCGACCCACAAATGCACAGCCACTGCAATGGGAAAGAACTCGAGAAATGTTAGGTCCTGTGTAATTTCTCCTCCCTGCCACTCAGGCGGCCAACGCTCTGCACACCAACACCCCTTCCAGTAAAGACCAAAACCCAGGGAACCTGCAGCATCCGATTGTACCTGAAAATCATTTCGCAAATTTAAAGTGTCTTGCCATAAGGACACCCCATTGAATTCCTCCAGGAATTCCAGCCATATGGAAAGATCGGCCCTCACCTCCTTAGATAGGCACACTCTATGATGAGGGGCCCTCAACCCCACCGTGAGGCGAGCCAGGCGCGAACAGAAAGGGCGCCCAGGCGCCACCACCCTGCACGCGAAATTCAGATGCCCCAACAATGACTGAATTTGTAGAAGAGACACTTTCTTCAAAGGGAGCAGGTCCTCTATGAATTTCTTCAAGGCTACTAGCTTCTCCACTGGCAAACTAGAAGTCTGGGCGACTGTATCCAACAGGTTACCCAAATACGTAAGCTGAGTAGATGGACCCTCGGTCTTTTCTGAAGCAAGCGGAACCCCCAGCTCCTGCGTAAGGTCAGCAAAGGCCTGTAGCAACACCGAACACTCACCAGTATCGTGAGCCGAGGCCAATAAAAAATCATCCAAATAATGTGTGACCCCGCCTGTCAGAGCTGCTTCCAGATCCTAGCTCACAGAGGATCACGCTAGCCAGCGGTCACTTTATAAAAGTCTTTATTGAGTTACAGTTTCCATTCTCAAGCTGCTGCACGCAACTCTACGTCTTAAGGGTTAGACCGGCGAAGCTCCGTCTGAGTCTCCGCCCCCTGTGCACCAGCTTACTAACCTAGCTTTACTCCACCTTTTCCGCCTGACCGTTCTTCTCTGGGTCCCTCTGCCCCCCGTGGTCTCTTCCTTCCGGGACTCTTCTGACGCTGACCCCCCGGACCCTCCTGTCTCCTTGCGCCGGGCTTTAGGACCTGGCTCCCTTTCCGGGCTGCTTACTGCGCCACTTTCCTGTGCATTTGAACTTGGCGCGTGCGCCCAACCTTCCACTTTCCTCCTGACCGTTTCTTCACTCTCCGATGGAGGTGTGGCCACTCCTGACTCATGCCCTCCCTCCTGTTGCGAGCTGCCAGCGCTTGATGCCTGGCGCCCTTCTTCTCCCCTGCTCTCTGTTGGTGACGCTGGTCCCGATTTCCAACTGCTCCCCTCTGAGCCCCCTCTGGACCCTTCTTCCTGGGGTGTCCCCCTAGGCTCCCCCCTTGCTCTGGCCACTGGTGCTCCTTTCTGTGAATCTTCTGATTCACTGGAAAGACTCGGAGATCTCGGGTCGTCGTCATCACTCATCTTTTCTTCTGCCTCCTCCCCCTCGCTCTCTGTTTCCTCCCTTGCCCTTGCCTCTGCTCCTGAACCCCTGACATCCATCCCCCCTCGAAGCCCCCCCTTCCCCCTCCCCTCCTTCCGGTGCGGGAGCTGGGTGCTGCCGTGTCATGGGGACGAATGTCGGATACAGTTCGCTTCCCGTGGCGGGCCTCCAACCGAAGACTTCCGGTTCTTCCTCCCTGCTCTCGTCGACAACGGTCACCTCCGCTTAAATCTCTGTGCCGCCGTGCTCGAAACCCGGGTCGTCCCCGAACACGTCCATGTCCGCCTCGTCGTCGGTCCCTCCTGGGGGCGTTGCTCGCCCGGGACCCTCCAGCCACTTCCTGCGCCACTGCTCCTCTGGTCTATCGTCCCACCAATACGAGGGTTCTGAGGCAGACCCCGAGGGTGACCCCCCCGGGGAACGGGCGTCTCGTGTCGGTTCCTCGTCCGAGTCAAACCCCTGGAACGTGCTGGCTGAAAGCGTGGGTGTGAAAAGCCAGCGGTCGAAAAAGTCTGCTGGCATGGGTCTATGTGGGAAGAGGGCGTGAAACTCGTCTTTGAGCAGAGGTTCCTCCAAAGCGTAGCCCGGCACCCAGCTGTTGGCACTGGCTGGGGTGCCCTCCTTGGCGAGAAGGTATTCTACCCCCTCTTCCCCCCATCTGGAGTCCAAAATCTCTGTGACTTCGTTGAGGGGCTCCTCCCGTGCCACTCCCCCTTGCTCGGTCCCCTCCCGGAGCGGACTCGGTGCCGTTCCTGGTTCCTGAAATCTGTGAGGTGCCTTGTAGGGAGTGAGCACCGATCTGTGGAACACCGGATGCATCCTGGAACCCTCCGGAAGCGCCAGCCTGAAAGCCACCGGGTTGACCTGCTCTTCGACTTGGTAGGGCGCCAGTTGTTTATGCCCTAGTTTCTTCTTCGCTAACGACCTGGCCGGCACTGCGTGGGCTGCCAACCAGACCCAGTCTCCCACATGGATCTCTTCGCCAACCCTCCTGTGTTTGTCTTCTTGTACCTTGTATGCGTGCTTGGCTAGCTCCAGGTGCCGCCGAAGCTGATCGTGGACCTCCTGCAACTCCGACGTGAACACGTCTGCTGCCTGCGGCTCCCCCTCTCCCATTCTTTCCAGTCCCGGGAAGGTTCTGGGGTGCCTTCCGTTGTTGGCGAAGAACGGCGTCACCCCCGTGGAGACGTGCTTCGTGTTGTTGTAGGCGAACTCGGCGAGAGGCAGGTAATCCACACACGTCGCGGGCTGTTGATTCGCATAACATCTCAGGTACTGCTGCATGATGGCATTGACCCGCTCCGCTTGCCCGTTGGTCTGCGGGTGTCTAGCCGAAGCCAGGTTGATCTTGACGTTCAGGAAGCCCATCAGCTTCTGCCAGAAGTTCGAGATGAACTGCCGCCCCCGGTCGGACAGTATAGACCGCGGCAGACCGTGAACCTTGAACACGTGATCTATGAACAGTTTGGCGGTCTGTTCCGCCGTGGCCACCTTCGCACACGGGATGAAATGTGCCATCTTGGAGAACAAGTCCACCACCACCAGCACTGCTGTCTTGCCCCTCGAGCTGGGCAGATCCGTGACAAAGTCCAGGGCCACTCTCTCCCACGGTTCGAACGGGGTTTGCAGCGGTTCCAGCAGTCCCGCCAGCGGTCTGTGCACTGGTTTGGCCCTCTGGCAGGTGTCGCACCTCGCCACGTAGTCCGCTACCTCCCCTCTCATTCTGGGCCGCCAGAAGTCCCTGGCGACTAATTCCAACGTATTCTCTGTGCCAAAGTGCCCGGCAGTGGGTGCGTCGTGCAACTGCTGCAGTACCTTGGCGCGAAGATCGTCCCCCTGCACGTAGATGGCCCCTTTACGGAGGAGTAATCCATCGCGAACCTGGAACTCGCCGGTCGCCGCCGTGCCCCTTTGCGCCTCTGCCATCTTGGCTCGCGCGAAGGAGTCGTCCTGCAACGCTCTCCTCACCGCATCCAGGTCAACTGTAGCCGAAGCGCACGCCCACACCGTTGGTGCGAAGATGTGCATGGCAGCCGCTGGCTTCGCCTCCTCCAGATACTGTGGTTTACGGGATAGGGCATCCGCCATGACGTTGGTGTCCCCCGGGACATACTCTATTCGGAAGTCGAAGTTTGCAAAGAATTCGGCCCAACGTATCTGCCTCTGGTTCAGGAACTGCGCCGTGCGCCAGTGCTCCAGATTCTTGTGGTCCGTGCAGACCTGCACCGTGTGCTTGGCGCCGATCAGGAAGTGCCTCCACGCCTTGAATGCTGCATGAATGGCAAGCAACTCCCTGTCCCAGATGGTGTAGTTCTGTTCAGACTTGCTGAGCTTCCTGGAGTAAAACGCTCCCGGCCTCCAGGACCCCTGCGGGTCTTTCTGCAACAGGACTGCTCCCACGGCTCTGTCTGATGCGTCCGTCTCCACCCTCATTGGCCTGCTGGGGTCGACATGCAACAGCTGCTCTTCCGACGCGAAGAGACGCTTGAGTGCCTGAAAGGACTGCTCCGCCTGTTCCGTCCAGATGAACTTCTTTTTCTTGGAACTGAGCGTGTCCGTGATGGCCGCAGTTTGCATAGCGAACCCCTTGATAAACTTGCGATAGAAGTTCGCAAAGCCAACAAACCGCTGGACCTCCTTCTGGTTGCGCAGGCTCTTCCAATCCAACACTGAACGAACCTTGGCGCTGTCCATGGCGAGCCCCTTGTCTGACAACCTGTAGCCCAGGAAATCCACCTCCGTCACGTCGAACTGGCACTTTTCCAGCTTGGCGTAAAGCCTATGCTGCTGTAGTCTGCTCAGCACTTCCTTGACGTGTCTGTCGTGATCCTGCTGCGATTCAGAAAATATCAGGATGTCATCCAAGAAGCAGACACACGTCTTGTAGAGGAGCCCCGCCAGCACGTGATGCATGAAAGCTTGAAAACAGTGGGAGCCATTTTGCAATCCAAAAGGCATAACTCTGTATTCGTAGGTGCCCAGGGGCGTGAACATGGCTGTCTTCCACTCATCACCCTCCCGCATGCGAATGAGGTTGTATGCCCCTCGCAGGTCCAACTTGGTGAAGACGCGTCCCTTGCGCACCGTCGCGAGGAGGTCGTCGATCCTGGGCATGGGGAAGTCCGATGGCTTGGTCACACTGTTCAAGGTCCGATAGTCCACTACCAGTCTTTTTTGGGGCGTGTCCCTCTTCTTAACAAAGAATACAGGACTGCCCCCCACTGCCTTGGACTCTCGGATGAAACCGCGCTCCAAATTATGATCTATGAACTCTTTGAGTTCCTGTAGTTCGTCCTCAGACATGGAATACAGCTTCCCTTTGGGCAGCGCCGCCCCCGGCAGTAGGTCAATCTTGCAGTCATATGATCTGTGGGGGGGTAGCTTGTCCGCCTCCTTCTCGCAGAAGACCTCTAAAAATCCTGCGTATTTGTGGGGGATTGCTTGCAGCGTCCCCAGCTGCAGCTGCGCTTCCTCCTCCTCTCCCTCCTGCCGGGGCAGAATGCAGTGTTCAGCGCAGTATGAGGAGCCAAAGACTAGCTGCCGCTGGTACCAAGCCAACGTCGGACTGTGTCTGTCCAGCCAACTCATGCCCAAGACAATAGGCGTGTCCGACAGTCTGGTGACATTAAAACTGATGATTTCCCTGTGATTTCCAAGTCGCATCACCATTGGTGGCGTTTGCTTCACCACCTGCCCCCCTAGCAGCTCCCTGCCATCCACCGTGACGACCTGCAGGGGCAGCGTGGCAGGCAACAGCTGTATAGCGTGTTTATCGACAAAGTCCTGCCCTATAAAGTCCGCATTGCTTCCTGAGTCAACGGTGATTGGCACGTCTGGAGTGAGGCCATTGGGTAGCTGAAGCGATGCAGTGAGCTGCACTACTGGTTTGGGCGGGAGGGGGTCTGTGGGCTGCAAAATCTCTGGGGACTGCGTTACTGACTCGTCTGGCTGGGCCCCAGTGCCTCTGTCTCCAGCCAGACTCCGTCGTTTCCCTGCTGTGTGTCTCTGTGCTGAGTAGCTGCAGTCACCGTCGCAGAGGCTGCAGTGTGTTTGTGGATCCTCTGGGGACACTCTTTCGCCATGTGCTGCGGACTTTCGCAGATGTAACACTTCCTGTTCCCTCTAGGAGGCTTCACTTTGACTGCTCCCGGTGCTGTGGCTCTGGTTGCTGACTGAGCCCTGGCACCTCCAACCTCCATCGGTTCCGCTCCCCCTCCTGGCGGAGGCGTGGATTGCGCACGCGCAGCTTCCCTGGGAACGAAGGAGAACCCTCTCGCTGGTTCGCGCCCTCCACGCCCTTCGTCCCTGCTCCACGGACGTTCCTCCAGCCTCACTCCCACTGCCAGCGCCCTCTGAACGACCTCCTGCGTGGTCCTGGGTCTCTCCCCCCTTGCAATTTCGTCTTTAACCGCACTGTTCAATCCTTCCCAAAATAGGTCTCTGACTGGAGCTGAATCTTTGTCCCATTCCAGGGCACTGGCCAGTGCAAAAAAAGCGGGCATGGTACTGTCTTACGCTGGCCCTCCCTTGCTTCAGCCCATGTACCTCCTTCCTGGCACGATCCACGTCTATGCTGGACAAAAAGCAGCCATCCATCGCTTTAATAAAGGCATCCGCATCTTGGAGCGCCGGATCCTTATCTCTCCACAAATTGCGCAGCCATGCTTTAGCCTCTCCATGCAAATGGGACATGATAAATCCCACCTTTTCTTGCTCATCTCTAAAGTCTTTGTCCAGCAGTTGCAGTGCACACTGTACATCTGCTCTAAAGTTGGGGTACTGTTGTAAATTCCCATCGAAGTGAGAGACTAGACCGCCTGTTCTTCTCCCCAACCCAATCCCCTCTGGTTTGGGTGTCAGTTGCCCTTGCTTCGTAAGCACTTCCAACCTGACCTGGAGATCCCTGTAGGCGGCAGCTGCTTCCTCCTCTCTCTTCCTGGATGCAAGTATCTCGGCATTCAGTCGTGTCACTGCTTCTCTGAGTTCTCCTATCTGCTGTTCGGCCGTCATATTGTCTGCCGTTTGTGAGCTGAGTCGCAGGCACCCGCCTTCTCTCCTGTCCGCGAGGCTGTAGATGCCCACAACTTGGGACGGAGCTTACTGTCAGAGCTGCTTCCAGATCCTAGCTCACAGAGGATCACGCTAGCCAGCGGTCACTTTATAAAAGTCTTTATTGAGTTACAGTTTCCATTCTCAAGCTGCTGCGCGCAACTCTACGTCTTAAGGGTTAGACCGGCGAAGCTCCGTCTGAGTCTCCGCCCCCTGTGCACCAGCTTACTAACCTAGCTTTACTCCACCTTTTCCGCCTGACCGTTCTTCTCTGGGTCCCTCTGCCCCCCGTGGTCTCTTCCTTCCGGGACTCTTCTGACGCAGACCCCCCGGACCCTCCTGTCTCCTTGCGCCGGGCTTTAGGACCTGGCTCCCTTTCCGGGCTGCTTACTGCGCCACCTTCCTGTGCATTTGAACTTGGCGCGCGCGCCCAACCTTCCACTTTCCTCCTGACCATTTCTTCACTCTCCGATGGAGGTGTGGCCACTCCTGACTCGTGCCCTCCCTCCTGTTGCGAGCTGCCAGCGCTTGATACCTGGCGCCCTTCTTCTCCCCTGCTCTCTGTTGGTGACACTGGTCCCAATTTCCAACTGCTCCCCTCTGAGCCCCCTCTGGACCCTTCTTCCTGGGGTGTCCCCCTAGGCTCCCCCCTTGCTCTGGCCACTGGTGCTCCTTTCTGTGAATCTTCTGATTCACTGGAAAGACTCGGAGATCTCGGGTCGTCGTCATCACTCATCTTTTCTTCTGCCTCCTCCCCCTCGCTCTCTGTTTCCTCCCTTGCCCTCGCCTCTGCTCCTGAACCCCTGACATCCATCCCCCCCTCGAAGCCCCCCCTTCCCCCCTCCCCTCCTTCCGGTGCGGGAGCTGGGTGCTGCCTTGTCATGGGGACGAATGTCGGATACAGTTCGCTTCCCGTGGCGGGCCTCCAACTGAAGGCTTCCGGTTCTTCCTCCCTGCTCTCGTCGACAACGGTCACCTCCGCATCCATCTCTGTGCTGCCGTACTTGAAACCCGGGTCGTCCCCGAACACGTCCATGTCCGTCTCTTCGTCGGTCCCTCCTGGGGGCATTGCTCGTCCTGGACCCTCCAGCCACTTCCTGCGCCACTGCTCCTCTGGTCTATCGTCCCACCAATACGAGGGTTCTGAGGCAGATCCCGAGGGTGACCCCTCCGGGGAACGGGCGTTTCGTGTCGGTTCCTCGTCCGAGTCGAACCCTTGGAACGTGCTGGCTGAAAGCGTGGGTGTGAAAAGCCAGTCGTCGAAAAAGTCTGCTGGCATGGGTCTATGTGGGAAGAGGGCATGAAACTCGTCTTTGAGCAGAGGTTCCTCCAAAGCGTATCCCGGCACCCAGCTGTTGGCACTGGCCGGGGCGCCCTCCTTGGCGAGAAGGTATTCTACCCCCTCTTCCCCCCATCTGGAGTCCAAAATTTCTGTGACTTCGTTGATGGGCTCCTCCCGTGCCACTCCACCTTGCTCGGTTCCCTCTCGGAGTGGACTCGGTGCCATTCCTGGTTCCTGAAATCTGTGAGGTGCCTTGTAGGGAGTGAGCACCGATCTGTGGAACACCGGATGCATCCTGGAGCCCTCCGGAAGCACCAGCCTGAAAGCCACCGGGTTGACCTGCTCTTCGACTTGGTAGGGCCCCAGTTGTTTGTGCCCTAGTTTCTTCTTCGCTAACGACCTGGCCGGCACTGCGTGGGCCGCTAACCAGACCCAGTCTCCCACATGGATCTCTTCGCCAACCCTCCTGTGTCTGTCCGCTTGTACCTTGTATGCGTGTTTAGCCAGCTCCAGGTGCCGCCGAAGCTGATCATGGACCTCTTGCAACTCCGACGCGAACGCATCCGCTGTCTGCGGCTCCCCCTCCCCCATTTTTCCAGTCCCGGGAAAGTTCTGGGGTGCCTTCCGTTGTTGGCGAAGAACGGCGTCACCCCCGTGGAGACGTGCTTCGTGTTGTTGTAGGCGAACTCGGCGAGAGGCAGGTAATCCACCCACGTCGCAGGCTGTTGATTAGCATAACATCTCAGGTACTGCTGCATGATGGCATTGACCCGCTCCGCTTGTCCGTTGGTCTGCGGGTGTCTAGCCGAAGCCAGGTTGATCTTGACGTTCAGGAAGCCCATCAGCTTCTGCCAGAAGTTCGAGATGAACTGCCGCCCCCGGTCGGACAGTATAGACCGCGGCAGACCGTGAACCTTGAACACGTGATCTATGAACAGTTTGGCGGTCTGTTCCGCCGTGGCCACCTTCGCACACGGGATGAAATGTGCCATCTTGGAGAACAAGTCCACCACCACCAGCACTGCCGTCTTGCCCCTCGAGCTGGGCAGATCCGTGACAAAGTCCAGGGCCACTCTCTCCCACGGTTCGAACGGGGTTTGCAGCGGTTCCAGCAGTCCCGCCGGCGGTCTGTGCACTGGTTTGGCCCTCTGGCAGGTGTCGCACCTCGCCACGTAGTCCGTTACCTCCCCTCTCATTCTGGGCCACCAGAAGTCCCTGGCGACTAATTCCATCGTCTTCTCTGTGCCAAAGTGCCCGGCAGTGGGTGCGTCGTGCAACTGCTGCAGTACCTTGGCGCGAAGATCGTCCCCCGGCACGTAGATGGCCCCTTTACAGAGGAGTAATCCATCGCGAACCTGGAACTCGCCGGTCGCCGCCGTGCCCCTTTGCGCCTCTGCCATCTTGGCTCGCGTGAAGGAGTCGTCCTGCAACGCTCTCCTCACCGCATCCAGGTCAACTGTAGCCGAAGCGCACGCCCACACCGTCGGTGCGAAGATGTGCATGGCAGCCGCTGGCTTCGCCTCCTCCAGATACTGTGGTTTACGGGATAGGGCATCCGCCATGACGTTGGTGTCCCCCGGGACATACTCTATTCGGAAGTCGAAGTTTGCAAAGAATTCGGCCCAACGTATCTGCCTCTGGTTCAGGAACTGCGCCGTGCGCCAGTGCTCCAGATTCTTGTGGTCCGTGCAGACCTGCACCGTGTGCTTGGCGCCGATCAGGAAGTGCCTCCACGCCTTGAATGCTGCATGAATGGCAACTCCCTGTCCCAGATGGTGTAGTTCTGTTCAGACTTGCTGAGCTTCCTGGAGTAAAACGCTCCCGGCCTCCAGGACCCCTGCGGGTCTTTCTGCAACAGGACTGCTCCCACGGCTCTGTCTGATGTGTCCGTCTCCACCCTCATTGGCCTGCTGGGGTCGACATGCAACAGCTGCTCTTCCGACGCGAAGAGACGCTTGAGTGCCTGAAAGGACTGCTCCGCCTGTTCCGTCCAGATGAACTTCTTTTTCTTGGAACTGAGCGTGTCCGTGATGGCCGCAGTTTGCATAGCGAACCCCTTGATAAACTTGCGATAGAAGTTCGCAAAGCCAACAAACCGCTGGACCTCCTTCCGGTTGCGCGGGCTCTTCCAGTCCAACACTGCACGAACCTTGGCGCTGTCCATGGCGAGCCCCTTGTCTGACAACCTGTACCCCAGGAAATCCACCTCCGTCACGTCGAACTGGCACTTTTCCAGCTTGGCGTAAAGCCTATGCTGCTGTAGTCTGCTCAGCACTTCCTTGACGTGTCTGTCGTGATCCTGCTGCGATTCAGAAAATATCAGGATGTCATCCAAGAAGCAGACACACGTCTTGTAGAGGAGCCCCGCCAGCACGTGATGCATGAAAGCTTGAAAACAGTGGGAGCCATTTTGCAATCCAAAAGGCATAACTCTGTATTCGTAGGTGCCCAGGGGCGTGAACATGGCTGTCTTCCACTCATCACCTTCCCGCATGCGAATGAGGTTGTATGCCCCTCGCAGGTCCAACTTGGTGAAGACGCGTCCCTTGCGCACCGTCGCGAGGAGGTCGTCGATCCTTTGCATGGGGAAGTCCGATGGCTTGGTCACACTGTTCAAGGTCCGATAGTCCACTACCAGTCTTTTTTGGGGCGTGTCCCTCTTCTTAACAAAGAATACAGGACTGCCCCCCCACTGCCTTGGACTCTCGGATGAAACCGCGCTTCAAATTGTGATCTATGAACTCCTTGAGTTCCTGTAGTTCGTCCTCAGACATGGAATACAGCTTCCCTTTGGGCAGCACCGCCCCTGGCAGTAGGTCAATCTTGCAGTCATATGATCTGTGGGGGGGGGTAGCTTGTCCGCCTCCTTCTCGCAGAAGACCTCTAAAAATCCCGCATATTTGTGGGGGATTGCTTGCAGCGTCCCCAGCTGCAGCTGCGCTTCCCCCTCCTCTCCCTCCTGCCGGGGCAGAATGCAGTGCTCAGCGCAGTATGAGGAGCCAAAGACTAGCTGCCGCTGGTACCAAGCCAACGTCGGACTGTGTCTGTCCAGCCAACTCATGCCCAAGACAATAGGCATGTCCGACAGTCTGGTGACATTAAAACTGATGATTTCCCTGTGATTTCCAAGTCGCATCACTATTGGAGGTGTTTGCTTCACCACCTGCCCCCCTAGCAGCTCCCTGCCATCCACCGTGACGACCTGCAGGGGCAGCGTGGCAGGCAGCAGCTGTATAGCGTGTTTATCGACAAAGTCCTGCCCTATAAAGTCCGCATTGCTTCCTGAGTCAACGGTGATTGGCACGTCTAGAGTGAGGCCATTGGGTAGCTGAAGCGATGCAGTGAGCTGCACTACTGGTTTGGGTGGGAGGGGGTCTGTGGGCTGCAAAATCTCTGGGGACTGCTTTACTGACTCGTCTGGCTGGGCCCCAGTGCCTCTGTCTCCAGCCAGACTCCGTCGTTTCCCTGCTGTGTGTCTCTGTGCTGAGTAGCTGCAGTAACCGTCGCAGAGGCTGCAGTGTGTTTGTGGATCCTCTGGGGACACTCTTTCGCCATGTGCTGTGGACTTTCGCAGATGTAACACTTCCTGTTCCCTCTAGGAGGCTTCGCTTTGTCTGCTCCCGGTGCTGTGGCTCTGGTTGCTGACTGAGCCCTGGCACCTCCAACCTCCATCGGTTCCGCTCCCCCTCCTGGCGGAGGCGTGGATTGCGCACGCGCAGCTTCCCTGGGAACGAAGGAGAAGCCTCTCGCTGGTTCGTGCTCTCCACGCCCTTCGTCCCTGCTCCACGGACGTTCCTCCAGCCTCACTCCCACTGCCAGCGCCCTCTGAACGACCTCCTGCGTGGTCCTGGGTCTCTCCCCCCTTGCAATTTCGTCTTTAACCGCACTGTTCAATCCTTCCCAAAATAGGTCTCTGACTGGAGCTGAAACTCTGTCCCATTCCAGGGCACTGGCCAGTGCAAAAAAGCGGGCATGGTACTGTCTTACGCTGGCCCTCCCTTGCTTCAGCCCATGTACCTCCTTCCTGGCAAGATCTACGTCTATACTGGACAAAAAGCAGCCATCCATCGCTTTAATAAAGGCATCCGCGGTTTGGAGCGCCGGATCCTTATCTCTCCACAAATTGCGCAGCCATGCTTTAGCCTCTCCATGCAAATGGGACATGATAAATCCCACCTTTGCTCGCTCATCTCTAAAGTCTTTGTTCAGCAGTTGCAGTGCACACTGTACATCTGCTCTAAAGTTGGGTTACTGTTGTAAATTCCCATCGAAGTGAGAGACTAGACCGCCTGTTCTTCTCCCCAACCCAATCCCCTCCGGTTTGGGTGTCAGTTGCCCTTGCTTCGTAAGCACTTCCAACCTGACCTGGAGATCCCTGTAGGCGGCAGCTGCGTCCTCCTCTCTCTTCCTGGATGCAAGTATCTCGGCATTCAGTCGTGTCACTGCTTCTCTGAGTTCTCCTATCTGCTGTTCGGCCGTCATATTGTCTGCCGTTTGTGAGCTGAGTCGTAGGCACCCGCCTTCTCTCCTGTCCGCGGGGCGGTAGATGCCCACAACGTGAGACGGAGCTTACTGTCAGAGCTGCTTCCAGATCCTAGCTCACGGAGGATCACGCTAGCCAGCGGTCACTTTATAAAAGTCTTTATTGAGTTACAGTTTCCATTCTCAAGCTGCTGCGCGCAACTCTACGTCTTAAGAGTTAGACCGGCGAAGCTCCGTTTGAGTCTCCGCCCCCTGTGCACCAGCTTACTAACCTAGCTTTACTCCACCTTTTCCGCCTGACCGTTCTTCTCTGGGTCCCTCTGCCCCCCGGGGTCTCTTCCTTCCGGGACTCTTCTGACGCTGACCCCCCGGACCCTCCTGTCTCCTTGCGCCGGGCTTTAGGACCTGGCTCCCTTTCCGGGCTGCTTACTGCGCCACTTTCCTGTGCATTTGAACTTGGCGTGCGCGCCCAACCTTCCACTTTCCTCCTGACCGTTTCTTCACTCTCCGATGGAGGTGTGGCCACTCCTGACTCGTGCCCTCCCTCCTGTTGCGAGCTGCCAGCGCTTGATGCCTGGCGCCCTTCTTCTCCCCTGCTCTCTGTTGGTGACGCTGGTCCCGATTTCCAACTGCTCCCCTCTGAGCCCCCTCTGGACCCTTCTTCCTGGGGTGTCCCCCTAGGCTCCCCCCTTGCTCTGGCCACTGGTGCTCCTTTCTGTGAATCTTCTGATTCACTGGAAAGACTCGGAGATCTCGGGTCATCGTCATCACTCATCTTTTCTTCTGCCTCCTCCCCCTCGCTCTCTGTTTCCTCCCTTGCCCTTGCCTCTGCTCCTGAACCCCTGACGCCAGGAATTCCAGCCATATGGAAAGATCGGCCCTCACCTCCTTAGATAGGCACACTCTATGATGAGGGGCCCTCAACCCCACCGTGAGGCGAGCCAGGCGCGAACAGAAAGGGCGCCCAGGCGCCACCACCCTGCACGTGAAATTCAGATGCCCCAACAATGACTGAATTTGTAGAAGAGACACTTTCTTCAAAGGGAGCAGGTCCTCTATGAATTTCTTCAAGGCTACTAGCTTCTCCACTGGCAAACTAGAAGTCTGGGCGACTGTATCCAACAGGTTACCCAAATACGTAAGCTGAGTAGATGGACCCTCGGTCTTTTCTGAAGCAAGTGGAACCCCCAGCTCCTGCGTAAGGTCAGCAAAGGCCTGTAGCAACACCGAACACTCACCAGTATCGTGAGCCGAGGCCAATAAAAAATCATCCAAATAATGTGTGACCCCGCCCAATCCTGTTTTAAATTTAAGGGCCCACTCCAGAAAGGTGCTAAATGATTCAAAAGCAGCGCAGGCTATTGAACAACCCATAGGCATGGCTTTGTCAAAGTAATACTTGCCCTCAAACTGAAAACCCAGTAGCCAAAAATCATCTGGATGAATTGGGAGAAGGCGGAATGCCGACTCGATGTCACATTTCGCCAATAGGGCAGCGTGGCCGAACTTCCTAATCATCTTGATCGCCTGATCAAGAGATGCATACTTCATGGAGCAAAGCTCCGGGGGGATAACATCATTGACTGAAGCACCCCTGGGATGTGACAAATTATGAATTAAACGAAATTCACCCGGAGCCTTCTTTGGGACAATACCCAAAGGGGATACATGCAAATTATGAAAGGGAGGGGCATCAAAAGGACCGGCCATCCGATGCATGGCCAACTCCTTTGCAATCTTTCTGCGAGCGACGTCAGGTAGCTCACGAATCGATTTTTGGTTAGACGGATTCCGTGCCACGGGAGGCATGGCTACCGGAATCCAGAAACCAACAGAAAAACCATCCCTCAAATAACCTGCAGCATTCCTGTTAGGATAAGACTGCAACCAAAGTTGCAGGGCCGCCAACCGAACCGGGGTATGAGCCATGGCGGACAAAAGCTCATTTTCCTGTGCCTGGGGCAGGAGCGAGAGAGGTGTTTTGCTTGGGGGTTTGCTGAGAACCCCCTTTTCCGCCACGAAAGGGCCGTCGATTGCCAAAACAAGAGGAAGCGGGATGCGAACCACTGCATTTCTCACAAATGTGGGCGTACCGACACCCCTGCCGCTGACAAGAACCCTTATTATAATCCCAGCATGGGAAACGACGGCTAGTCCTAAAAGCCCCAGTCCTCGACTTCTGTTGCTCCGGCGCCTTCTTATCGATGAGTGGAGCTACATGGGTGGTCCACACGTCGAGATCCTTACGATCCCATCGTGCTGAGGGGATCCTAGCGGCGCGGCGCCTGAAGTTCTCATCATATTTTATCGCAGCTTTTTCACCAGCTTTGGTGAAAGCGGAGCGAACAATAGACAAGTACACTATCAAATGAAGAGATCTCCAAGGGTAAGCTGCCACCACCACGCCAGCAAAGACCTGGAAACAATCGAGCCAATGCTCGAAAGTCCTGTCTACTGAGGGAGTGCCCTGGCGTTTTTTGGACGACTTCCCCGCCTCCTGGTCCTCCGAAGGAGGGGCCAATTTGAAAATGTCCACATAACGGCCATTCAGAATCCTGGACCGCAGTTTTGTTGACAAATGCAAACCTGGGATAATGTCCCTAGCGGAATTGGTAGAGACTTTAACGTCAGGCACCAACACGCCATCCCTGCACTCCTGGACCGCCCCATACCTTGCACAGTGCGTGTTGGCCCTCCGATCCCAAGCCCACCGAGGCAATCCCGAGGCCGATTCTCCAAAACCCCAATAAAGCTCCCTGGAATCGCGAGACTCATCATCAGAACTGGAGGATGACGTACCAGTATACGAGGAAGATGAGTCACCCCTCCTTCGTTTGGCATGTTTCCGGGAAGACCTTCTGCAGCGACGTTTTCCGCCCGAAGACTTCCTAGCGGGAACCGGCAAGCTGTCCTCAACAGAAGACTCAGAATCAGGGCTCAGCTGTGATGTACCTGGGGCTGATTGAGGAGAAACAACACGTGAAAAGCCTGAACCCGACGCCACCTCGTCTGAGGGTTGGGTGTGTACGCCTCGGCGGGTGGAAGCTGCCGAAGAGTTTTGCCTTCCCTGGGGCCTCCCAGAGGAGTGACGTGGCCCTCATGAGCGGCCACGTGCCACAGGTAAGTCGCTAGGCAGGGCTAGTTGGGAATCAGGCATCAGACCCCTCGAAGCTGAGCCCTCTCTCCCTTCTTCACTAGATGACGGTGACACTGGAGAAGACTGCAGCAGTGAACGATGACGCCTTCCAGACGTGAGAGGCTGAGCAGAGGATTGGTGAAGAAGACCATCCATTTCTGCTGCAAAACAGGACAAGGCTCCTGGATTGCCAGCCATACTTTCCACCAAGGATTGCACGCGTCCCACCGATTGACTTGGTGTGGGAGAGCGAAGCGCCTGCGATGGACCCCTAATAGGCCGTTTCGCACCAGAGGCTGGGCCGGGACAAGCGGCGGCTTTCTTGGGAGCCATACCTGCTATTAGAATCAAATGAGAGTTAGCGATTGCCTCAGCCAGGCGTCAGTGCCAGCTGCAGCTAATGGACTCACGCAATAAAATAATACCCCAAAAGCTGGAGGACAAAACAATAAAATGCAATAGCAACAGATGTTAATACTATCTAACTATCTATTAATCTATCTATCTATCTATCTACCTGTAGATCACCAACCGTCCACTGTAACCTATTTTATATTTATTTATTTTATCTTATTTTTCTTAATTTCTATTTATCTATTATTCATTTGCCTTACCAGCAATGTGCTTTGAAAACCAAGTAATGCACTTTCACCTTTCAGCCAGCAGGGGGCACCTGATAGCCCCCAAGCTCAATTGAGGGAGGTGCAACGCTGCACTGAGCCACCAGGGGGAGCTCCAAGCAGACGACCCAGCTGCAATGGCCTTACTTGGCCACAAGAGGGAGCACACAGAAATAACGGCCGCAGCCGCGAGGAATTCTCTTCCCGCGATGGAGCCACTGGAGGCGCAAACGGAGGCCGCTGCTTCCTGATCGCGGGGAAGCGGCCCACTGACTATCGGGAAAGGGGAAGGCCGGGCGAACCAAGAGGCCGGGCCTCCCGGCGCCGCTGCGCCGGCTCAGCAACACTGCCGCCTCCCAGGCCGATCCCCCCAGCGATTTAGCCGCCCACGCTCCCGCGCCGCTCGCGCCAAGGCCAAGCGGCGGGAATGTAGGCAAAGTGGCGGGCGCAAGCATGGGCCGCCACTCCCGATCCCGGGAAGCGGCCCTACGAGCTTGAATAAATGTGGAGGGGAAGCCAGGCAAAGAAAGAAGCCTGGCCTCTCGGCGGCGCCGCACCGTCTTCAGCGGCGCTACTGCCGCCCAGGCCGATGGCCCTACAAGGCTGCCTGCGCTGCCGCGCCGCTCGCGGCAAGGCCCAACGGCGGGGATAAATTCCCCCGCTCGGCGCCACCGGCAACCCCCGAGATCCAAAAAAAGGGGGGGACCCCCCACGTGGCAGGCGCTGCGGCGGCCCCGTGAAGAGGCCAGGGAAACCGAAACCGTCCTCCCTCGGCGCCTGGGAGCTGCAACAGGTAAAAGGCAAACAATTTCTTCCTTTACAGGGAAGGGCCCTCAACGCCGTGAAGAACCAGGTGCCCAGGCCAAGGCAGGCCCTGGCAGGCCGGGGGGGGGACCCACCCTCAAGCCTGTGGCTATAGACCGATTTTAAATTACAGACAGAAAACTAAAAGGAGGGTAAAACATCCAATGGGAGGAAAGGGAGGGAAGGGGGGGAAGGGGAAGGAAGAAATCAAGTGAGACGAGGGTAATAGGAAGGGAAGGAATAAATCAATTAAGACAAGGGGAAGGACGAAAAAGCTCGAATTCTAAGGTAGGCCCTATGAAATCGAAAGCAAAGCGAGTATACAACCGTCTCAGTGCAGCTCCTGATCCGAAGCAAAACAGCCAAGAGGAATTCCAACCTCTGGCCCCTTATATTTATAGACTCTAACCCCTCCTCTGAATTTGGCAACATACAAAACTCCCCAGCAACCCAATCTTAACCCTTTAGAAGGCTTGGGTTCTCTCCAAATCTGCCTAGCCATGGCAGGGTGGCATGTTTCCCCAACCGCAACACATGCTCTCTGGCTAGGGAGAACACGCTTTCCCTGTTATAAGTGAATACTAATCTCTTGCCTGGAAACCAGCATCTTTTTTCCTGAATCTCAGTTGAAAATGGCATTGAGTTCCCCCCCAAATATTTCTCAAAGTCAATTTAGATGCTAAAGTGGGTTGACATCCATCCATAAGCATCTATAGAAATGGCTAGGAAATGTGAGCTTAAAGGACTGGAAACTGAAGTGTGTTAAGGGGTCTTGCTTTGGAGCATTCCTTCTGTACATAAATTATTTTGGATTGATGTTCATCTGACATTCAAATGTGGACTGAGAAAACAGATAATCCTAAACAAAATGCTCTTAAACTAGAGTATGACTTCAAATTCCCGTCTCATCCATCTTCACATACTAGAAAGGCCAAAATATATTTTCATCCTTCCCTCTTTGAACAATGCTTATCATGATGACAAACGAATGGTTAAATATGTTTAGTGTTAAGTACCATATTTCACCATAATTGTCACATTTTTATGCCAATTATTCTTTTCAAAAAAGGGGGTTGCGACGATTATTGGTGAAAAACCAAAGCATGACCCTTAATCGAGGAAACAGTGTTTATGAAGAAATATAATTATGTTTATATTGCTTATTACTTGTTACTAACTGTTTTTGGTGTGATTAGGATGCACAGAATATGTGTGAACAGGTACAGGAAGGATAATAGGTAGTCTGAATTGGGGCAAGGCATTCTCATGCACGCTTACAATGCCCTGTGACCATTATGTGGTGAATGCTTTGGGAATGATTTGAAAAAAGGAGCTTGACTATTATATGGTGGTGACCATTAGGCAGTGAAATATGTAGCACACATTTTGAATATCTGCTGCCAGAGTTTCCATTCGACCCCTCTCTTCATGCCAGTATTGGGTTATTATGCCAACCCACAGATCCTGAAATCTAGCACCAGCAGCTACCGCTGTAAATACAGGAAAATGTGTGTGGGTTTCTTATCATAACCAGCTATGAACCAGAGGGCCAGTCCACCCACAAGGCAGGCTGTGACAGCTGTTGTGGGCAGTGGAATGCCAACAGGAGGCATCTCTGGGGGTGTGCTGCCTTGCCATCTGAAGAATTAGACGAGCGACCACAGACTCCTTTCCTCATGACTATGAGAAAACATTTAAAGGGCTGTCCAGAACAAAGGTTCTCTATTATTGTTGCACTCAACAGGAAATAGGTTACCTAGAAGCGAAGAACTAGGGGCTGAGGTCCCTTCAGTGCCCCTCTAAAATATGTGAAGGGGCCTGGCTCCGCCAAAGTTCATGGCAATTGCCATTCTAATGGTGGACGTGAGCCACATTATGTGATTGATTATGCGAGGTGGGGCTCACTTGCCCCCTTCCTCATATTTTATTCAAGTTGGCACCTCTGATGGATTGCAACTAGCAAGTGCTCTGTGGAAGTAGCAATTGTACTGCACTGTGGTTCGATTCAACTGCAGGTAGAAGTTTGTTGGCTTTTGCAATTGTAATGCATTTACTATCCTGGCCCTCATTGCTGGATTAATAAGAGCTTGAACTCAGAGTTCTTTCTGAAGGCTTTGATGCCTACATCAGATTGGTACCTTCCCAAGGCACAGGTTACGAGAAGTAGCAATTCCATAAGAGGGAAAGATACCCATATTAAATACTCTCGGGGTACTGGAAGTAGATCACAGTCTCTTGGGAGTTCAATGTGCCTAATATAAAGTACACTTTGTCTCATCTGTGTGACACATATTAAAATGATTATAGCATTTGATTGTACTAGTGTTCGACTGTATCACATTCCAAGTCTACTTACAAATGGTGTCGCACCCCTTGTTGCTCCCCTTGCTGCTTATTTGTTTTTAATAACTGAGCATATAAAAACAGAGAATACTGCTGATGTCTTTGATGAAAGCAAAAACTCCTTAGAGAAAGTGAGTTGAACCTGACCAGGCAACCTAGAAAAAAATAAGGAGAAAGAGACAGCAAGAGAAGGATGGAGGTATGGGCACTTTTGATTGCTCTGCTGGTGCCTCTTCTGATTCTGCACTACCTGAAACAGCTCTGGTCACGCAGGCATTATCCCCCAGGACTTCTCCAGCTTCCTCTCATTGGAGCCACATGGTTGTTTGGATTCAAGATGGATGAAAATACTCTCATTCAGGTACTTATTGCTTCGTAATAACTCAGTCTGATGCCAGCAATTCTTTTATCTATTTCCCCCAACAATTGTGATATTTCAGCTTCAACGATACAATGGATTAAAATGGTAAATGCCATAAGCCTCCGTTGTCAGAAGCTGTAAGAAGTACAAATAATAGTAATAATGTTAATAGTATTATTATTAATATTGAAAAGCACAAAACCATATAAAAGTTGAAAATACGCATTAAAAACTACAGATCAAAAATATTTATTGTATGCTGTTAAACTGAGGAAGGAGGAGAGAACACCCTCAAAGGAAGAATGCTTTATGAAAATCTTGGAATATGCAGAGAGGGCAAAAATTGATAAAATATACAAATTTAGAATCTTTTAAAGAAGATTAGGAAACCTTTCCGGTCTATATAAAAAGTTATTTCCCATATGCAATGACCACAGCGGGGTTTGAAGTGTAAGAAAACAGCGGAATATATTAAGAAACATGTTGGAGAGGATGAAATTAGATAAGATGGAACTTTAAAATGCAATCATATGTAATTCGAGTTATAAACATTGATATTGGGTGAGTGGGAAATCACTTGTTTTGTTGAATTGGAATATAGTGGTACCTCGGTTTAAGTACTTAATTCATTCCGGAGGTCCATTCATAACCTGAAACTGTTCTTAACCTGAAGCACCACTTTAGCTAATGGGGCCTTCTGTTGCTGCGCCGCCAGAGCACGATTTCTGTTCTCATCCTGAAGCAAAGATCTTAACCTGAGGTACTATTTCTAGGTTAGCAGTGTCTGTAACCTGAAGCGTATGTAACCTGAAGCGTATGTAAGCTGAGGTACCACTGTATTATTGTTGAGTAACAAATGTAACTTTATATATGGAAAATTTCTATATTCCAATTGGTTTGTTAATTGGAATGTTATTATTATTATTATTATTATTATTATTATTATTATTATTATTATTATTATTAACCACCACCCAATAACACCCCCCCACTGCCACAAAAAAGAACCACAATTTAAAAGGGCATAGGATGTCAATGAAATCAACCAAAGGCCTAGTTAAAAAGGAAGGTTTTGCCAGGTGAACTTCCTTGGCGAGAGAATTCCACAGACGGGGAGTCACTGCAGAGCAGGTCCATTCTTGTGTTGCCACCCTCTGGACCTCTTATGGAGGAGGAACACAAGGAAGGGCCTCAGAAGATGATTTCAGGTCCGGGTAAGATAATATCGAAAGAGGTGGTCCTTGAGGTATTGTGGTTCTGAGCCATTTAAGGCTTTGTAGGTCAAAACCAGCACTTTGAATTGGGTCCAGAAACTAATTGGTAGCTGGTGCAGCCGGACCAGGAGTGATGTAATCTGCTCTTGTTCCGGTGAGCAACCTGGCCACTGAATTCTGCAGTAGTTGAAGTTTCCAAACTGTCTTCAGAGGCAGCCCTATGTATAACACATTGCAAGTAATCTTACCTTGAAGTTACCAAGGTTAACAAATGTAACTTTCTATATGAAAAAAGAATAAAATATTATTACAGAAAAAAGACGGACCACAGCCTTCATTCACAGCAGCCTCTCAACAGGCACTAACCTCCATGCACTAGTCAATCTTTTTCACTCAAACCAGAAGCACTTATAAAAAACAAATTATAAACTAAAATACCAAAATTTTCTTAAAGGATCTCTGCGGTAAACTAGGATTGCCATTTTTTAGGAAATTGTTGAGCCTTTTCCGTTGGGTTGCCATACATCTGGGTGTTCCCTGACATTTTGCCAATTCCTGTTAGGACACGTCAGGAATTTTCCCTATGTATGGCAATCCTACAGTAAGTGTTAATCTCCAGGTAATACTCTCTCCAAGATTACAAGGCCAGGGCTGTGAAATCAGCTTCAGAGAGTCATTTAGAAAGCTATGAAACTGATGGCACTTGGAAAGGAAATCTTGCTACCACTTACAAATTGAAAATACAACAACATTTTATGTTGCCTTGTGTTTCCCCCTGATTTCACATAGCTACCCATGCTGCCATTATCCTACTTTGTATGGTTTTGTGCTTTTCAGTATTAATCGGAATCTTGCCCCTTTATATTAGTTTTAATGTGTGTTGTTCATAGCTGCTGGTTGAAGGGCTCTTATCTCCAAAACACACTGTGTAACACAAGAAGCTGAATTAATAAAACAGCTTATCACATTATGTTCTTGATCTTGTCTTCCTTTCGTTCTACTGCATGTTGCAACATGGCCTAGAACAGGTATGTCCAACTTTCAAGAGACTGAGATCTACTCCCACTATAAAAAAACTGGCAGTGATCTACCAAATTTGTTGAGCTTTTTTAGGGAGCCAAAGTTCTTGAGCTTTCAGGAGGGTTCAGGGCCCCCCCAAGATCTACCACAGACACACCACAATCTTCTAGTAGATCATGATCTACCTGTTGGACATCCCTGGCCTAGAATGCTGTGTACTTCTCCCCTTCCAACAGACGGAAGGGCAACAAGTTCAATTGGCAATGAAGCAGGAGCACATCAGCCTTTCTCAGCAGCAGCTCACGTGTAACTAGAGAAGACAAGAGACAAACAGAACAGGCACCTTTCCATTGCCTCCTCCGCAAGCATTTACTATTTGTCAGACCATAATTTATTTTATCTGTTTGTTTCTTAAATACAATTTGAGCCTTTTTTCAGCAAAAACTCTTCAAAAAATACAATATTACTCAACCATCAGATATGAGCATATTAACTTTTAAAACATTGGAATTGGTAATATTCTCTAGCCCAGACATGTATCATCTTAATTCCTTGCCATATATTTGCATGCTGGTGATGCTCCTGCTGTAACCCACCGTGGGTCTGAAACCTGACCCAGGACTCTAGCCCAGCCTATGCCAACCTGGTACCCTCCAGATGTTTTGGACTACAATGCCCATCTGCCCCAACCACCATGGCCAATAGTCAGGGATGGTGGGAGTGCTAGTTCAAAAGCATCTGGTGGGCTACAGGTTCCACATCCCTGCACACACAAAGATTGTGGCAAGATCATTTTCTGGCAATGACTTGTGTATCTTCTTGTCTGTCGCAGGAGGGCTGGTTACTATAAAGTGTCTCTGCTGCTCTGATCCTAGGCAGAGGCAACATAGCTAGGAGGGAGTAAAACAAATGGGTTGGAATTATGGGAGGGAGGGAGGGAGGGAAGGAGGGAGGAAGGGGAGGAGGAGGAGGAGGAGGAGGGGAAAAGATGATAGCAAGATGACTGCACATAGTGAAAAACTGCAGAGTTGAGGGAGGATGACGTTCTCGTTTTAAGTTGAACTATCCAACTGCATTTTTTGAACACATCATTCCTCTCTTCTCTTTTGAACCAAATGGTAGCTGGGAAAGCAACATGGAAATATTTACACCATATGGTTAGGACATCTACCCATTGTAGTACTGTCTGGATTCCAAGCAGTGAAAGAAGCGCTCATTGACCACTCTGAGGAATTAGATGAGCGACCAGAGACTCCTTTACTTAGGACTCTGATAAAAGGGAAGGGTAAGTAGTGAAGAATAAGAATTTCTACTGGTATTTTCTGAAGATGAAACATTTAAAGGGCTGTCCAGAAAAACAGAACAAAGGTTCTCTATTACTGCTGCACACAACAGGAAATGCATTACCTAGGAGCCAACCCCCAGGGGCTGAGGTCATTCAGAGTGGCTAGTCCTCATGCTATCAAATGACACGTTCATTTGGGTGCATGAAAACCTGGCTTCAGTACATGTGAAGATTTGATTGATTATGACATCTCTAAGAAACACAACACACTACTTCTCTCAACAAGCTCTTCCAACATGTTTTGGGCATGGACTCATGTGGCAAATATAACATGTGAACTTTGCAATCACATAGTTACTATCATCATTATACATTATGAATTGCTTCTTGCATGTATGTCTCAAGGCACCTTACAGAGATATAAAAACAGTTTAAACTATGAATAATCATAGTTTAGAGGTCCCTTGCCCTAAGTAAGTCAGATTATCCTCCACCAGGGCCAGGGCCTTCTCAGTGATGGCTCTGACCTGGTGGAATGCTCTGTCTCATGAGACCAGGGCCCTGCAGGATTTAACTTCCTTCCGCAGGGCCTGTAAGACAGAGCTATTCTGCCTGGCTTTCAATTTGAACTTAGCCTGATCTTTTATTCCCCTTCCTCCCCTCCCCTCCCCTTTTTATGAAGATTACCCGCTCTGGGATCCCACAGCTAATTCTCCCCTGGTCTCCTCTCTGGCCCAAATGGGACTAATTTAGCCAGATACCCCGCTGATCATCTAATGTTTATTGGCTGGATTTCCCCCCTAAATTGGTTTTTGAATTCTGAATTTATTGTTATTCACGTTTTATATTGTATTTTATGCTGGTTTTTTGTTGCATCAATTAAGTGTTTTAAATTTGTTGTTAGCTGCCCTGAGCCCAGTTTTCTGGGAAACTGGGAATGAATGAATGAATCTTTATTTGCGTCAGCCATCGGCCATAGCAATAAAACAACAATACGATATACAAAGAATAAAACTAAAAAGTCAATTATATAAAATACATTTTAGGGGATGACAAAATAATAGTAGCAAAACATAACGATAATAATAGTAAGATCCTAGGAGAGGAATCTGGGCGATGACGCTAATGTCACTCAGGTAGCAGCTCTCAGTCTCATTGCTCTCTCGACAAATTTGGCAACCTTCTCTGTTGTCGAGCCGTTCTGGTCGGCCAGGAGTGAGAACAGTTGGGCTTCACAAGAGTGGCCCGGGATGGCAGACAGGAGCGGTGCGATGGTCTCGTCCCTGAGATCTTTATATAGGGAGCAAGACAAGAGAACGTGTGACACAGTCTCCACGCAGCCAGCTCCACAGGGGCAGAGCCGGTTCTCGAATGAAGTTCCTTGATATCTACCCTCAAGAACAGCCGAGGGTAACATATTTAGTCTGGCCAGTGTAAAGGCCTGTCTGAGTTTTGGAATGATTAAGGTAGACAAATAAGGTCCCCAAAATCAAAGTGGGAGGGAGACAGATAAGCATACCAAGCACTAAATTTCTTAATATAGGCCAGATTATTTTGCTGCTCAATATCCTTCATGCGCTGATCAATAATAGTTTTTGCCTTGGGGAGACCCATTTTCAGGAGATGCTGTGCTTGGAGGCCACATATAAGTAGTTTTTGATGCACTACTTTGGACCACCGACTTCTATGTGCATCTCGTGCTACTAGAGGTAGTAGTCCGGATGGGTTTAAATTTAAGCGAAGCCAATAGTTAAATGTTCTTAACCAGGTTCGGGTTTCAACGGAGAGGAGGCCAGTCTCCAGCCGTAGGGCCGCATTTGGTGCGCATGGTGGAATGGCTAGAATCTGTCTTAAGAATTTAGACTGGACCGTTTCAAGTGTGCGGCAATGATTTCCCGTCCAGATTTGGGCCCCGTAGAGTAATTGCGCCAAGGGTTTTGCTTGAAAGACCTCCAGAGCTGCTGGGATATGTCTGCCCCCTTTCGTAAAGTAAAAGCGAGACAGTATTTTGGCGCTTTGAGATGCTTTTCCCCTAGCATATTTATGATGGGCCTCCCAGACCCCTGTTGACTGGAAAACCACTCCTAGGTATTTGAAAATTTTGACCTGTTCTATTGGCTGATTGTCCATCTCCCATCTATGATGTCTGTGTCTCCTAGCGAAGACCATGACTTTGGTTTTTTGGTGATTAACCACCATTTGATCTCTCCTGCAGTAGGCTGAGAATTCTCTTAGTAGCCTTTTGAGGCCTACTTTAGTTCGTGATAAGAGAACCGCGTCGTCCGCATAGAGGAGTACTGAAATTGGTTTTTCGGCCAGTTTGGGGGCATGAAACTCCGGGGATGTTAGGTATTTGACCATGTCGTTTATATATAAGTTGAATAAGGCCGGAGCTAAAATACAGCCCTGCTTGACTCCTTTGGTGGCTGATACAGGGCCAATTAGTTGCCCATTTACTGAGGTTCTTACATATAACTTGGAGTCTTTATATAGGCTTTTTATCAAGAATAGTAATCTTTTATCAATGTTGGTAACATTGAGTTTAGCCCAAAGTTTGACTCGTGAGATCGAGTCAAAGGCCGCCTTCAGGTCAATAAATGCTGTGTATAGAATCCCACGTGTTTTATTGGCGTATTTATCAATGAGATGTGCTAATACGAAACAATGGTCTATTGTTGTTCTGCCCTGTCTGAAGCCGGCTTGCTCCTCTGCCAGAACTGCCTCCGTTTCCATCCAGTCAATTAGTTTGATGTGGAGGTGTTTGGCATACAATTTGCTGGGGATAGTAAGGAGGCTAATGGGTCTATAGCTCGCTGGATCTGCCATAGGACCCTTTTTATAGATTGGAATGATTACTGCCTCTGTCCAGGAGCCAGGGATTATGCCTGTTGAATCGATGTATGTGAATATTGACGCCATTAAAGGAGCCCACCAACTGATATTGTTCTTCATGAGCTCTGCTGGAATGTGGTCTATGCCCGGGGCTTTGTTGTTTTTCAGTTGGGCAATTAGGTTCCCCACCTCCTCTATGGAGACAGGAGGCCAATATGGTAAGTTCTCGGAGTAGGCACTTGGATCATTGTTCTGAGCTTTGTCGTCGAAGAAGAGGGTTTGGAAATATTTCATCCACTCCTGGGGTTCTACAGTACATGTGGGACCAATCCGCTCTTGGCCCAGGAGCCCCCTAATGGTACGCCAGAAGGAGGTTGAATCTTTCTCATTCGAGGCCTTCACTAAGTTACACCAGGCCAATCTCTCAGCTTTTTGTTTTTTTGCCTTTAATAGCTGTTTATAGTTTCGTCTTAAATCGATGTAAGCCATAAATAGCAAGGGTGCTCCGGTGTTTCTGTAGTTCCGGTAGGTTGATCTCAGACGTTTCCTTGCTTGTCTACACTCCAAATCAAACCATCTCTCTTGATCCTTTGCCCGCTTTGTAACAGAATTAAGTCTCTCAGTTGTTAGAAAGGTCTTTAGTCTTGCTAATAACTCGTTGAACGAGTCCATGGCCTTTTCCCCAGTATTAGCTGATACAATGGCTGTGTAGATGGTCTTCACGTCTTCCGAATGGAGGAGATGAGTTATCTCTGTATTGAGCATAGGGATCCATTTAATTCTTCTGGGGGCCAGTGATCCCAGATTAACGATGGGGGTGTAGTAAAGGTTAGCCGTGGGTTTGTTAAACGATGGGCCATTGAGAGCTAGAATTAGTGGGAGATGGTCACTTTCGGTGTTATGTCCCACTTGAAACTTTGACACAGAGTTATAGGCGAATCTTGATATCAGAATATAGTCTATCACACTTCCTCCCATCTTTGAAAAATGGGTATACTCCCCGGGGCCATCCTCTTCCTTACTACCATTTATTATCATCAGCTCCCTTCTTTTTGCGACCTGGGCTAGACATAGCCCTGAGAAGTTGCATTTATTGTCTTTAGAAAGTCGTGAAACGCCTGCTTCGGTTGGACTTTCAGGGTCCTGCATCTGATTATATTGGCTATAAAGATTGTTGTCATCAATTCCCATACGGGCGTTGAAATCCCCCCCCAATTATAATCGGTGTAGAAGGGTGGGAAGATTCTATGGACTCTAGAAATGCCTCTAACTCTGCCCAGTTAGCTTTCACTATAGATTTTTTTTGGCAGGGGGGCAGATAGACATTGACCACTACCAGTGCATCTCTCTTAAATTTGAGTAGGACTGCCGTGGCGAGTGAATTGCAGTTTGGGAGGGCTTTTAAGGAATGTTCAAGCTCTGTGGAGATAAGGCTAGCTAAACCTCCACTAGGCCTACCTCCCCTCACAGATGGAGTAGCAAATAGGGAGTGACAAGAATACCCATTGAACAGAATGGGGTCGCTGTGCCAGGTCTCCTGCAGGAGGATGATATCGAATCGCTTAAGGAACATTGCAAGTTGTTGATTGTTTTTCTTAGCGCGCCATCCTGCAATGTTCCAGGACAGCAGCTTTAATTCTCTGTCCCTCCATGGTGTAGATTTGTTGGGTCCACGGTGTCCAGTGACCCCTTTACATCTAAAAAAACACTCCCATTAAGTTTGTCAATAGGCATCTGCTGCATAAGGGAATGATTATCCATAGCTCTTGGGGACTTAAGGGGGTGGTTTGGACTTGGCGGAGTTGCTGATTCATTTGGGGAGAGTTTTAGATAGTTGAACCAGGTACTCAGGGATGTGACAGTCTGTTTTGGTTTTGCCTTACCATACACCACCGGGGGCTGCGATTGGTCTTCCGAATCTACACATTTAAAGGCGCCTCCTACTGTCCTCTTGTCCACTAGGCACTTGGGGGATATAGGCCGTATGTGTGAGCCTTCCGTAGTCTCAACATGGACCTCCTTTTTGGTCAGTCTGCTTCTCAGGATGTCCAGTCTGACCAAGATTTCATTTTGGGCTGGCATCTGCAGTGACCAGAACCGATTTATTAGGGCATGTTCTTCTATGGAAAAAGAGTCCTCTCTGTCGTTCAAATGAAGTTGAGTCTCAGTAGGAGCTATGTTTTCCTGCTGGTGCACTAGGCTCTGGTTTTGCTGGTTTTGTTGCATGTGCACTCTATTGTTTTGTACCTCTGTTCCTGGTCTCCCTACCCCCTTGGCCGCCAGTAGGGAGGTTAGCGGGGCTCTGTTTTCAAAGATTCTTAATAAATCTATTCCTTTCTTTAAAAATAGATTTCTTGTTCTAAAGATGAAGTTGACCAGATTATGATCTGTGAAAGTGATCAAGGCACGGACTGAATGTCCATCTTGATATAGGTAGTCAATACTGTCTATGTCAGTTGCTTTAACTGCCCCAGGTAGAATGTTGTTTATAATAGTCAGCAGGTGCCTCACGCGGTCTGTCCCTGTGCGAGGACCCAGTAGTTTTGGATAGTTCGTGAATACCATCTTTTCCGGGCTTAGGACCAGGATCCATTCTTTCTTTCTACTGCGGGCTTGGAGTTCCCGCGGGTTCCTGTCTATATTGGAGATCCCCGACTTACTTCTGTTTGCAGTTGCTACAGGGGTCCTGGGTGGATTCAAGACAGGAACATCCAGCTGTAGTTTGGTTGCTTTTGTCAGGCTGGGCGAACACAGGGGGAGAACAGCCATGGGGGGGCTTATTTGTTTGAATGTACTTGGGGAATTATTTTCACATATGGGGAGGGGTTTGGTCTTTGGCGAGTCTCCCTTGTCGAACTCTTTGGTGCCTTGAGCTTTGATTTTTTTTGTGGATATAGGAGGTGATGATAATAAGTTGAAGAGTTTCTGCCACTGTTTTTTACTGATGTGTTGGGTTTTTTTGGACAGCTTAATTTTTTTGATGTTTTTAGTTTTCTTCATCTTGGGTTCCAATTTTCTTTTGCGTGAGTTCTTTTTGGGTGGTATGTGGATTCTAGCCTCTGAGTCCAAGGACTGATCTGTGGCTCTTTTTACTTGTTTGAAATTCTCCACAAGCGTCAGGAGTAGGCCATTTGTTACTGCTAGGAAGTTTTTTATGTTGTAGAGGTCTGTGCGTATCTGATCTATTTGATCGTGTAACTGGTCACCCCTATCTTCTATGCTGTTGGCAATTGCTGTGGGCTGAGGGTCTTGCTGGTTTCCCCTGAGATTCTGAGGGTCTTGCTGGTCTTCCCTGAGATTCTGGGTTGATTTTTGGTGCTCGAGGTTATTGGGGTTGGGGGAATTGGTCATCAGGGCGTTCTCAGCTAGGTCCAATTCCTGCGCCCAGCTCATGGAATAATTTGGTCTTTCAAGCTCAGTTTGTAAGTCTTTGCGTTGTAATGACCAATCCAGCACAGTAGGGGCAATTTCTTTTGGGGTGCTCTCGTGCTGTGGATTCTTACTCCCTTCTTTATGGGGGAAGTAATTGGTGATTTTACTTTGCTTCCTTCGGGGCTCCCACTCCCCCTGGGGTGATATTGGTGCAATTCCCAGGTCCATATAGTTCTTTCTTGTAAGGACCATATTGAGCGTGGGAAAAGGTAATAATAATAATAATAATAATAATAATAATAATAATAATAATAATAATAATAATATATTATTTATACCCCGCCCATCTGGCTGGGTTTCCCCCGCCACTCTGGGCGGCTTCCAAAAGAATATTAAAATACTATGATACATCAAACATTAAAAGCTTCCCTAAACAGGGCTGCCTTAAGATGTCTTCTAAAACTCTGGTAGTTGTTGTTCTCTTTGACATCTGGTGGGAGGGCGTTCCACAGGGAGGGCGCCACTACCGAGAAGGCCCTCTGCCTGGTTCCCTGTAACTTGGCTTCTCGCAGTGAGGGAACCGCCAGAAGGCCCTCGGTGCTGGACCTCAGTGTCCGGGTAGAACGATGGAGGTGGAGACGCTCCTTCAGGTATACTGGACCAAGGCCGTTTAGAGCTTTACAGGTCAGCACCAACACTTTGAATTGTGCTCGGAAACGTACTGGGAGCCAATGTAGGTCTTTCAAGACCGGTGTTATATGGTCTCGGCGGCCGTTCCCAGTCACCAGTCTGGCTGCTGCATTCTGGATTAGTTGTAGTTTCTGGGTCACCTTCAAAGGTAGCCCCACGTAGAGCGCATTGCAGTAGTCCAAGCGGGAGATAACCAGAGCATGCACCACTCTGGCGAGACAGTCCGCAGGCAGATAGGGTCTCAGCCTACGTACCAGATGACCTTTCATCCTGTTCATAGAACTCAGCGTGTTTGCTGATCAGCACCTTACTCTGATCACCTGATGGGAACGCAAACCTCCATGCACGCGCTGCTGGCTCATACCCACAGAAGATCATTTTCCGGAACTTGGATCCATCTGGCCCTTGCAAAGCTTTAGGCACCGGCACAGATGCGTCCGAACCAAACGTGCGCAGAAAATGAATCTGGGGTTTCCTGCCATGCAACAAACCAAAGGGTGTGTCACCTATCATTGAATTGTAGGTACGATTCCAGGTGAAGCCCACATATCTGATTGCCTCCAGCCAAAACTTTGGTGGCAACCCAGAATCCCCCAGCAACACCTTCGCAGCCTTGACCAGAGCCTCACATCTAAGCTCTGCCACCCCCCTCTGATTGGGTGAAGTCACTGTGTGACGTATCCCTTTCTTGCGAAAGAACTTCTGCAAAGCAGATCCTGTAAACTCAGCACCTCTGTTACTGGTGACTGCTTGCACTTTGGTGGAGAACCTTAGTTCCACCTCCTCAATCTAACCTTTGATCAGCTGAGCTGCATCTTCTTTGGATTTGAGCCCAAGAGTCCAGGTGTTCTGCGTAAAGCTATCCTGCATCGTCAGCAGAAACCTGGCCCCTCCCAGACTTGGTTCCTTTACGGGACCCAATAGATCTATGTGAACCAGTTCAAAGGGTATTGTGGTTACCCTCTCCACCTTTGGGTAACTGCACCCTTTTACCTTTGCCTGCCTGCATGCTTCACAATCTATCGCACATCCACATTCAACAATGTGACAACCTTTGGCGACCTCAGGCAGCGTCTGTAGTTTTTCTAAAGAACCATGAGCTGTCCTAGCATGCCAAACATGGGCACATGACACGAGTGGGAACTGTAGCACGCAGGGCTTGTGCTTTCTCAACCTTCCCCTCACCCTCCAGAGACGTTTTAAGAATGAAGAGATCATTCTGCCCCTTTTTAACCTTGGCAAGTATCCTCCCTCCTTTGGAGATTGTGCAGGCAGCATCCTCGAAACAAACCTTAAACCCCTTCTTTAACAAATAAGGCACAGACAAAAGACAGTGGTGTATCCCTGGGACGGTACAACACTCCAACTGCTCCTGCAAAATAGAAATAGAAACATTTGCAATGTTAGTCACATTTCGTTTCTGTCCATTTGCGAAAAGTACAGTTTTTCCGACCGGAACTGCCCTGCAATTCCACATCTCGACAGCAGGGGTCTCTGGAATCAAATTGCGATTAGCTGCAGAGTCTATCACAAAACAAAACTCAGAGCCTTTCTCACAGCTGTCCTCAAACAATGCCAGACTGGCTGTTATTTGATAAGTCTCCTCCTGGTGTTTGTCATGTCCACCTGACTCAGTCCCACGCCTGGCTGTTCTCCCAGGCTGGTTGCCATGGAAACCCGACTGGTTCCCATGGGAGTTGACCTTGACAACATCCTGCCTTGCCTCCTTGCTCCAGTGGGGGCAATTACGACGCAGATGTTCCGTTGAATTACAAACGTAGCACCGACGAACAGAAAAAGCCTGGGGTGAGCTCTCAGCTAGCAAAGCTTCCGGGCCAGCAGCTCCGCCCCCTCTGAAATGGCACTTCCCCTCGTCACACACAGTGGAAACTTTTCCAAACTGGCTTTTGGGCTTCTCTGCCCCCCCGATACCTCGAACAGCACTCCGTGAGGCTGTAAAATCAGGGCTTCTGGCTGAGCACTCGGCATCATCCTGCTCCTGGCCTCCTGCTGAGCTTTGACACAAACCCCTCAGCACTTTCCAGGCTTCACAGGCCGACTCAATGCCTTCCAAATGCGGCAACAGCTTAGCATGTACGCTTGCTCTCAACATGCAGATCTCAGCTCTCATAGCTTTCTCTCTCTGCATTTTCTCCTCCAGAAAAGCAGACTGCAGCTTTACTGCATCTCTGTCCACCAGCCCTGCACTTTCAGCAGCAGCTGGTTTGGCTGGGGACGGCTCTTTCTTGCATACTTCCCACAGGCCAGTTGCCCAAAACCAGGCTCTCACCCTCCTGACCCAGGTTTCCCGTTCTCCCCAGGCGCCCCAAGCTATACTCACTTGGTCACCAGCTCTTCCGGGCTCCTGTCCGTGGAGAAACGATTTCTTGCTGCTCTCAGCACTGCAGCATTCAGCACAGTGTCTTTCAGCTAGCTTGCTTGCCTCAGATACAGGCCTTCGCTTCCGTCAACTCCACTGCCTCCCAACGCAGACTTCAAAGCATTCCGGCAGCCTCCAGCGACAGCTTTACAAGCGGTAATTACGGCTCCATAACCTGTGGATTTATTGATTAGGGCGTGACCTGCTAATTGGTTTACGATCCAACTTAGCTCTTTACAGCGGTCCGGCATGCTTCCACTCAGCTGCGACGTCTGCTTCTTCCAGTCACGCCTAGCAGAGTTAAACACAGCGGCAAAGCTGTCACGTAGCTTCCGACAAATACACAGAGCACCAGATTATCCATTTACAGCTCTTTATTGCATCATTTCTCAGAAAACTCCAGGACTTCTCGCAGCCATGACAAACTGCGTCCTTCTCTCTCAAAGACCGAGAGGAACAGACAGAAAAACTCCTCCCAGCTTCCAAAGCTGACGTCAGAATGTTGAGGCATCATGGGAACAACTTAACCTCTTAAGTTCTGACTCCCACAGATCATGTGGCCCGTACTGGGCCCCGATGTAGCAGGTGGTTCCGCTAAATTGCAGACCACCTGAAAAAGTCTCCTGCTGCTGTTTTCTGCAGATGCAATAGAGGCGGCGAAGAAAGCCTTCTTCGCCGTCGCTACCGCCACTTGGTAGGCTCGACACTGAGCTCTAACCTGTGTCCGGTCAGCTTCAGAATGGGTCATCCGCCACCGGCGCTCTAGCCGTCTCAATGATTGTTTCATCGCCCTCAGATCCGTGGAAAACCACGGGGCTGTCCGGGCTCCATGCAATCGGAGAGGGCGCTTCGGAGCCAAACAGTCAATAGCACTGGTTAACTCCACATTCCAGCGGGCCACCAGGGAATCAGCTGAAAGGCCATCAACATGGGATAAAGCATCCCCTACCGCTCTCTGGAAACCATTTGGATCCATTAAGTGGCGGGGGCGGACCATCCGAATCGGTCCCACCTCCCTGCAGAGGGGAAGGGTCGCGGAGAAGTCAAGTTGCACTAGGAAGTGGTCTGACCATGGCACTTCTTTTGTTTCGCTTTTACTTAGTGTCAGAACACCAACATCCATGGAGGTAAACACCAGGTCCAAGGCATGTCCGCGGCTATGGGTTGGGCCAAACTTATTCAGGGACAGCCCCATGGAGGCCATGCTTTCCATGAAGTCCCGAATGGCCCCTTGTAAGGTCGTGTCGGCATGGATATTAAAATCCCCCAGGACAACAAACTAGGTGTCTCCAGGAGAACATCCGCCACAACCTGAAGCAGCTCGGGCAGGGAATCCTTGGTGCAGTGGGGAGGTCGTTACACCAAAAGGAATCCTGTACTGCCCCTATTGCCCAACTTCCAGAACATGCACTCAGAGAACTGGGTATTCCCAATAGGACGCCTGGTGCAAACTAATGACTTCCTAAAAATCACTGCAACCCCCCCTCCCCGCCCACAAGGCCTGGGTTGCTGTGCGTAAGAGAAACCTGGTGGACAAGCAGCGGCAAGAACAGGCCCATCTGCTTCATCCAACCAAGTCTCTATTGCACATGCCAGGTCAAATCCTCCATCCAAGATCAAGTCATGGATGGCAGTGGTCTTATGAATCATTGACCTGGCATTGCACAGCAGCACCTTCAGGTTATGTGGGTATCCCTTGCTGATTCTAGTATCTGTCCGGTCAGGACCAGACCCGGAGGCAGGGATAGTCCTCAGACAATGACTAAACCTGCCTCCTCTGTAATGACATGGTCTGGTCTTAGCGTAACTCCTCCTCCTACCCGTGATCACTGAGATCGGTTGTCCCAGCGCATCCCCCTCTGTGGAACATCCCCCAGCCATTTTGTTGGCTGGGACCCAAATTGGGAGCAGTTTGCTGGAGTCTCTTAGTCCTGGGTTTTTTGGCTTCACTTGTCTCGCTCACAAGACGGATTATGTTTATCTTCCAGTTTCCCACCTTCGGAAGGTGGGGAGGGTTGTTTTACAAGCAAGGTTTCATGCTTGCCCCATGGCCTCTAGGGTTTCTGCTCCCTTTTCCGTCTTTAGTTCTCAGCTTTAAGGCTTTCAACGCTCACTGCGGAAATATTTTTGGAAAGGGGGATAATTTACCTCAGCCTTGACGATACAGCGTGTTCGTGCCTCCCTTCAATGGATGAAAGCTGTGTGTTAGATGCAAAGACTGCAATCTATCTTCTTTAGCGTTCCTTGTTACTCTAAGTCGAGTTGAGCCATAAAACAGTAGATAATAAAACAATAAAACAATAAACCATTGGGCTAAAAGCAGAGGGGGGGGGAAAGTAACGACTAAAAATATAAACATAGGGTGAGAAGATGGCTAAAACCTAATTGAAAGCTTAATTGATGACAGGAGGTTCTGGCTAGGCTGCTACCTCCGTCGCCATTTTCCTTCCAACTCCCCCTGGGAAACTGGGAAGGGTGGGGTATAAATAAAAAATTTTTATTATTATTTATTATTTATTATAAAAGGTTTTAAAACAGTACAAAAATCAACAACAACTAAATATGGGTTAAAACTATAAAAGGTATACACCTATTGAAGTGACCTTTGTACATGACTGGGAAAGCTTGTTGGGGAAAAAATGTCTTCCTTTTTGGGGGGAAAGTACAGAGTCATATTCTGAATGCAGTTCCAAAGAACAGGGACATTCACTCTGAAAGACACAATGTGAGTTACTGTGGGGATGGCCTGCCCAATAATTCCCATCACTAACTCCACAGTTTATTACTGGTGCTAAGTGCTCCTCCAGAAAACATTTTTTAATTGCACATTCATCATGATTTGTGCTCATAATACTTTCAAGGTGGTTATATCCAACTCCATTGTCAATACTATTTATGCCTGCAAAGATTTTGATGTGATCATACAGTTTCATTTCCATTCTGTCACATCCTTTAACTTTCTGCTGAAAACTACAAATGCACAAACTTATTTTTGTCCCACTTTTGTTGCAATATAGATAGTTTTCCCAGACAGAAATAATGCAGTAGTGTTCAGGCAGCGTTGCAGAAGAATTAACAAAGCAGAATATATCCACCATTGATGCATTACATCTTGTCAAGAATATGGTGCAGAATTCACCCTCAGTAAAAATCCCAAACCTGTCTAGTTCATAGAATCATAGAATCATAGAGTTGGAAGAGACCACAAGGGCAGTCGAATCCAACCCCCTGCCAAGCAGCAAACACCATCAGAGCACTCCTGACATATGGTTGTCAAGCCTCTGCTTAAAGACCCCGCAGAAACCGGGCTCCCTGGTTTACCGAGGAGCTCCGGAAAATGAAGCGGGACCTCAGACAGCTGGAGTGAGTATGGCGGGGTGCCCGTGACGGAGCCTCAAGAATATCTTATAGGGCTTTTATGAAAACCTATGAGATGCCGGTGAAGGCTGCTAAGAAGTCTTACTTCTCAGCCTCCATTGCATCCGCTAGCTCTCGCCCGGCACAATTATTTAGTATAATTAGGTCTTTAACGTCCCTTGAGGGACAGCCAAATTTAAATAACAATTTGACACACAGCTGTGAGGCATTTGCGAGCTTTTTTGCGGAGAAGGTCTTGTTGCTCCGCCATGGCCTCCCTGCCAATTTGGATACAATAAAGGAACTGGAGGCCCCTCGACTGTCCTCGGGTCCAGTATTGGACCACTTCGACCGGATATCCCCAGCCGATGTGGACAGACTCCTCCGAGCTGGAAAGCCCACCACCTGTCCTCTTGACCCATGCCCGTCTTGGCTGATTAGAGCGTGTCCAGATGAGCTGCGGGCCCTCCTGGGGGGGAGATCATCAATTTGTCCCTTGGCACCGGGTCATTCCCAGGGGAACTGAAGGAGGCAGTGGTGCACCCGCTCTTAAAGAAAACATCATTAGATCCTTTATATCTAACCAATTACTGCCCGGTTTCGAATCTTCCGTTCCTGGGTAAGGTGATTGAGAGAGTGGTTGCTGAACAGCTTGGTGGGTTTCTGGATGAAACATCGGCTCTGGATCCATTCCAGTCCGGCTTCCGCACTGGTCATGCGACCGAGACGGCTCTGGTTGCCCTAACAGATGATCTTCGTAGACAGCTGGATCGAGGCGGGTCAGTGCTGCTGATTCTTCTAGATCCGTCAGCAGCTTTCAACATGGTCGATCACGAACTTCTGGACCACTGCCTTGCCGACGTGGGGATCCAGGGCACAGTCCTTCAATGGCTGTGCTCGTTTCTCTCTGGTCGGGGACAGAGGGTGGCGCTTGGGGGGGAATTGTCATCGCGCCACTCCTTGGTGTGTGGAGTACCTCAGGGTGCGATACTCTCCCTGATGCTTTTCAACATCTTTATTCACCCCCTCGCCCAGCTTGTCCAGAGTTTTGGGCTGGGTTGCCATCAGTATGCTGATGACACCCAACTCTATCAGCGCCATCCTGACTCGGCCCCAGACACATTGACCAGATGTTTGGAAGCTGTGGCTAGATGGTTACATGGGAGCCAGTTGAAGCTAAATCCTTCGAAGACAGAGATCCTGTGGCCGGGACGGAACGATATGGGATTGGGGGGCAACTCCCATCTCTTGCGGGGGTGCAATTAGTGCCAGCACCGTAGGTTAAGAGTTTGGGTGTAATCTTCGACACCTGCCTTTCCATGGAGGTGCAGATTGCAGCTATAACAAAGGCGGCTGTCAGGGCTGCTTCCAGATCCTAGCTCACAGACGATCACGCTAGCCAGCGTTCACTTTATAAAAGTCTTTATTGAGTTACAGTTTCCAATTTCAAACTGCCGCATGCAGCCCTACGTCTTATCAGCTAGACCGGCGAAGCTCCGTCTGAGTCCCCGCCTCCTGTACACCAACTTAATAACCTCGCCTTACTCCACCATTTCCGCCTTCCCCTCCTTCTCTGGGTCCCTCTGCCCCCCGTGGTCTCTTCCTTCCTGGACTCTTCTGACGCTGACCCCCCGGACCCTTCTGTCTCCTTGTGGCGGGCTTTAGGACCTGGCTCCCTTTCTGGGCTGCTTACTCTGCCGCCTTCCTGTGCATTTGAACTTGGCGCGCGCGCCCAACCTCCCACTTTCCGCTTGACCGTTCCTTCGCTCCCCGATGGAGGTGTGGCCACTCCTGACTCATGCCCTCCCCCCTGCGGTGAGCCGCCGGATCCCGATACCTGGCGCCCTTCCTCCCCACTGCGCTCTGTTGGGGACGTTGGCCCCGATTTCCAACTGCTGCTCTCTGAACCCCCTTTTGTCCCTTTTTCCTGGGGTGTCCCCTTAATCTCCCCCCTCGCTCTGGCCACTGGCGCTCCTTTCTGTGAATCTTCCGATTCACTGGAAAGACTCGGAGATCTCGGGTCGTCGTCATCGCTCATCTTTCCTTCGGACTCCTCCCCCTCGCTCTCTGTTTCCTCCCTTGCCCTCGCCTCTGCTCCTGAACCCCTGACAGCGGCATTTTTCTATCTCCGCCAAGCTAAGCAGTTGGCTCCTTACCTCTTTCGCCCTGACCTAGCCACTGTGATCCACACGACGGTCACCTCCAGACTGGATTATTGTAACTCGCTCTACGTGGGGCTGCCCTTGAGACTGACCCAGAAACTCCAGCGGGTGCAGAATGCTGCAGCGAGACTCCTTACGGGGTCCTCGCTGCGAGATCACATTCACCCGGTGCTATACCAGCAGCACTGGCTCCCGGTGGAGTACAGGATTAGGTTTAAGGTGCTGGTTTTAACCTTTAAAGCCCTATACGGCCTAGGACCCTCGTACCTACGGGACCGCCTTTCCTGGTATGTCCCACAGAGAAACTTACGGTCTTCAAATAAAAACATCTTGAAGTTCCCAGGCAACAGAGAGGTTAGGCTGGCCTCAACTAGAGCCAGGGCTTTTTCGGCTGTGGCTCCGCTCTGTCACAAGAGACTAGGGCCCTGCGGGACTTGACATCTTTCCGCAGGGCCTGCAAGACAGAGCTGTTCCACCAGGCCTTTGGTCGGGGTGCAGCCTGACTCCCTCCTTCGGCAATCTTCGTGGAGTTCTGGCCCAATGGTTGCCAGTGGTTTGCTTTGAATTAATTTTATAATGAATGATTTTAGAGTGTTTTGTTGTGTTGTACTGTTGTACCGTTTTATTGTTGTTAGCCACCCTGAGCCCGGCTTTGGCTGGGGAGGGCGGGATATAAATAAACATTATTATTATTATTATTATTATTATTATTATTATTATTATTATTATTATATCTTGTCTCACACAGAAGGGAGTGGACCCTCTTAGCTCTCACCTGGGTGCTTCACTTTCTTCCCCCAGTCTCCCATCCTGGGAGATCTTTCCTTCTCTGCCTCTCACACAGGGTCTTTCACCAGCCAGATATCACCTTCAAGTGTGTACCCAATAGTCTTCCTCCATTCCAGTATGGTTACTTTATCTCCCCAAAAATTCCAACCATTCCTCCATTTTTTTTTAATAAAAAAACAAATCCTTCATTTCTATTTAAACAGGAATCTCTGCACTGTAGTCATATACAATATTAAAAAATAATCCATAATTAATTACTTGTTGTATATTTATTATTTTACACCCAGTTTTATACCATACTGAGGTCTTATTAACAACTCACTCTCCACCTTAACAGTCTGCCTTGAAAACCTGCATCTGTCTCCTTAATAGAGGAGCATATTCGTTCCCACAATCAGAGAGGTAAATTTCACTTTGCAGTTGGCATTTACACCAAAGGGGCGAAGAAGTTAAAAGTAATATAAAATGAGAATTCTTGGCCATCGGAACAACCTTAGCAGTTTAGAATATTTCTTAGTTGCAAATAATAAAAACATGCTTTTTGTTTTGCCTGTTAATAATTTTGTTTTGCCTGTTAATAATTGCCTCTTCTTGTGCCAGTGTATAGCTTGCTTTCCAAGTGAAAGTTCAATTGGTAGATTTATATCCTGGCTAGCATTAATCACCGCATAATCATCTCTGTCGGTGGAGTGTCGGCAGTAGACATTTAGTCAGCCATCTTTCTTCATGGAAGTCCCTTAACTGAATTGGGTTTGTGATTTGAATTTACTGTTAGTATTTAACATTATGAGAAAACTCAGGTGATACCTGCAAGTTCACTCTTTGTTGCAGTAATCACCACTGTTTACATAGATAAACCCAACTCCCTTCTCAGCTTTGCTAGGAATAATTGGTGAATCAAAGCATCTATTTTGCTGATAAATGCTTGCTTACAAAAAGCTAAATGTTGACACTGTACAGCAGGGCTTTCAGTAGACTCATGATATGCTCTGGTGTGGTCTGTTGCTCTGGCTGAGAAACTGACCCCCCAGGTAAGGGTGGCCAGAAGCAAGTTAAGTCCTTTATCCTTCTACAACACCTGCCATCCATTTGTCTCCCAAATGAGAAGTGAAATTTGATCGTGACGGCCTTCCATGGAAAGATCTAAACTTGTCGACATCACACTGTATCAGATACCAGTTTTCTCTGAAAAAAATCAAAATGGTAGAGCTGTCGAGAAATCTCACTTTTTGCTGATACTGTAAAGTTCGGATGCATGTGACGTCATTCTGAGCGTCTACACATGTGTGAGCTGCAAAACCCTGAAGTAACCTGTTCTGTTACTTCCGGGTCGCCATGTTAGGCAACTTGAAAAGATTTAACCCAAAGCGACTTTAACCTGAGATATGATTGTTGTTATTTCTCACTGATTTTCCATAGGTATTGCATTATCAAATGGTCACACCTGGAGGCAACAGAGACGCTTTGTTGCAGTTACTCTGCGGAAGCTGTGGCGGGAAAAGAAAGGCATGGAGCACCAAGTAGCAGAGGAGGCCCATCAGCTTGTGGAGGTTTTTGCACGTTCAAAGGGTATGTGATGCTAAGTGATGGTGCTGAGCTCGCATATGGAGATATATTTGTGTCCTACCTCTGTCCATTTTAGAAAGGAATATGATATGCTTCTCTTGGTTCCTAATGGAGATCCCAGCAGTTTCTCTTGGCCACCATGAAACCCCACTCTCAGTATGAACTGGACCAGCTGAGCTAACATTAGTATATTTTTATTTTGCAGGACAACCACTTGACCCCTCCTTGCCCATCGCTACTTCAGTCTCCAACATGATAAGTGCTGTGGCTTTTGGGCACCGGTTTGCTCTTGAAGATGAAAGGCTCCAGAAGCTGATAGAAGCCATAGATTTTTCCCTACAATTTGCATGTAGCTTTGGTTATGCTGTGAGTAGTCATTCCCATTCCTGCCAAACAAGTCTCCCAAGGGCCTTAATACCACAAATCAGTATTCTGATAGAGGGTTGGAGAAGTGAGATCAGGTTTAAATTGATCTGAGATAAGGGCCACTTACTATCTCAAAGCCTGATCCATTGCTCATAATTATCACTGAGATAAAAAACATGCACAACCCCCCCCCCCACAAAACACCAACAAAAGTAGACTTTGTCCACCACAGGAGACACTTTAGAGGGAAGATGGGACAAAAATGGAACAATGACCTTCAGAACAGGTCATCTAGAGCCCAGCAAAGGGAAGAGAGGTGAACAAAATAATCTTCTCAAGAAGGGAATTACATAGTTTTGTTGCCATCATAGAAAACTAAATGTGTCTACTCTATACCCACCTAGCAGTGGCAATCATGGTGAGGCCCCTGCAGCCACCACTTGGCTGGAATTTTTTTTTAATGAAAGAGAGACCAGCAACTCAAGCACTATCGCTATTGCTGAGGAAAGCAACCCCCTTCTGCTAAACCCTTTCCTCAAATTTAAGTTCAGTTCTCCACATTTCTACATCCATTCCTAATCTGTAAAAAAATTAAAAAGTACTCATGAAACTTACCGTACTTGAATTTCCCCCCATCCCTATTCTCCACCCACCTCCAAGTACCACAAAGGGGCACTAACTTGTTCCAGGAGAGGTCCTGAGATAGTGCCCAGTTTTGAAATTATGCCGGGGAGCTGGGAAAATATTTTGAGCCATACTTTTCTTTCACATTTTCAGCTAGGGATAATTCACGGAATCCAATCATTGTGGGATTCCAGAGAAGCTATAGACACCTTCCTTCTTCTTAGTGAGACTCAAACTAATATGCTAGCCCTGAAGAATAATGCAGATCATGTTTTATAAGTGCAATTCCAAAGCACAAACGGTGTGACCAAGCTTCCTCATGGTAATGGCAGCATTTCTGCTATCTTTCCTTTAGCTTTATGAAATGCTCCCATGGCTCATGAAACATCTCCCCGGTCCCCACAAGAAGGCTTTCTCCTGCACAGAGATGGTGCTTTCATTTGCAAAGGAGGAGATAGAGAAGCATAAGGAGAATCAGTCCCTGTATGAGCCACAGGATCTCATTGATTTCTATCTGCTTCAGATGGAGAAAGTAAGTATCTGCTTGAAAGCGAATGCTGCTCATCCAAGGAATCATTATATTCCATCTTATGAGTGAATACTAATCCTCAAAAAACAGAGAGAGGAGCTGAGGGAAGTCTTTCTTTTTGGGGAGGGGAAAATAGGGGGGGATTGAGGATGATATGTTTTTGATTAATTGTTATGTTGAAATCTTTAATAAAAAAATAAAAAAATGAATATAAGTGAATACTAATCGCTTGCCAGGACACCAATATCTCTCTCTCTGCCCCCCTCCATTCCCTCATAGTCATTTTAATTGCTAAAGTGAGTTGACATCCTTCCATAGGCATCTACTAAAATAGCTAGGAAAGGATAGATATTTTCATGTACAAATGTGAATGCGAATGAGTATCTGCTTCAAAACTGTAGGCAGCTCATTCAAGGAATCATTATATTCCCTGTTATATGTGAATACTAACCCCTTGCTAATCCCTGCGGGACCTGACATCTTTCTGCAGGGCCTGCAAGACAGAGCTGTTCCACTAGGCTTTTGGTCAGGGGCAGCCTGACTCCCTCCTCTGGCAATCTGCACAGAATTTTGCTTAACGGCTGCCATCAATTTGATTTTAATTAATTTTATAATGGAATTTTTTTAGAATGTGGGATTATTTGATTGTTGTGAGCCCGGCTTCGGCTGGGGAGGGCGGGATATAAATAAAAATTTATTATTATTATTATTATTGCCTGGAAACCAGTACAGTGGTACCTTGGTTCTCAAACCTAATCCATTCCAGAAGTCTGTTCCAAAATCAAAGTGTTCCAAAACTGAGGCATGCTTTCCCATAGAAAGTAATGGAAAACGAATCCATTCCAGACTTTTATAAACAACCCCTAAAACAGCAATTTAACGTGAGTTTTTCTATCTAACGAGGCCATTGATCCATAAAATGAAAGCAGTAATCACTGTACCGTACTATAAAATAAATAAAACAGTATTGTGGATGATGAAAATTAAAATTCTTTCTTACCTGCACTGATAGTCATTGCTTGGATGGTGGGTTTTTATCCATTTCCGTAGTCACACAATCAATCAATCAATCAATCATAAAATGAAGAACAAGCTACAGTCACAGAAATGAAAAAGCCACACAAACAAAAACGTAAAAAAAATTAGCAAAAACAAAAGCACCAAATATAAGCTCCAAATATCACCTCAGGACACATCAATCGGAAATGGAAGGCTTTGATTACAATGGGGGGGGGGCACAAATTAGCAGCATAACAGTGAAAATGGAAGCTCAGGAGCACATTCAGCTTCCGAAGCAAAGTTCGTAAACCGAAACATTGACTTCCCGGTTTGCAGCATTCAATTTCCAAGTTGTTCAGGAACTAAGCTTTTCGAAAACCAAGGTACCACTGTATCTTTTTTTCTGAATCTCAGTTGAAAACCGCATTGAGTTCCCTCCAAATATTTCTCATAGTCAATTTAGTTGCTCAAGTAGGTTGACATCCATCCATAAGCAAATATAGAAATGTCTAGGAAATGTGAGTGTAAAGGAGTGGAAACTGAAGTGTGTTAAGGGGTCTTGCTTTGGAGCATTTTTTGGATTGATGTTTTTTATCTGACATTCAAATGTGGACTGAGAAAACAGAAAATCCAAAACAAAATATTCTTAATCAAAATAAAAAAATTCCTTCCTGTAGCACCTTAAAGACCAACTAAGTTAGTTCTTGGTATAAGCTTTCGTGTGCATAACCAATGCCTAACAGCCAATTGAGCCCTTACGCTCACCGCCAACCACTCACAATCCCAACCCATTCTTCAACCCTCCACTTATTGCATCCAACCAGACATCATTCCCCAGCTCGGAAAGATGTACCCCATCATTGCGGTAAAGGGCCAGAGCCTTGAAGGTAATATCCGGGTGGTAAATCACCAACCCACCCAATTCCGTTACCCTCTTGCTCACTGCGGAATTAATGCGCTTCCTGGCCCTTTCAGCAGCCTTGGGTTGAGAAATGCCCTGCCAATTGATCCTTTGCAGCAATTGTGACCAAAATATTTTAACGGTGGGTATTAAGGTCACCAATTCCCCCAAGTCTTTTAGAATCACGGATCGCAAAGTAAAGCAATCAACGTTTGCCATATCATCCTCCCCCAACTGCACCACAATTGCCAAAGGGGGGCCATGTGAAAGCACCCTCTGCTTAATTAGTGGGATGAATTCACTCCACCGCATTCCACGTCTGGATATCCACGACACCTGTACGTGCTGAGGGAAGCCAAGATCCGGTCCCCTTCCAGACTGCCTCGCTCTGATGCCAGCCCAGTACACGATGCTGTGCCCCACAATCCAGATACGGACTGGAGCGAGACCAGAAGAAAGCTAGAAACATGGGCAGGAAGGCCGTGATGGCGCCCCCAGTCCAGACTCGTCAGGGTGCTTGCCAGCTCAGTGCATGATGCTGTGGCCAACAATCCAAATGCGCACAGCAGCTCCTATGAAAAAAGGAATAACAGACAGGCATCAGCACAGGCATCATTGGCGATGCTTCATGACATAACCTTTGTCAGCGTCAGACTTCCAATGACCCGTATTCACAATCCTGTCTACTAACAGGCCCCAGTGCGCAGCCTTTGCAGCAGCACCTATTTGGAAGGAATGAGGCGTGTTCAGCGGTAGGCAAGCCGCAGGCTGCAATAACTGGCGCACGACGTGAGCAATTAGATGCCTGTCGAACCAGAACCCATTTCTGTGCACTAGGATCGAGCCAGCCCCCAGGGGAATGAAAAGCCAAATATTTCCGGTATCCAATAACAGGGCAAGGGCCCACCTCACCTGTGACTGGAAGCCTGATGGTGGCAACCCTGCTCACTAGGTCTGACTTAGAGCTCCAGACACTTATGACAAGCTCTAAAGCAGATAAGGAAAAGTCCTGAGGCAATAAGCCTCCAAACTCTCATCCCCATGCTGGCTCCAACACAATTTCCCCAACCCTCAGTACACCAAATTACAATGGAATACTGAAATAAGCCTCATCTTGATCTTGAACCAGCCAACAAGTCTTAACTTGTTGCGGATACAGCATAGGTCAAAGATTGACCGGCTTCCTGCCTGCTGTCCTGTGAAGGTCGGAGCCTATTCCAACCTTCTGAGACCCTGCGCACGACGCATGTTTAGAAGGGTCTCTGAAAAATTAAAGCTTTACTCTAGCAGACATTGCAGCGGACTGAATTCTCTGATAGTTTTAACACTGCATCCGATCTGCAGCAGGTGGGCGAATTACTGCAGGTCCTGCTCAGAGGATGGGGGCAGGTTCCTCTGAATGGCCGAGGACTGCCAGCTAAATTTTAAGAAATAAGTCCAGGCCTTCTCATAAGACCTGAAAGCGGATGGGGAAACGTAAGCTACTACTCCTCATAATTATTAATTGTTGCCAAGTGCCACAGGAGCTCCAGAAAAATCCGGCTATAGCTGGGCATCCAGAGCCCAGGATCTGAAGCTCTCCAACTGAAAAAACGGGATAGAGCGACAGCAAAAACATTAGATGATCCCGAAATAAAGCGAGCAGAAATGCCTTAAGCAGTGCGAAGACTGCCAGAGCATGAAGACCGTTTTGCCAGGACTCTCACACTGCCTGGTTATCAGACCACGACAGACCCGACGGTCCCTAACTCCTCAGTCCAGATGTGCGCTACCACTACAATGGGGAAAACTCAAGAAAAGTTAGGTTACATGTGATTGCCTTGCCCTGCCAGGCTCAAGGCCACTGTACATGATGATGAAGGGACCCCGGGCCATGAGACCACCTGGCCAAGCAGGAATGGAAGGGGCAGCCTGGAGCAACCACCCTGCATGCAAAATTTAACTGACCTAGGAATGATAGGATCTGACAAAGCAACACTTGCTTCAGAGGAAGTATTACAAGAATAACATCCTTCAAGGCAAACAGCTTCTCCACAGGCAAGCAGATGTTTGAGCAACGGTATCCAGCTAGCCCCCAAATACGTTAAAAGGGGGCAGTAGGACCCACTGTCCTCTACTGCCAACAGAACACCCAGCTCCTCAGGGAATAAAGGGGCATCTAGTAAGCTAAGCAGAGGCTGGTGTCACATGAACCAGCCAGTAAAATAATCCACATAACGATACCCCCAGTTAAATGAGTCTTGACTCGCAATGTTCAATCCAGAAAGGCGCTAAAGGACTCAAGTGCTGCACAGCCTATTGAGCAACCCACTGGCATCGCCTTATCAATATAAGGACCATCCAATTAAAGCCTAACTACTTGAAATCTTGAGGGTGAACCGGCAGCAGCCTAACAGCCGATTCAATATCACATAATGCCAACAAGGCACCTCCTCCAATTTGTTGGTAAGCTCAACTGCCTAATCCAAAGATGCATATTTCACGGAACAATTCCAGAGGGATAGCATCATTCACTGAGGTGCCTTTGGGATGCGATAAATATGGATCAGATGGAATTATATGGGGCTTTCTTAGGGATGATCCCCAATGGGGATAGATTTTCATCTTTTGCAGTTTTTCTTTCTCATCTTTTGCAGTTTTGTAATCCAAATGATCCAAGAGGCTTCTTCCTTGTATTCCACTAGTGTAGGCTTCTGGTTGGTACTTTCCATCTGTACTTTCTCCATTCCTTGTTTAGTCTCCTTCAATTGAGATATCTCCTCCAATTCAGCTGCAGATTCTTTCTCTTTCAAGTCCTTGGTACATTCAGCTGAGCTGCTAATTCCAGAAGTCAAGGTCGTAAGTTGTTTATTCATAGCCAAGCTCTGTTCTTGTAAAATTCCCACCAGGAAAAACATTCTTTCTATTTCAGCTAGTAATTTTCCATCTGCGGCCATTGTAATGTCTCAGATATCCCCCTAGAGGGATTCTGGTAACTTAGTAATCTTTTTCCAACAGTCTTTCACCTCTTTGTTTGTTTCTTTGTTTCCAACAACTTTAATTCAATTGTAACACATTTAGTTCAGAGAGGTCTTAAATAACAAATTTTTTAACTTTAAACTGCTCGTTTGACAGCTTTGACAGCTGTCAAACTCCTTGTTCCTCTTCAGCAGACTCAAACACAGGACGCTCCCGGGTCCGGGAGGGGGGGGGTTACACAAAATAAAGCTTCTAAAATTCCACTCTCACACTCCAGCTCAGAACTTTTTTCTGTCAAATCGTGGAAGCTAGTATCTTTTAGCTCACACCAAGAAAGGTAGACTCTCCACCTTAGTTCTCCTGTTATTGCTTTAGATCGTCTGCAGGAGGGGGGGGGTGCGGACTTCCCTTTAACACATCCCCCGGTCGTGCCGAATTCAAGGATAGGTATTTTTAAAGTCTGAATTTCATTCTACTCACGGGTTTTTTCTTTCCAAGTCCAGATTTAGGAAAAAAAGTCAGCGCTCTCCGGCCATGGCACACGGCTTCGCTCCACTGGAGTAGCGGTCCACTCTCAGCACCGCTCCGCTCTCCGTACCCTCTCCGATGCCTTTAAAAAGGCTCTTCGTGGGTCGGGGGCGTTTAAGGTGCCCACCGAGTCACCAGGTCCGCAGGCATCCGCGCCTGCGGTTTCTAAGGGTCTCCGCGTCGCCGTCGCGGCAAGACCCGTCCCTAGCAGAGCCGATTCCCTCCGGAGCTCGGAGGGAATCCGCCATTAGTCGGATCGCGCTAACCTGGAAGTCCGTCACTCAGAACTCTTTAACCCTGTAAGTTCTGAATCCCTTAACACCCCCTCTTGTCTTGCATCCTGAGGGAAACTGTGAACACCTATTTACAGACCTCTTTGAGTTCAACTCACATCCCATTGCCTTTTGCCTCCCACTGGCATCTATCCCAGGCAATTGTTGAATCCCTTCCACACTCCCAGAATCACACTGTGCGAAACCAACCCACGCACTGGCGACCTGAAACCTCTCAGGTGGAATCCCCTTTGTGGTGCGAGTTGACCGCCTGAGCACAACCTCGGGTGCTCCTCCTGGCCCACTGGGATCAGCAAGCGTGTCTCCTAGCACAGAAGACTCCCCCTCTGATTTGCTGCGTCTTCGGGCCTTCTGCACTTGGCTAACAGGAGATGAAGGCTCACTCTTGGGTTCTCTCTTAACAGCCTGTGGAGAAACCCACCCCTGTGCTTGACCTTCATCAGCAACCTGGTCTTCAGCAACAGGCTCCGCCTCTGTTTCTCCTTCCTCCCTTTCCTCCCCCTCAGAATCGGACAGACATTCTGAGAGAACATCAGGACCATCCCTAGGCCGTGACCAACCACCCTGCTCATAGAACTCAGCATGCTTGCTGACCAGCAGCTTGGTCTGATCACCCTCTGGGTATGCAAACTTCCACCCATTTGTTGCAGGATCAAACCCACAGAAGATCATTTCCTGGTACCTTGGACCACCCTCCTTCCGTTGAGCTGTTGGTATTGGCACTGAAGCCCTGGAACCAAACGCACGGAAGAAATGCACCTGTGGCTTCCTCTTGTGCAACAGAAAAAACGGTGTGTCACCTACAGCGTGATTGTAGGACCTGTTAAAAACAAAGCTGGCAAATTTCCAAGCTTCACTCCAAAAGCTCTGAGGCAGCCCAGAGTCACACAGCAAAACCCTGACAGCTTCAGCCAGTGTTTCACTCCTGTGCTCTGCAACGCCTCTCTCTTGAGGAGACTTTGCACCCGTCACCTGGTGACGAATTCCCTTTTGCTTGAAAAACTCCTTCAGAGTAGACCCAGTGAACTGTGACCCACGGTCGCTCCTGAACCCTTGCACTTTGGTGGAGAACCTTAGTTCCACCTCCGCAACCCAATCCTGGATAAGTTGCGCCGCCTCCCCCTGCGTTTTGAGAGAGAAAGGCCACCCATTCTGAGAAAAATAATCTGCCACCGTCAGCACAAACCTGGCCCCACCCAGACTCACACTTCATGGGTCCTGCAAGGTCTGTGTGAACAAGTTCAAAAGGTTTTGTGGTTACCCTCTTTACCCCGGGAAAACTGCACCTTTGTACCTTTCTGCATGCCCTGCACTCTAGGGATTTACCACATGGTGTGATTTTGCAACCCTTGGTGCAGCTGGGCAACCTCTGAACATCTTCCAAACAAGCATGAGACATTCTCTTGTGCCATACATGAACACATGAATCATGGCTGGGAACACTAGCACACTGTGCCTGTGCTTTTCCAGCATTCCCCCCACCCTCCAGAGGTGTTTCCAGAACAAAGAGATTGTTCTTGCATTCCATGTTGACAAGCTGTTTCCCCCCTCTGAAAATGGAACAGGCATCATTTTCAAAGCAAACTTTGTACCCTTGCTTTACAAGAGCAGGTACAGATAACAGGCAACAATGTATCCCCGGCACAATGTAGCACTCCAGCTCCGCCTGCAAAAAGGAAAGATAAACATTTGCAACGTTAGAAACTGGCTTTTGTGCTCCATTAGCAAACATAACAGTTGTCCCAGCTGAAACAGCCCTGCAATTCCGCAGCCCCCCAGCAGGTGGCGTTCCAATCAGGTGATGACTGGCACCGGAATCCACCACCCACTGCAACACTCTGTCCTTGCTGGAGTTGTCCTGTAGCGTTGCCATGGCAACAAACGTCCCGCTGCCCCTGTCCTTGGCAGCTTCCGTAACCGCAACTCCTTCCGTTGCCCTGAAGACTGGACTTATCTCAGCGTTCCCAGACAGCTCTGCAGCACTTATCTCCCTCTGCAGCAGGTGGCTGGCCTTGAAGCCTTCAGCTCTGTCCGGCTTCCCAGGCTTCTCCTCACGACGCAAACAACTCTTGGCAGCCTTTGGAAAAAGAGGCTTCTCTGAGCTTTTACTGCTCACCGCCCCCCCCCACTTCTCACAGGGCTCCCAGGATGCTTTCCTGCACCCCCTCTGATGGGTAAAGGGCTCCCAGCAGCTTGCCTCTCTCCAAGTTCATCACGCAGACATGTTTCAGCACCCACGCAGCTTTTAGGCTCTGCAAACCTGGCAGCAACAGCAGCAGTGGCAATAGTCCCTTCGCCCCCCTCCGGGGCCCCACAGCTTTTCCCAGCTGTGCACCGGCTTTCACGAAGGTGGTCAGCGCCATCTTGCCTTTCCTGTTCTGATGCAGCCATCTCCCGGCCCTTGCTTCCGCCTCCAGCTTCACAAGCTTCCTGGAGCGCTAGCCAAGCGGCCTCTGGCTTCCTGGCACCCAGAACAATAGGCTTCAGATCAGCAGCCACGTTCTCAGCCAAAAACGCAAGCACACGCTTCTCAGCTTCACGTTGCTCTGCAACCGCCCCAGCTGTCGGCTGGACCATTTCCCAGAGCCTGGCTCCGACTAAGGACAACTCTGCTAAATAGCTCCACTCCAACCACGTTTGGCTGGTCAGCTTCGCACACGGCAGCTTAAGCTCAAAGCCATGTTCCTGGGACTGAGCCATCTCCTCCTTACCCCCGGGGTAAGCGTACTCACGAACAACGGCAGTAGCTTCCTCCGGCTCCCGGCAGATCGGCTCCTCCTTCCCAGCGAGCTCCTCTCAGCCTCAGAAACAGCAAAGCTCTGGCTGGCCCCAGCATCTTCCCAGCTGGCTTGCTGGCTTCCCCCACACATGGGACGTTCCTGCAAGAGCTTCAAAGCGTTGGCAAACTGCCCATAACCTATGGCGGCCAAGAGAGCCAAACATGGAGTCCGGCACTCTTCCGTTGCACAGCTTGCAAACTGTCCGTGCCGATCCAAACGTCCTTCCTCCTCTTTGGCCGGTAACAGAGCGATCACAGCGGTTAGAAGCAATTGCAGTGTGTGGGTAATAATAATAATAATAATAATAATAATAATAATAATAATAACCTTCTTTCCGGCTACCACAGGTAGCTCTCTAGCTGGCTTTTGAGTTGCTGTATTCTGAGCCACTGGCTGAAAAGCCAGAGGAATCCCGAAACCTTGGGAAAAAACCCTTCCCACAAGCACAAAGCTACTGACCCATCTAGATAACCTTTTAGCCAGGCTTTCAAGGGAGATATTTTTATGGGAATATGGGTGAGAGGTATTGAGTTATTGCTTGCCAGCCCCCGCTTGGGCAAGATGCCCTGCCTTGTGTTGCCACCATGATGTGTAAATTTACAGGGCCAACACTGGCCAGAAACCCTAAAGAAGTCCCAACAAAACTGCCACCGAGCCAGCTTCCTGCATATCAGCTTCAGGTTCTATTGCTCAGGGAATTTCCATTTGAAATGAGGAGCTGCGCAAGTGGTCCACATATCCCCGTCCCTGCGATCCTAGCGAGCTAAGGGGATGATGGCAGCCCTGCATCTAACATTCCCATCATAGTGAATTACCACTTATAGAATAGTGGGGTTGGAAGGGACTCCGAGGATCATCTAGTCCACTTTCCCACAATATAATAATAATAATAATAATAATAATAATAATAATAATAATAATAATAATAATAATAATAATAATAATAATAATCTATTTGTACACCGCCCATCTGGCTGGGCTTCCCCAGCCACTCTGGGCAGCTTCCAACAAAATATTAAAATACAGTAATGCATCAAACATTAAAAGCTTCCCTAAACAGGGCTGCCTTAGATGTCTTCTAAAAGTCTGGTAGTAGACATCTGGTGGGAGGGTGTACCACAGGGCAGGTGCCACTTCCGAGAAGGCCCTCCACCTGGTTCCCTGTAACTTGGCTTCTTACAGTAAGGGAACCACCAGAAAGGCCCTCGGCGCTGGACCTCAGTGTCCAGGTAAAGTGATGAGGGAGCATGCAGCTGTCCCATACAGGGACCAATCCTGCAACCTAGGCATTACCGGCACCATACGCTGACCAGCTGAGCTATGCAGGATGATCCCTAAAGACCTGGAACAGCCTCACCCTGACCCCTGGAGAGGTCCAAGGTGATGTCTGAATCATCATCAGAGCCCAGTGATGATTTACCTGCAAGGAGGTGTAAGCATCATCCCTGCTCCGCTTTTTCCTGCCTCTGAAGACGCTTCCTTCCGGAAGAAGGCACCTGGGGCATCAACAAGTCATCCTCTGCAGGAGAGGCAAGCTCTGGAGGCATCTGCAAAGGCCCTGTCATAGTCTGCAAAAAGAAAAAACCTAAACAATGTGAGGAACAGGTGAAACCAATGCTTTGAGCACCACATGGGGATGCTATTCAGGCCAGAAACGCTGCCAGAGGCCATCAAATTCTAGGGCCAAGTGGGCCAAGCCCTAGGATCACCTGCTAGGCTAGACATAAATGTTTCCAATGAGATTACAAACTCGAGGCAGCCCACCGCCTGTCCAGGTACCCCTGCTTGCCCTTTAGAGGGAAGCACCTCCTCAAGAAACCCAAAGTTCTTTTGGGGAGCAATATCACAAATGGGCCAAACTACCCAGCAACAAAATAGTCCAAAAGGAGCAGCTTGTTTTGCCTTGTTATAACAATGGCTAAGTGGGGGATATGAACCCTGTCTCCCAGGTCCTAGTCCTACACTTTAGCCACTAAGCCACAATGGCTCATCTCTAAAATGGCAGTCGCCACTATCAGGGAAAAACAAACTTGAAGAAAATAAACTTGTTCAGAAACAGCATAGTTAAAGAGCATACAAAGAGTGCTCATTGGAGGCACAGAGAGCCTCTGGCTCCACTCTGTCTGCCTAAGATATACATTAGCAACAAATGAGCCTGCAAACAAACAGATACATTCTTATAGAGAGAATGAGTCACATGTCACAGAAACTTAACAATTTACTGTACTAACTGTAGCAGGCTTAGGCTTGAATGATATGTGCAGGCCGAGCAGGCTGTGAAGACCTCCCTGCTTCTGCTCTCTGCCTTTTTTGTCTCATTGCAATATTAAAGGAACTCAATATAGTGTGCCTGCCCAAGGCTAGATTAAAACTCGGCCAACAGCACTGCATGCACCCAAAATAAAGCCAACCTTTGGGGATACTATAAACAAAAGTGATTCCAGGTAAGCTGGGAACAGCCCTGGCTAGCCCCACAATTAAACAGGCAAAAATGGGGGAAACCTTTTTGCAAAAGAAAGCCCCTAATGGGGGCTCTCTCCCTATTGGGAAAGGCAAGCCCAGGAGGATTATGCACAGGCAGCGCTCACAGGTACAGGGAGAATCTTCCCAAAGGGCAGGGTAAGGGGTGGGGTGGGAAATCAAACAGAAAAAAGGGGGAATTAAATTAATTAAGGGACTAGAGAAGATTAAAAAGAAGGGGAAAATAAAGAAATGTAACGAGACAATGAGAAGATCGCTCTACTGTCCTCCAGACGGTCCAAGTGCTCCAGGTGATCCGTTGCACGCAGCAAAAGAGAAAGTACAAGGCTGCGTGCAGAGTATTTAAACCTTTTACCCCTCCCACCAAAATTGCAACATAACTTTTGCCCCAGCAACTCAGCAATCCAATCACTGCCCCCTGGCCATCTTGGAGAACTTACCCAGCAACAAAGGGGTTGGCTCAGTAGACCCCACCGCAACACGTGCTCTCCCTGAAGGAGAACACGCTTTGCGACAATTATGTGATGAAAAACTAAGGCATGACCCTAATGCAAGGAAACGGTTTTTATTAACAGACATACTTATGGTAACATTGCTTGTTACTTGTTACTAACTGTTTTTGGTGTTATTAGGATGCACAGAATACTTGTGAACAGGTAAAGGTAGTCCAAATCAGGCCTCAATTCTGTCACCTTTTAAAAAGAGATTGATAATTTTGGCATCCCTAAAGTCTGCTGGATTTCGAAGCTGGATTTCGAAGAGGCAGAGGAACCAGAGACCAAATTGCAAACATGGAGAAAGCTAGAGAGTTCCAGAAAGACATCTACTTCTGCTTCATTGACTATGCAAAAGCCTTTGACTGTGTTGACCACAGCAAACTATGGCAAGTTCTTAAAGAAATGGGAGTGCCTGATCACCTCATCTGTCTCCTGAGAAATCTCTATGTGGGACAAAAAGCTACAGTTAGAACTGGATATGGAACAACTGATTGGTTCAAAATTGGGAAAGGAGTACGACAAGGCTGTATATTGTCTCCCTGCTTATTTAACTTATATGCAAAATTCATCATGCGAAAGGCTGGGCTGGATGAATCCAAAGCCGGAATTAAGATTGTCGGAAGAAATATCAACAACCTCAGATATGCAGATGACACAACCTTGATGGCAGAAAGTGAGGAGGAATTAAAGAACCTTTTATTGAGGGTGAAAGAGGAGAGCGCAAAATATGGTCTGAAGCTCAACATCAAAAAAAGGAAGATCGTGGCCATTGGTCCCATCACCTCCTGGCAAATAGAAGGGCAAGAAATGGAGGCAGTAAGAGATTTTACTTTCTTGGGCTCCATGATCACTGCAGATGGTGACAGCAGTCACGAAATTAAAAGACGCCTGCTTCTTGGGAGAAAAGCAATGACAAACCTAGACAGCATCTTAAAAAGTAGAGACCTCACCTTGCCAACAAACGTCCGTATAGTAAAAGCTATGGTTTTCTCAGTAGTGATGTATGGAAGTGAGAGCTGGACCATAAAGAAGGCTGATCACCGAAGAATTGATGCTTTTGAATTATGGTGCTGGAGGAGACTCTTGAGAGTCCCATGGACTGCAAGAAGATCAAACGTATCCATTCTTAAGGAAATTAGCCCTTTGTGCTCACTGGAAGGACAGATCGTGAAGCTGAGGCTCCAATACTTTGGCCACCTCATGAGAAGAGAAGACTCCCTGAAAAAGACCCTGATGTTGGGAAAGATGGAGTGCCTGGCGTGCTCTGGTCCATGGGGTCACGAAGAGTCGGACAAGACTAAACGACTAAACAACAACAAGAACAACAACAAAGTTTGCTGGGATTTCTTCTCTCTCCCAGATTTTTTCGATGAGCTTGTGAAGTTGTTGTGTAAATTCAATTCCACCCACTTTGAAGACTTCAGCAGGTATTCTGTCAGGTCCACTGGCTTTGTTGTTTTTCATTTGGTTAATGGCTGTACACAACCCGCCCAGGTTAGGAGATACTGCAAGCTCATCTCTAACTTGTTTTTGAAGAATTTGTGAGAGGACCTCAGCAGCTATGGGGGAGTTGCGGTTAAGGAGATGTTGGTAATGTTCTTTCCATTGCAGTGCAGTAGCTTCTTTATCTTTTAGAAGTGTGGTACTGTCTGCTGAGCATAGGGGGCATATACCATGATTTATTGGCCCATACATGGTCTTTGTGGCTTTAAAGAAATTCTGTGCATCATGAGTGTCAGCTAAGCACTGGATCTCTTGAGCCTTTTTTTTAATCCACGGGTGTTTTTTAGCTCTCTGATTCTTCTTTGAACCTCAGCCTTAGCGTTGGCATAGGTTTTTTTTTCTTAGTGGCACAGTTTCTGTCTCTTTGTGAGATCTGAAAGGCCTTCCTTTTCTTGTCAATCATGCGTTCAATCTCACTGTCTTTCTCATCAAACCAGTCCTCGTGTTTCTTGGTTTGCTAACCGATAGTTTGTTCACAGGCTGCAATAATGGATGTTTTTAGCTTGGTCCAGTGTTCCTCGATGTTATCAGGGAATTCTGAAAGCAGATGGTCCTTAAGAGTTGTTTGGAAGCAGATTCAGAAATTTGGGGAAGTGGCAGGATTTAAATTAAACAGGAATAAAACAAAACTACCAGTTAAAAACTTGAAGGAGCAAGAAAAAATGGAATTGGAGCAAAACATTGAGATAGAAGTCCATTAAAAGGTTAAATATTTAATATTTAGGGATATGGCTAACATCAAGAAATATAAACTTATACAAAGACAATTATGAAAAAAATTTGGCTTGAGATAAAAATAAATTTAGAAATATGGAGCAGAATGAATCTCTCACTGTTAGGAAAAAGAGTGGCGGTTAAAATGACTGTGCTGCCTAAAATGCTATTCCTCTTCTAATCAGTCCCAGTAATTGTGAAAGATGAATGTTTTAAAAAATGGCAGAAAGAAATTTCTAAGTTTATTGGGGGGGGGGGGAGCCAAGGATAAAATATAAGATACTTACAGAAATCCCGGTTAATGGCATCTTGAAGGGCTTGAGTGTTCATTTTGCACCTTGGTTTCCTTCCTTGAAGCCTGTGTTGAGGTATAATCTTGATAGCCATCATGGAACGTATTAGTCGGTGATCTGTCCAGCATTTGCTGGCACTCGTCATAGCTCTGGTAAGGAGCACATCACAGAAATCTTTAGCACAGACAATAACATAGTCTAAGAGGTGCCAGTGGTTTGACTGAGGATGCCTCCATGAAGTTTTAAATTTATTTTTCTGTCGAATGAGTGTGTTGGTAATAGTAGCCTGTTGGCTTTTGGTGAGTTTACCAGAAGTCTGGTAGGGACTTCTGACAGGATCTTTACAAGATTGTTTTTGATAGCGAAGCCTACCTCATGTATTTGACCTTCTTGTTCCGATAGACCTTTCCAGAAGAATGTGTAGCCTCCTTTTTCTTCCTTCAGTTGTCCCTTGCCTGCTCTTTGAGTCTCTTGAAGCACTGTAATATTGATGTTGAAACGTCACATCTCTCTTGCAATGATGGCAGTTCTGTGTTCAGGATGCTCATTATCTGTGTTATATCTGTCCATATATTCCATGTTCCAAAGTTCAATTGTCTTTTACCACCCCTGGGTGGTGACCCCACTGGGCGTGGTAATCCAGTCAGGGAAAAAGAGAGGCAGACTATGGTTAGGGCACCTTTTCTAGCCCCTCCCCTTTTTGGAGTGAGCAGAGTATATCCTAAAAAGGGCTGCTCAGTCATGGATACAGCTGCTGAGCTGCTCAACTGCCTTGTTCCTTGAGTCAGAATGACTAAATCTGTATCCACCGCCCATGTGCTGTTTCATGACTAAGGGCTTCCAGATTTCACAATCCTGCCCCTGTTACCATATGCTGATCACCATGGAACTTTGGGTGTTTGGGTTTGGGATGGGTTTTTTGGAAGACGCCTGTACGTGAATTTGTTTTATGTCTGTAGATCAGTGCACACTGACCAATGAACGGTCTTCGCAGTAAGGCTCTGTTCTAATGGCATGAGTTGTCATGGCGACCGGTAAATTCAGTTGTAACATACCGCTTGTTATCACCCGCCTCTTCTGCCGTTGTTGACTTCTTGGATCATTCTTTGTCTAGCTCCTCCCCTTTGACCTTACCGCCTTGGGTGACCCTGCTGGGAGTACGAGAATCCCAATGGCTTCGCTTGTAAGGGTAATAGGAATTTGCAAGCCCACTCATCATGAAAAGGTGATGATCCAGCGAGTGAGGGCAGCAACAGCGGGGGGTGGTGTTGAATGGTTTCCTTAAATGTAAAGGTTCATCATTGTTCCACTCCATGTGTATGTCTTTAAGGGGCCAGAGCAAGGGCCAGAGCAAGATAACGAGACCCAGCTTTACAGCTGTGAAACATAGCAGGTGCTGCTGAGTTGTATTTGATTAAGGTGTGTCAGCATCTGGGTGTAGTATATAAGGAGCAGCACCTAGCTCTCCTATTACCCTGGGGGATGGGTTGGTGGTTGGGTCATGTTTGTTTGTTAATATATTTAGTGTAAATGGAGTTTTTGTTTTTCTTATTAAAACCTTCTTCAAGTTATTTTTGAGTCCCTTTTTAATGCAAGGTCTCCCCAGCAAGCTCTCTGCAGTGCTACCATACTGCAAAAAGCCAACATCTTTGGTTATGGGCCCAGCTGCTGAGTGGATGACTGCATATTTTTGGACTCTGAGAAAGGTTTGAAAACTCCTTCTCCTGTTAGCGTAGTTTTTGTGGGTCTGGAAGAGTTCCAGAATGGTTGACCGGGTTCCTGAAGCTGAGAAGGCTCTGGTCTTCCCACAGCTGACAGATGAGAACTATTGTTTATGGTCTTTTCGGGTGGAGGCGCTTTTGACCTCTAGAGAAGTATGGACCTATGTAACTGATGACCCTCCTGACCCTGTAACTAATGCTTGGTCGAAAGGAGATGCAAAAGCCAGGGCGATAATTAATTTGGCAGTCAGCGGCCAGCAAGTAGTCTATATAAGAAATAAGAAAACTGCCAAAGAAATGTGGGACAGTCTTTCAGCAGTGCATGTTAGAAAAGAGTCAGCGTCTGCATTGACGTTTTTCAAGCAGTTGTACCAGACGAAGTTGCAGCCTGGTGGTGATTTGGCGGCACACTTGAGACGTCTGGAGGCAATACGCGGCGAATTAATTCAAAGGGACATGGAGATACCTGATATTCAGTATATATTTATCATTCTATGTTCCCTTAATGAGGACTTTGATGGTACAGCTAGCCAGATATCTGCCATTCCACCAGCACAATTAACTGTGGAAGGGGTAACGGCAAGATTAATGGGCGAGTTGGATAGAAGGGAGGCTTGTGCCATAAGCACTCCTGTTTCCAGAAAGAATGAGGAAGAAGAAGAAGAAGAGTTTGGATTTGATATCCCACCTTTCACTCCCCTTCAGGAGTCTCAAAGCGGCTAACATTCTCCTTTCCCTTCCTCCCCCACAACAAACACTCTGTGAGGTGAGTGGGGCTGAGAGACTTCAAAGAAGTGTGACTGGCCCAAGGTCACCCAGCAGCTGCATGTGGAGGAGCGGAGATGCGAACCCGGTTCCCCAGATTACGTGACTACCGCTCTTAACCACTACACCACACTGGCTCATATGGAACACCATATGCAAACCTGTGGTGATACAACTGCATTTAAAGCTGCAAAGCGTTGTTGGTTCTGCAATAAGCAAGGACATTTTGCAAGGGACTGCAGATCCAAAAGAAAGCAAAGTACTCCCAAACCTGTTTCTGTTCGTCAGTCACGGTCGTCAGCCCAGCAGCCGACATCGTACCGTAAAGACAGAAACGAGCCGCGAGCTTTTCACGCTCGGACTAAAGATCGTAAAAGAATTAAAGATGCCAAATGGAAGTCTTTTGTTATTGACTCAGGAGCATCTCAGCACGTTTGCAATGATCAAAGCTTGTTTATTTCTTTCGAAGAGGAAATTGGTAATGTACATTTAGCCAATTCACAAGTCCTGCAGTCGCTTGGCAGGGGTACTGTTAAACTTGACTCTTTAAACATTACAATAGCGAACTGCATTTACTGCCCGTCAGTGGACAATTTATTATCAGTAAGGTGCTTTGCTCATCAAGGGATAACTGTGTGTTTCTTAAAGTCTATGTGTGAGTTTTTCGATGGGAACAAACGTCTATTGTATGCCCGGGAATCTGATGGTTTATATAGACTGTATTTTCGCACCTACTCCCAATCGCCTATAAATTGCAGAGCAGCACAGTCAAGCCAGGGGTTGAGGAATGTAAGACCACATTCTGGGTGTGTCCACGAGGCGCACAGAATTCTGGGACACCTGAATTTTGCTGATGTAATTAAGACAAAGAATATTGTCAATGGCCTCAACTTAAAACCATGAAAATTCTTTATGCAATGTCTATCCTGTTGCAAGAATAAGATTAAGGTTGCACACAAGGGTAGGTGCTCAGATAGAAAAGTAACTGAGCCATTTGAGCGTGTACATTGTGATTTAGTTGGGCCACTCCCACCATCATTAGGAGGTTCGAAGTACTGGCTTACCCTGATAGACCAGTATAGTAGATATTGTTGGACTTATGCAATAGCTGAGAAGTCCCAAGCATTTGAGAAGTACAAGGTTTTTTGCAACTGGGTAAAAACGCACTTTAACAAACCGATTAAGAACCTGTTTTCTGACCGGGGCGGGGAATTTGTTTCTGAGGATTTTGAGAAATTCCTGGAAGCGCAGGGGACTACTCATGAGTTATCTTGCCCCCGAAGTCCCTGGCAAAATGGGCTTGAAGTTGTGCACCGTGACTTGCAGGCTGGGGTTAAAACTTATCTGCACGATGCTAATCTGCCCAAAGTCTTTTGGGCTGAAGCACTCAATGCCTTTTGTTATGTTAGAAATCGCAGTTATCATTCTGGTTTAGATGTCACCCCCTATGAGAAGCTGTTTAAAAAACGCCCTAATCTGAAATACCTACGTATTTGGGGTTCAGATGTAAGTATGCATTATCCCGCTAAGCAGAAATTGGGTGAGCGTAGTGTTCAGGGAAAATTAATGGGCTACCAGCAGGGGGCGTACAGAATTTACCTACCCGCAACTGGCAAATTTCATATTACCAGAAGCATGATACAAACTGTAAATTGGAATGGAGTTGCTGTTTTCCAAGATACTGATGGTATAAATGATACTGAGGAAGAAGAGGAAGCAGGAGCAGCAGCAGCAGCAGGAAATGGTGCTTCTGAATTAATGGAAGAAGATAAAAAGCCTGTTGGATCTGATAATTTGTTTGAGGATTTAAAGTCACAGGCACCTGAGGGGAGGTTAGATTCTCTTGAGTTTTCTGACCATGAGCTTAGCCTACAGGCACCTCTTCAGTCTGACAATGATGATTTACAACCTGAAACTAGTAGTTCACTGAGTCCCATTAAGTCTGAGGAGTCTGACTCTCCTTCCGGACTGAGACGTTCAGATAGAAAGAGACAGAAGCCACAACGTTTTGCAGATGAACATTTTAATACTGTGTATGCCAATAAGGCGGTTTTTGAGCCAAAAAGCTACAATGATGTTCAGAATTTACCTAAGCACCAAGCTGTAAATTGGTATAAAGCTATGAACTCCAAAATAGCTTCTTTAAAAGTGCATAACACTTGGTCTCTTGTACCACAAACCCCAGATATGAGACTTATTGATTCCCAGAGTGGACTTGCTATCCTGTGTTCAGAGACCAATACGCAGCGCACTAGAGTCTTAAGGTTACGTTTACAGTTTGTAAAGAAACTAATTGCTGATGAAATGGTTGTATTTAAATATGTTCCAGGTGACAATCAAATTACGGACATTTTTACTAAAGCACTTCCAAAGGTTACACATGAAAAACATGTACAAAGTATGCTTTATGTTTTTGTTCCACAATGATGAACCGCAGGGGAAATGTTGAATGGTTTCTTTAAATGTAAAGGTTCATCATTGTTCCACTCCATGTGTATGTCTTTAAGGGGCCAGAGCAAGGGCCAGAGCAAGATAACGAGACCCAGCTTTACAGCTGTGAAACATAGCAGGTGCTGCTGAGTTGTATTTGATTAAGGTGTGTCAGCATCTGGGTGTAGTATATAAGGAGGAGCACCTAGCTCTCCCATTACCGTGGGGGATGGGTTGGTGGTTGGGTCATGTTTGTTTGTTAATATATTTAGTGTAAATGGAGTTTTTGTTTTTCTTATTAAAACCTTCTTTAAGTTATTTTTGAGTCCCTTTTTAATGCAAGGTCTCCCCAGCAAGCTCTCTGCAGCGCTACCATACTGCAAAAAGCCAACAGGTGGGTGTGGCAGCAGCTTCCCATTTCACCTTAGGCACTATAAGAGGATACCCCACCTCTCATGAAGCATGTGTGTATGGTATGGTAATAAGTGGGGGAAGGAAGATAAAGTGTAAATGACATGTCATTTCCCCATTTTCAACACCAGAGCAGGAATGACCCAGAGTCCACCTATGAGGAAGAAAACTTGGCCCAGTGCATTTTTGACCTCTTTGTAGGAGGGTCGGACACAACTAGGGGTTCTCTGCAATGGGCACTTCTCCTCCTGGCAAGTCATCCAGATATCCAAGGTGAGAGAGGAGAGCCAGGGCTTCTCTTGACCACTAGGGTGGAGCATAGTTCTTTAAAGGTTTTATATCAGAAAGAGTTAAAAGTGAGTTTATCATGTAAATTATGGAAGGTAAACGATATTGAAATAAGCTAAATGTTTTTGACTTTCATGTCTGGAAAGATATTTTTCCCACCAACATTTTCCTTCATAGTTTCTAGAACCTATAATTAACAGATGGAAAAATGTAAAATGCCCAGAAAGCTGGGACGGGGGAAAAATCATGGGCCTTGCCCTAAATTCACTGAATGAGCAAGATAGTCAAGTAACAGAATAAAATGTCTCTAGGAAGTTTATAGTTGGAGATGAGTTTCATGGCAATGCTCTGTCATTTGTCATAAGGAAGCCTACAATAGTAGGGTTAGAAGGGACCCCAAGGGTCTTCTAATACAACCTCCTGCAATGCAGGAATCAACACATTGCCCCCTCCAGTTTGATACCATACCACAACCTGTACCTGTTTTGTTTTGCAAATCTGCTAGCAGTTTCTTTATGCAACAAATGTACAAGAATGCCCCTGCTGTGAGATAAGTGACTGAGCCTCATTCCTGCCTCTCCATGCTCCATTACATGAGGGATGTGGGTGGCACTGTGGTCTAAAGCACTGAGCCTCTAGGGATTGCTGATTAGAAAGTTGGCAGTTCGAATCCATAAGCTCCTGTTGCTCTGTCCCAGCTTCTGCCAACGTAGCAGTTCGAAAGCATGCCAGTGTAAGTAAACAGGAAATATTGAGGGCTGGGGGTGGAGGATGAATATATGACAGCCTTTGATCCCAGCCCTTCGGCAAATCCAGACAGTTCTGGCAACCAGAAACTATTGAGATGAGCTTCTCTTTCAACCTTTTCTTACCTGGGATCTAGAGTGGGGAAGAACCATATAGACTGACTTAAACTCTTTGGAGGACGAGGTGGGCTTTGAATGCAAGAACCTGGGACTCATTCACAGAGATTTATGGAATATGTTCAAGGGAAATAAATGTCCAACTGAAATAAAATGCAGTATTAACAATAAACCTGTTTCCATCATTCTCTTCAGATAAAATGCACAAGGAAATAGAAGATGTCATAGGTTCTGCTCACTCAATCTGCTATCAAGATAAGAAGAAACTGCCCTACACCAATGCTGTGATTCATGAGATGCAGCGCTTTAAATTTGCCAGTTTTTTGGGGTTCCCTAGGCAATGTACAAAGGATTTCAAGCTGCATGGTTTTCTCATTCCCAAGGTATAACAGTGTGATACAGCTGCACTCCTGTAGCCCAAGAGCAAAGAGCAGCAGAAGGTTTCATATTGAGAGATGCAGCCAGCCATACAGGAACTTCCTGTCCATTCAAAAATCTGAAGGGCAAGAGCAGGAGCTCCATCTGCAGACATGTTTCACCATCAGCAAGTGCCATTCCATGGGGCAATTGTGGCAGGGGAGGAGCATGTAGTGGCCAGAAGTCTCCGCGTGGTCGTGAGCATTCATTTTAAAAGAGGTGGGGGAAAGTCCTCTTGTGTTCCTGCCTGTACAGAAAGTTTTTACAGTGATGAATACAAAGCCACCCACCAAAATAATAATAATAATAATAATAATATAATTCAGATCAGTCTCTGCAATGATTAGTCTTGGGATAGTGTGGGACAATAAAAAAAGTATTGATGTGCATGCATTCCAAGTCACTTGTTTCTTATTTGCAGGGGACTATGATTCTTCCCGATCTACGCTCTGTTCTTCTTGATCCAACACGATGGGATACACCTGCAGAGTTCAACCCAAATCATTTTTTGGACAAGGATGGACAATTCGTGAACAGAAAAGAATATCTGCCATTTGGTGCAGGTAAACGCAGAAGACCAAGCTACGTTGTGATCTGTAGATGTGCTTACTGGTCTGCTTCCAGGAAATGACATCAGCAGCAGCACATGAGGGAGTGGGCCAGAGCAGAAGGAGCATCTTTCTGGCTGGAATGGCACTGCTGGTCAGCAGAATGGGGCAAGGCCGTGGCAAGTTAAGGGGATTTCTGGGTTGGTGGCTTGGGACCAGAGCCATAGCTAGGTGATATTTCGCCCCTGACAGAACTGTCCAGATTGCGCTCCCTTGTTGTTGTTGTTTAGTCGTTTAGTCGTGTCCCCCTGGACCACAGCACTCCTGGCACTTCTGTCTTCCACTGCCTCCCGCAGTTTGGTCAAACTCATGCTGGTAGCTTCGAGAACACTATCCAACCATATCGTCCTCTGTCTTCCCCTTCTCCTTGTGCCCTCCATCTTTCCCAACATCAGGGTCTTTTTCAGGGAGTCTTCTCTTCTCATGAGGTGGCCAAAGTATTGGAGCCTCAGCTTCAGGCTCTGTCCTTCCAGTGAGCACTCAGGGCTAATTTCCTTAAGAATGGATAGTTTTGATGTTCTTGCACTCCATGGGACTCTCAAGAGTCTCCTCCAGCACCAGAATTCAAAAGCATCAATTCTTCGGCGATCAGCCTTCTTTATGGTCCAGCTCTCACTTCCATACATCACTACTGGGACAACCATAGCTTTTCCTATACAGACCTTTGTTGGCAAGGTGATGTCTCTACTTTTTAAGATGCTGTCTAGATTTGTCATTGCTTTTCTCCCAAGAAGCAGGGGTCTTTTAATTTCGTGGCTGCTGTCACCATCTGCAGTGATCAGTGCCACGGACAAATTAGCTCTTCTTTCTGCCTCTCCTCCACCCCACCCCACCCTGTGCCATTCAATTCCTCACACACTTCACCTTGTATTGAATTCTTTCCCAGAAAATACAATATCTAATTTATTATGTCTTAATACAGTGGTGCCTCGCAAGATGAAATTAATTTGTTCCGTGAGTTTTTTTGTCTAGCGAATTTTTCGTCTTGCGAAGCACGGTGTCGGAAAAGTTTTGGAATAGCTTCACAAATCACCAAAAACCTCAAAAAAGGCTACCACACCGCGTTTTATGAGTTGCTCCTCGAAGTCAAGTCGCAATTGTATTAACGGTGTTAAGAAAAAGGGGAAAAACTTGCAAAAAACCCAAGACGTTTTCATCTTGCGAAGCAAGCCCATAGGGAAATTCGTCTTGCGAAACAGCTCAAAAACCACAAAACCCTTTCGTCTAGCGAGTTTTTCATCTTGCGAGGCATTCGTCTTGCGGGGCACCACTGTAAAAGGTTTCAGGAAAGCAAATGCCATTTAGATGGCAGTTGACAGTTTTTTTTAATGTAATTAAGTGGTAAAACAGTATACAGATAAATGAAATGTAGAAAAATATCATACTGATTTATTTCACAATGATAACTTTATATTATAATACTATATGATGTAAAACGGCATTGCTTTCACAGTATCTGTGTTATTTGGTTGATATAAATAAGAAAATTATTAACATTATTCACAAGTCATGTTACAAGTTCTTATTCAACTCTGGCTTCAAGTAGGAATCTCCTCAATGAAGTCTCATGTGATTAGAACTTTTTTTTTTTTTGCTTTAATCGAAGAAGACTCAGTAATAATTTCATCAAAGTCGTTTTTTGATGCTAGTTCATACTATAAGAGGTGTGACAAAAATGTTAGGCTAAAAAGCAACTCTAAAAAGCAACTCTAACAGAGAGCTTGCAAAATGCCTAAGTTTAAAATGAACTGCACAACACTATTGTAGACATACTTCCAACTCTTCAAAAGAAAAGAACTGTTGTTAACACAGATAAAACATTTACCTAGATAATTTCTGACAGTCTGTGATACTTCACATAACAAAGCAGACCAAAGTACTACTAAAGTATGCAATTTGTGTAAATCACCTGAAGTGTCTGTCAGTATGGAATTTAGGGGCACTCTCCAAATGCATATACGGTACTTGACCACCTCAACTAAAAGTGCTACAAATTCTGCAACCTCCAGCTATCGGTTTATTATACATTTACTATATATGAAGCACATTTAGCTTACAGAGCCCTTGGCTGTGTGCTTCACTAATCTTGAAAATTAGTGCAATGGATTCACTAAAACAAACAAAAAATAAATCCAGTTTTAGAATCAGGGAAATTGAAAGTTGAGAGACGTTTGTTTTCCCAGTTGGTGGACAATCTTTCTAAGTCTGGGAGAAAATAAGGAATAGAAAATAAGAAATAGAAACAGAAAATAAATAGTCAGCTTTTAATAAACATGTTTTTTTCATTGAGATATATACGTATGGAACAACAAATTGTTTCAGTAACTTTTGTTTCCAGAATATGTGTAGATGGATGGTATCAGACAAGGGTTTAGGAAACTGAGCTCAACTATTTCCACAGATATGCTTGGGATATTGGCTTGGGGCTTGACTGACCTGATTATTGCAAGGATATTTGTGGATTAGATTCACAGTATTCAAGTGCTAAATAATGACTACAGATATCATTGGTTCAATAGGCACTGAGTATTCAGCAAGTTTGAAAACATCTGATCAGACCAGACCTGCTTTGCTTTTGTAGGCTCTTCAGATGCTGTTGGACTACAACACCCATCATCCCTGCCTTTGGCTGTGCTATCTGGGTCTGATGGGAGTTGGAACCCACCAACATCTGGGGGCCACCTTAGATTCTAAGGCATGAACATGACCTTTCGGAAACATATAGGACTTTTATTCTCAAAAGAGGTTTTGCTTTCAGTGAATGTTTCATATTAAATTAGCTCATGCACATCAACAGAGTCTATGTTTCTCCCTCCTTCAGTGGAGCCATACTAGGACCCAGGATAATAGTCTATTCGTCTGAAAGAAACTCTGGACAGTAGTCAGCTCAGAGAAGGTCAACTGTTGACATTAATGGACCTGACTTAGTCATAGTCCTTCATTTTAATGGGTCTACTCTGAGTAAAGCTTAGTTGACTACCAGCTTATTTTCAGCTCGAATTGTAAGTGTTGGACTCCTCCCTCCCTCTTTCTCTGTGCAAAGGCTATTCCACCTTGCAAAACAATATTTCTATTCACATCGCATGAGGAAAAGCATAAACAGCTAGCATTGCCGTTTGCACTGTGCAATTCCATATAAATAGATTGCAGTCGGAAACAAAACCTTTCCCTTTCTCAGAAAGGCTACTGGATTGCCGATGAGCCTCCCTGCTTGGAATGTTTCATTTCAGAGAGGAGATTACGGGGCTGATTTGTAAGTTAGCCAGTTTGCGCGAGGGCGCGTTTGTGCGTGTCCGCAGAATTCACACACAGAAGCATAATAACTTAACAATTGATGCTCAAGGCACTCTCTCCTCTCCCGCCTGTTCCTCCCGCCCCCTTTTTTTCTTTTCGTTCCCCATCCAAGCGCTCGATCAACCCTTGGAGCGAACGCCCTGCCCTGCCTGGCTGCTACCCTAAGGTAACGATTCAGCCATGCGATTGGAGCATGCATTCTTCAGAAGTCTCGCAAAAACCAGGAAGTGAGAAAGGCAGAGGGGTGGGTGAGAAAGTGAGAAAGGTGGAGGGGAGAGAAGCACTCTTAAGCAGCCAGGGAGGCAAGCAGCGTCCTGCTACTGGTGGCAGCATTCGCAGCAGCAGCAGCAGGATCCCCTATGTCCGAGATTCCCAATGGTCCGTTCCAGCTGAGGTGGGAAAGTGAATGTGCTGTTTGAGGGACACGTGCTGTGCTCCTTTCCCCTCCATACCCGCTGTGGTGCAGGGCTGCGAGAAAGAGAAATCTGGCAGGACAGTTTGCTCATGGTCTTAATCCCTTTCTGCATTGCTGATTTGGGCAGTTGACCAAAGTTTTCCTTTAATTTTTTAAAATCAAGTTTTATTGAAAGTTTTCTACGTGAGACACAATAAAAGCCATGCTAATCTAAAAGGGAAAATAGAAAGAAAAATAGGAAAGGAAGAAAAGATTGAAAAGAAATAAAGGAAATAACAGGGTCCTCTATCAAAATTAAATCTTCACCCTTATTCTGCACACAGAAAAGTGAGCCCTCCCAGTTCTCACTGGGAGCTAGACCCTCTTACACTGGCTTCTAGCCCTGGGAGATGCTCTCTGCCCTGCCCCTCCCACAGGACCCTTCATCTTCAATCCATCCTTTTCCCGAATGTATCTTCCTTGATATGAGATTGGGAACTTCAAATTACAGAACAAAACATAAGTATGGCAAGAAGAAAGAAAGGTTACCACTGACCAGGCTAGAAAATTGACAGCAGCCTTGATGTTTTCCCTATCCTAACTATGTCTATTTTGCCAGAGTGTTATGCAGAATGTTTATAGCTACAAAGCAATGAACACTGGAAAGTAAATTATTGCTCACTTGCTGCCTTCTACTTGTCTCCTCTTCAGGGGCTCGCATTTGTTTGGGAATGCAGATGGCAAAGATCGAAATATTCATCTTCCTGACCAGCCTGCTGAGGGCATTCAGTTTTCAGCTGCCAGAAGGAGTCAAAGAGCTCAATCAAAAGGCTATAATAGGGACTACAGCACATCCCCATCCTTATAAACTCTGTGCAGTTCCCCGCTGCAACACATAAGAAGATAGGAAAATATTAGGGGCTGCACCCCTGCTTCCTGCACTCGGTGACCCCTTGGCCACTCCTGACACATGAACCCCCTAGCATTTCCTCTTCCCTTCCCATCTCATCCCATACAACTACTGAGGTCTCTTTTCACCTTCGCAGCTCCATTTCTGAAGCCAATTCTCTTTTTTTCTGCAGCTCTGCTTTGCATCTGTTTTCCCCTTCACCCCATCTCCTCCTTTTCTTCAGGCCCTTTCATGCCCCTGCTTTCATCTTCATCCCTCTCCCAATGCCTCCTTACTCCCTCCTTTTTGACAACTTTCCTTTGCATCCCCATTCTTACTCTTGCTCCCTTTTCTCCTCCCCTTCCTTTTCTCAAATCTCCCTTACACACACATTCCCACACCTCCTCCTCTCTCCCTTTTCTGCAGCCCCCTTCTAACACCCCCCATGCTATGTTATTGTATCTTGAAGATGAGTAGACTACTCAGAGCAAGCTATCGGCTTCTCCAGTTGAAGAATGTTAAGTTTCTTTGATGGATACTGTACATGTGTGCTTGTTAATAAAATATCTCTTCTAAATCACTACATTGAACCCGGAACCTGGAACGCGGACCACGCAAGGTATCAGGAGTGAAATAGGTTGTGTGGAGGCACTATGCAATATTTGAAGGCTTCACATCCTTTATCACAGTTAAGGAATGGAAGGGGGAGAAGTTTGAAACAGACGTTCCCCTGACTTCCACTAGCCTTTCCTTCAATGGCAGAAGTTTGAGTAAATGGAGATGGTGGAAAACTGAGATAACTGTGGCTTTAGGAATAATGGAGGGATGGAGGAATACTGAGCAATTGGTGTGTGTGTGTGTGTGTGTGTGTGTGTGTGTGTAACATTTTAACAAGGAGAAACAGCAGAGATGGGTACGGAAGCAACCACCCAAAAGCTAAGAAAACAAAAGAATGAAATGGAAAGTGGAATTAAAGAGGACAAAGAGACTTTGGAGAACAATATGGATGAAGGATTTCCAGAACAGAAGGATGAAATGGTGGAGGCAACAGATGGTGTAATGAAGAAGTCCTTCACAAAAGGTGACTAGAGGACTGAAACAGCCAAATGGCAGTGTTGTGATGTTGGAGGAGTGGAAGGAAGCCACCGATGAAGAGATGAAGAGACATCCTAAGCTGGAAGAGAGAGTTGGAAGAGAAAGGAGTCTGCACACAACTTGGAGTGAATTTAGAGAGGAAAGCTATCAAACCTCTGGAACTTTTCTTGGAAAAAGAATGGAAGAAGTGTAAATGGAAGGGCTATTTTTTTCACCTTGCCAACAAAGGTCCGTATAGTTAAAGCCATGGTTTTCCCAGTAGTGATGTATGGAAGTAAGAGCTGGACCATAAAGAAGGCTGATCGCCAAAGAATTGATGCTTTTGAATAATGGTGCTGGAAGAGACTCTTGAGAGTCCCATGGACTGCAAGAAGAACAAACCTATCCATTCTTAAGGAAGTCAGCCCTGAGTGCTCACTGGAAGGACAGATCGTGAAGCTGAGGCTCCAATACTTTGGCCACCTCATGAGAAGAGAAGACTCCCTGGAAAAGACTCTGATGCTGGGAAAGATGGAGGGCACAAGGAGAAGGGGACAACAGAGGACGAGATGGTTGGACAGTGTTCTCGAAGTGACAAACATGAGCCTGACCAAACTGCGGGAGGCGGTGGAAGACAGGAGTGCCTGGCGTGCTCTCGTCCATGGGGTCATGAAGAGTCGGACACGACTAAACGACAACAATTTTTTCCACAAGCAAGACGGAAAATCACAGCAAACACAACGTGTACAGGTTGTGTCCTTCAGAGCAGGAGAAATCAAGCTCTCTCCCTCTTCCAAGTGACAGCCCTGGAGATATTTGAAGATGGCTCTCATATCTCCTCTCAGTCTCCTCTTCTCCAGGATAAGGATGGGCAGATATTTCTATCCTGGTCTGCAACCCTTTAAGCAGAAATGCTAGAAATCGACCCTGGAATTTTAAGCATGCAAAGACTCTTTGCATCTTTCCTCATGCCCTGCTCAGAATCAGTCTATCATTTTGAAGGTATTCAGTTGGGTGGGTGGGAGGGAAGAGTGAATTTAGAGTATAAGCTGTCATGTCAGAAACATATTGCACGCATGAATTTATATGTAAATAATGCTTGTTGTTTAACTGTTGCCAGCCTGACAAGTAAAGATTTATCTTCAACTATATGTGTAAGACATTTTTAAAAATCACAAATAGCTTAAAAAGGTTATGGGCTCAGTCATGGCCAGCAGGTGGTGAGAGAGAACGGCAAGAAGATTTTGAAGTCAATCCCAGAAACCAGCAACTCAGCACAGTAAAGGATATTTTTTGCAGATTTACCCCTTGATCCATGTCTGTTGAACTTCCTGGTGTAGCACCCTGCTTGTGGTTAACGCTTAGCTGGAATGAAATATTCAACGCAGCAATAGAGAAATTAAAATAATAATTTATTTGTCAGACAAATAAATGAGAGGCACAGTGGTATGTGGTTACCAAGCTCTGGCCTGGCCTCCTGCCATTATGGCCAGCACTTATATTCCCTTAATCCCTTTGCTCCTCCTGTGGCTGCCTCTGTCCAATCAGCCTGGTTGGATTTCCTATTGGCTGATTGCTATAACCAATCCTAAAAGATACACCCATATCCTCCTGTCCTTATATGGAACACAAAGAGCTATATATTGTTACATCTATAAATGACAAATAAGTAGTAATATATCTTACATGTGTCTCAACAAGGAATCTTAATTACCAGCTCACCTCTTGCCCTCCTTGCCCTATTGCCTTCTAAAACAAATGGTTAATCTTAAATTTTTATCTTAAACATATGTCAAGGATCTTGAGTTTCACATCAACATTGAAAGATCTCCTTCATTTGAAGGTTTCTAAACAAATGCCTGACAGCTATATATCAGGACTGCTTGGATGGCGTCTTCCTGTCTGGCAGGGGGGCTAGACTGGTGGCTGACTTAATTTCAGGATAAATACAACTCTTACAATTATATGAAATAAGAATTTAGCATTTCTTAAATCCTTTGCATAATTACATTTAAGCAAATATATTTAATACATAACATAGGTAGCCTTTTAAAAGGAATAAGGCCTTTGTAAAGTAGAAAAGGAACTCAGTAAAAGGAACACAGTAAAAAACCGCTTTAAAAGAAGCCTCTTCAGTTTACACACACACCCTTCAGCCAGCTGCTTTTCCCAACATTTATTGCCCTCTAACTCTCTCAGTTTAAGAAAGAAACAGCTTTTAAAAAGGACTTCCCAAAAATGCTCTCTTTCTGCCAGCTAAATGCTTCTCCATTTGGTCTTTAACCTTAGAAAGAAGATCTGGCTCATTTTACTGGGAGGCACATTGGTATTATTTTACTATTTACCAACTATTAATTATATTTATCTCTGCCTTTTTTATCTTCTGTAACATGTAGGGTCAGTGTCCTCACTCAGTCTGTAATTCCAGCTTTTACGACTTTGAGAATTGTTTTCTGCTATAAATCAAGGGGCCCCTTGTCTAGGAGGAAAACATTGCCTGTGTTCTTTAAACAGCTGGCCTTCTGCCTGGCATGAAACATTTGAAAATCTAAGCCCATTTAATTTAGGAACCTGATCAAGATATAAGCCAATATAAGCCTTGATTAAAAATGCAGTCTATATTCAGATGCCACATTGGCACAACATAGTCTCAAAGTTTAGTTCATTAAATTTTACTCCCTTTTTTTACAATTCATTAAATTTTACTCCCCCCCCCAAAAAAAAAAAACTTTCATTGGTGATATTTTCCAATTCAAAATTCTGCATATGTGGCTTGTTTCCACTTTACACCTGTGAATTTTCACTTACAACACCTTCACTTGATAAGCCTTTCGTTAGTAAGCCAAACGTTCCCTTCTCTTGAAGACAGGGAAGTCAAAAAACTGCATGCCAAAGCACACTAAGTGGTGTCTTGGTGCTTTTCGCAAGGAGAGCTATAACTGCTGCTCTTTTAATCCTTTAGTCATGGGAGTCAGTCTTTCAAGAGGTAGGTTTTGGCCTCCTCTAGCTATTCAGTTTCTGAGTCAGTACTCCGGAACTCTGGTGGCCTGTCGTTTCCCCTTCTGTTTGCACATACACGGTTACAGTTCAAATGTCTCCCGGGGACGGGGAGTTCTGACTGCTTGCTTAGGGCATCTTATGAGCTTTTCTAAACAAGTTTCTGGGCTCAGAAACCTACCCCCCTTCCTCCACCACTTTGATGCTTCCAAAAAACCTCACACAACTGTTTTTACACTGGAGTTTTATCCAGACAAATTTCTTTCTTCTGCTTGTCACCCTACAATAAAAAACAACAACTGCAGAGCAGAAAGAGACCCCGAGGGTCACCCAAGCCATCCCTCTGTAATGCAGGGAATGCCAACCAAAGCATAGTAGTAGTAGTATAATGGTAGTAGTATAATAATTGAAGGCAAATTCCCATTTCTTCCTCATACAATTTCTGCTGAAAGCCTTCAATGAACAAGTGTCCACAATCTGGTTAAGTGTTCCAGCAAAACTGGATCATTTAACTTTTATCAGAATGCTATTCTTTCAGCTCGTATCACTGGTGATTACTACCTGTTCAATGTCTGGGATAGAAATTTCAAGGTTGGGGGTGTTCCAAGAAAACTCCTTGGATTCTTGACCAGGGAACGGTGAAGATATGGAGCAAATGAATTTGCCCTGGGCTGAATGAAACTTGCTGCTTGCAGTTTGCAAAGCACATTTGCAAAGCAACTTCCTCCTGAACACGTTATCATGTACAGAAAGCTGGAAAGACATTGTCATGTCTCCTGTTTCACAATTTTGGGGCTGAAAAAAAATATAAAGGTGTAAAACAGTTTGCTTTTCTGAAACTCTCTGCAACAACACTGTCTCCTTCACTTGAGGTCTTCTCTGGACAACAAGCTTAATATGAGTCAGCAGTGTGATGTAATTACAAAAAAGCTAATGCTGTTCTAGGCTGCATCAGCAGATATATAGTGTCCATAATATACCATTCTCATCTTGGGAAAAGTTATGGAGGGAAGATTTAAAATTCACATCATGCTGTACATGGAAAACTTTGTGAGAATGATGTATCGTTGGTATCTAACACCTACTAATTTAGCAAAAATGTATAGAACTGCTACAAATATTTGTTGGATATGTAAAGATAAAGAAGGTACCCTCCACCATATGTGGTGACCTGCAAGATAACAAAAGCATTTTGGGAAATGATATATAATGAGTTGAAAAAAATATTTAAAATAGCCTTTGTGGAAAACCCAGAAGCGTTTTTACTAGGAATCTAAGGTGCAGAAATACCAAAGGAGCAGAAACGACTATTTATGTATGCGACGACAGCAGCGCCGATATTTTTGGCTCTGAGAAGGAAAAAAGATAAAGTCCTTACCAGAGAGGAATGGTTGATAAAAATGATGGACTACGCCAAAATGGCAAAAATGACCAGAAAGATTAGAAACCAAGAAGGATAACTTTAATAAGGAATGGGGGAAATTTGTAAGTTCCCTTGGAGAACACTGTACACAATTAAAAACATTGGCAGCATTGTAACAACACTTGTAATGTAACAAGAACTATGGTAAGAATGGAATTTTAGGAGAAAATGGAGAACATTATATGATGCAGTGAATGGAATCCATGGAATCTCAGCTCAGGGAAGTCCAAGGATTCAGAGAATCATATATGTTTATGATTATGAGTTTTATTTGAATGTGAATGTTAATTGTAAAATTGAACAATAATTTAAAAAAATACAATGTGTTTAACTGAATTGCTTCTTTGATATGTATTGATCCAGCCCTGCTCTGGAGGGTAGGACTCAAATCAATGGCTTCATGTTACAAAAAAGAAGATTCAGAAAGAAACATATGGAAAAACTGACTGACAGTAAGAGCTTTTTGACGGTGGAATGGTCTCCCTTGGGAGATTGTGGACTCTCCTCCTTGGAGGCATTTAAGCAGAAGTTGGATGGCCATGTGTCGTGGATGTCTTTAGCTGAGATTCCAGCACTGGAGGGAGTTGGACTAGATGGTCCTCAGGGTCCCTTCCAACTCTGGGGTAAGCACAGCATGTAGGCAATTCGGATCATACAGTGCTTTCAGAGAGTGACTACAGTACTAATATTTCTGCTCTAAGTCGGTTTCTAAGAAGCACTGTCTTTGTCCTTCTCCACTGATAGAGTCAGAGGCACTTTCCACCCACAACCCATCCCAAGAACCAGATTTACAAGGATTAAGAAGACCTGTGCCATTCAAGAAGGCCTGTAGCTGGCCCACACTACCAAATCAACATGGCAAATTACAGGAGAATCTGATCTATAAGATGCAAGGCCAAAATGGAGGAGGTGCAATAATAATAATCAAAATATCTTTCAAACGCGGATGTCCCGCCCCACAATGAAGTAGTAACCATAGTCATCATTAGTACAATCTCTGTTTCTCATTGGAACCTAATGAACCATGAGTCAAGCACATATGCTATGGCCACAAGTCCATATGCCAGGGACCATTGAGGGTTTTGAGGCATGATGGCATGCACTGGCTGAACACCAAGGAATGGTGGGAGGTACGACCTGGGGAATTTCCAAGGGATGAATAATGTGAGCCCAGGGATTGGTGAACAGACAGGGACAGTGTGTGGCAGAGAAAAGTCCAGAAGCAGAAGCAGAGGCAGAAGTAGGAGATAGGAGAGGCCAAGAGGCAGAGATGAGCCAGGCTAGTGAAGGAGCCAGGGTGTCCCCCCTCCTGCTGCAACAAGCTCCCATCTATTTGTGTAACAAAATCAGTCTTAAGATAGCTTGGATTCTAATTACAATTTATATTGATCAAACACCCTCTCATTTACGTGACCCATATAAGACTGATTATAGTGTTCACTTGTATTACATGACTTGCAGTCACGTTCCAAGGCTACTTGCAAATGAGGTCACACCCCTTTTTGCTTATTTGTTTTCAATAACTGAGCATATATAATCAGAGAGTACTGCTGATGTCTCTGAGGAAAGCAAAAACTCCTTAGAGAAAGAGAGTTGAACCTGACCAGGCAACCTAGAAAGAATTAAGGAGAAAGAGACAGCAAGAGAAGGATGGAGATACGGACACTTTTGACTGCTCTGCTGGTGGCTCTTCTGATTCTGAAATACCTGAAACAGCTCTGGTCACGCAGGCATTATCCTCCAGGTCCTCTCCAGCTTCCTCTCATTGGAGCCATATGGAGGTTTGGATTGAAGATTCATGAAAATACTCTCGTTCAGGTACTTATTGCTTAGTAATAACTCAGTCTGATGTCAGCAATTATCTATTTCCCCCAACAATTATGATATTTAAAATTAAATAATAGCATGGGTTAAAATGATAAATGCCATAAGCCTCTGTTGTCAGAAACTGTAAGCAATACAAATAATAGTAATAATATAAAGGATATTATGATTAATACTGAAAAGCACAAAACCATAAAAAAGTTTAAAATGTGCATTAAAAACTACTGATCAAAAATATTTATTGTATACTGTTAAACTGAGGAAGGAGGAGAGAACACCCTCAAAGGAAGAATGGTTTGTGAAAATTTTGGAATATGCAGAGATGGCAAAAATTGATAAAAGATACAAATTTAGAATCTTTTAAAGAACATTGGAAAACCTTAACGGTCTATATAAAAAGTTATTTCTCATATGCAAAGACCACAGCGGGGTTTGAAGTGTAAGAAAACAGCAGAATATATTAAGAAACATGTTAGAGAGGATGAAATTAGGTAAGACGGAACTTTAAAACGCAATTGTATGTAATTCAAGTTATAAAGATAATAATAATAATAATAATAATAATAATAATAATAATAATAATAATAATAATAATTTATTTGTACCCCGCCCATCTGGCTGGGCTTCCCCAGCCACTCTGGGCGGCTTCCACAAAAACCAAAAAAACACTAAAATATCATACATTAAAAACTTCCCTGAAGATGTCTTCTAAATGTCAGGTAGTTGTTTATCGTTGACATTGATATTGAGTGAGTGGGAAATCACTTGTTTTGTTGAATTGGAATATAATTGTTGAGTAACAAATGTAACTTTCTATATGGAAAAAAAGAATAAAGTATTATTACAAAAAAAAGACTGACCACATAGGTCCTCAGCATTCATTCATGACAGCCTCTCAACAGGTACTAACCTGCATTTGCTATTCAATTTCTGAAGCCTGGGGACATTTTCATCGTGTTTACTCCAACTAGAAGCACTTATAAAAAAACAATTTAAATACCACATTCTTAATGGTTCTCTGCAGTAAACTAGGGTTTCCATATTTTAGGAAACCACAAAAATTGTGGAACTTTTTCCATTGTGTTGCAATACATCCGGGTGTTACCTGACATTTTGCCTGAAACCTTACCCAGTGCTCTAGCCCAGCCTATGGCAACCTGTTACCCACCAGATGTTTTTGACTATGATGCCCATCTGCCCCAACAACCATGGCCAACAGTCAACAATGATGAGTCGCACTTCAAAAGCACCTGGTGGGCTACAGTTTCCACATCCCTGCACACAAAATAATTGTGACAAGGTCCTATTCTGGTACAGGAGGGCTAATCACTATGAAGTGCCTCTGCTGCTCTGATCCTAGGCCGAGGCAACATAGACGGCAGAGAGTAAAATAATTAAATAATAAATAAATAGAATTGTATTTATATCCCGCCCTACCCAGCTGAAGCCAGGCTCAGAGCAGCTAACAACAATAAAAGCAACACAGCATTCTAAAATCAATTCATTCTAAAATCAATTCAAAATCTAATTAATGGCAACCATTGGGCTAGAGTTCTGTGAGGGTTGAAATGGAGGGAGGGAGGGGGGAGGGGGGAGAGATGATAGGAAGAGAACTGCACATAGTGAGAAGCTGCAGAGGTGAGGGAGACTGAAGCTCTTGTATTAAGTTGAAATATCCAACTGTGTTTTTTGAATCCATCATTCCTCTCCTCTCTTTTGACCCAAATGGTAGCTGGGAAAGCAATATGGAAATATTTTCACCCTATGGGTAGGACATCTACCCATTGTAGTACTGTCTGGATTCCAAGTAGTGAAAGAAGCGCTCATTGACCACTCTGAAGAATTAGACGAGCGACCAGAGACTCCTTTCCTTAGGAACATGGCAAAAGGAAAGGGTAAGTAGTGAAGAATAAGAATTTCTACTGGTATTTTCCCAAGAGAAAACATTTAAAGGGCTGTCCAGAAGAAAGGTTCTCTATTATTGTTGCACTGCAGGAAATGGGTAACCTAGGAGCGAACAGCAAGGGGCTGAGGTATCTTCAGTGCCCCTCTAAAATATGTGAAAGGGCCTGACTCCGCCAAAGTTCATGGCAATTGCCATTCTAATGGTGGGCGTGAGCCACATCATGTAACTGATCATGCGAGGTGGGTCTCACTTGCCCCCTTTGAGGCATTCTCAAAGTAAAGGAAGGATTGAACTCTGATTAATAAGAATACACTTGAACCAGCTTGTACCAGCAAGATTCTGGGAAGGGTGCGCATAATAATCTCTCCATGCCTCCACTCCTCAGCCCAGGTCATTTTATTCACAAAAGAACTTTTACAGAGTGTTCGTAAGAACCAATCATATTTCTTCTGAACATTTCAACAAACCCCACGTGGGGAAAAGGTAAACTACCAAAACTAATTAAGCACACAGAACTACAAAGAAGTACATTTGGCAACCCAGGGAGGTGATCAACAAGCAATATACATGATAAGAAGGATGGCCAGGAGGACAGCGATCATTATCACCTTTATGTGAAACCTGTTTCCTGGCCCTAAGATTAACATCCTAAGATTAACATATCAGAAAAGCTACATCAAAGAAGTTTGCCCACTGTCTTTGATGACCCAGAAGCCTGCCTGTCTAAGCAACTGGGCTGTGTATGTGACTTGTGAAGAGAGAGAAATGGGCAGTAGAGGAACAGTAGAGGAAATGGCCAGAGATGCAGGCGGTTGTGGGATTTGATCAGAAATTATTGTCAATGTATCAAACCCAGTCAACACAATGCTTTCATCGTGGACACATTGGCTTGATGCATATTTTATAATTCCTCATAGTAATCCCACCTGACCCCACACTCTGGATATTTGCACTCCTACACCCTTCCTGATATTTTATTCAAGTTGGCACCCTGATGGATTGCAACTAGCAAGATTCAACTGCAGGTAGAAGTTTGTTGCCTGTTGTAATGCATTACCTATCCTGGCCCTCAGTGCTGGATGAAGAGCTTGAACTCTGAGTTCTTTCTGCTGAAAGTTTTGACGCCTACATCAGATTGGTACCTTGCCAAGGCACAGGTTAAAAGAAGTGGCAATTCCATAAGAGGGAAGGATACCCATATTAAATACCAGATGACTTTTGGAGACTGGTGCCTGCATTGGCTGGATGAGGTGGCGGGCTGGATGAGGGCCAATAAAGTGAGTCTGTATCCTGGTAAAATGGAGGTATGGTGGGTGGAGTCTAGATAATTGTTCAGTTTACTGCTATGGATGGGGTTGAACTCCCCCTGAGAGAACAGGTTCATAGACTAGGGGTGCTCCTGGATAAATCTTGGCTGCTAGAGGCCCAGTGACCTTAATGCCTTCTACCAGCTTCAGCCAGCAAGGCAGCTTTGGCTAGTAAGACAGCGAAAGTAGTTTCTGGATCAGGATAGCCTAACTACTGTCATCCATGTGCTGGTTATCTCTAGGCTGGATTACACAATGTGCTGCATTTGGGGCTGCCCTTGAAGCAGCGTCTGGCAAAAAATGCAGTGGCTTGACTGCTCATGGGGGCAGGACATAGCCAGCATGTTATGCCAGGGGCTGACAATTAGCTAAGTTCAAGGTGCTGGTTGAACAAAGAGCCTATACAACTTGAGATCAATATATCCCTTCCAATAAGCTTTAAAGTTTAGATCTTTCTCAGTTTTGCTTCTTTTCAGCCCTCGGTTCTTTAAGGAGGATGAGTGGAATATAAATGTAATAATAAATACAGTCAAACCTCAGATCTCGAATGCCTCCATTTTGGAACTTTTCGGCTCCCAAACGTCAAAAACCTTGGAAGTAAATGCTCATTTCTTTTTAATGTTTTTTGGTAGCCGAATTCGGTAAGCCGAATTCAGTAGTCTAACGCAGCCTCCACTTGAGTGCAGGAAGCTCCTGCAACCAATCGGAAGCCACCACTCAGTTGAACGGATTACGTTCAACAACACAGGTTTGACAATTACAATAATAATAATATGGTACTGGCCCGAATATAAACCGCACCCACCATTGATGCACTACAGTCTTGTCAAGAATATGGTGCAGAATGCACCCTCAATAAAAGCTCCGTCTGGCAGGACCAGTAGAAGTAGTAACTGGTTGACATCACACATTATATCCTTAAAAACAGTGCGGCAAAATTGGCTGAATTGAGTTTGTTTGTTTGTTTGTTTGTTGAAGCTTTTCAGCATACTAACTAATCTAAATAAATAACAAAAACAAAAAAGGAAGAGAGAGAGACAGAGGAATGCCAAGCCCTCTCTCAAAGGTATGTCTTAACTCTTGTCTCACACAGAAGGGAGTGGACCCTCCCAGCTCTCACCTGGGTGCTTCCCTTTCTTCCCCCAGTCTCCCACCCTGAGAGATCTTTCCTTCTCTGCCTCTCACACAGGCCAGCTATCACCTTCATGTGTGTACCCTCATTAACCCAGGGCAGAGGACATCACAAAACAAAACATAAGCAAAAGCAAAATAGCTAAAAGAAGACGAAAATAATAATTAAAATGTGAAGAGTGAAAGAGAGAAATAAATAAAGACAACTTCTGATTCTTCGTCTGTAAATTATATTTATTCATAATATTTTAGGTGTTCATTCCAGTGTGATATCCAACTGTTTTCCAGGATAATATCCAGCTGTTCCTTGTTCTGCTAGGTGAACATCGTCAGCCCCAGACATCGCTAAGTGTCAAGAATAGTCCTCTTCCAATCTTGTATGATGACTTTATCTCCCCCCCAATTCCAACCATTACTCCATGTTTAAAAACAATAAATCATTCATTTTTATTTAAACATGAAACTTTCCGCTATAGTCATATATTTAAAAAATAATCTGTTATGTACTGAGTTGAATAGGATCCAAAATGCAGCAGTCTGATTGGTCCTAGAACAATAGGATCCAAAATGCAGCAGTCTGATTGGTCCTAGAGCAATATGATCCAAAATGCAGCAGTCTGATTGGTCCTAGAATAATGCAGCAGTATGATTGGTCTGCAGGAGCCACCCAATCCAGCTCCAGGTGGAAGTGAATCCACAACCTGATCGGCCTACAGGAGAATCCCGGAATTAGCCAATCACGTGCAGCCTATTGTGTAAATAATGTATATAAAGCAGATATTTTGGGGGAACTTTCATTCCTCCTCACCACTATGCGCTGAATAAAGGGCATGAAATCCACTCTCGATTCCGAGTATATTTCATAATCCATAGTTATTTACTTGTATATTCATTATTTTACACCCATTTTGATTTTTGCGATCCCATTTCCTGTAGGAAAATTTAGCAAGAGGGGAAAAAAAGAACTTCCATTTCCACCACTTCCAATTTTCCCAATAGTGTCACTATAAGCTTGATGGAATTTCCCTCTAAATTCCATCCAATTTGTACCCAGAATCCTTTCTGCATCATCTTGTAATTCTTTGCTGTAGAGAGACTAAGCAGCTCTTACATGCAAAGGCATGAATCATTGTTTGTTCTGAGATGGAAACTTTTTACATTGATATCTGTAAATAATAATTTCTCATTGCTTTGCCAAGGTATTGCATTATCAAATGGTCACACCTGGAGGCAACAGAGACGCTTTGGTGTAGTTACTATGCGGAAGCTGGGGCTGGGGAAGAAAGGCATGGAGCACCAAATAGCAGAGGAGGCCCATCAGCTTGTGGAGGTTTTTGCACGTTCAAAGGGTATGTGATGCTAAGTGATGGTGCGGAGCTGGTATATGGAGATATATTTGTGTCCTACCTCTGTCCATTTTAGAAAGGAAAGTGATATGTTTTTCTTGGTTCCTAATGGATATCCCAGCAGTTTCTTTTGGCCACCATGAAATCCCACTCTCAGTATGAACAGGAGCAGCTGAACTAACATTAGTATAATTTTATTTTGCAGGACAGCCACTTGATCCCTCCATGCCCATCACTAATTCAGTCTCCAACGTGATATGTGCTGTGTCTTTTGGGCACCGGTTTGCTCTTGAGGATGAACAGTTCCAGAAGCTGATAGAAGCCATGGATTTTGTCCTAAAATTTATAGGAAGCTTTGTTCATGCTGTGAGTAGTCATTTTCATACACACACACACACACACACACACACACACACACACATTTTATTGATTTTTTTAACATATTTGTTTCAACAGTCATACAACATATCTTCTCATTTTATACAATCTTGTAGACTTCCGTCAACACCTCTGATGATTTCCCATTCTTTATCACTTATTCTGCATTTCTTAATTTCTATATTACCTACAGTTAATTGTCCTTAACTATATTTCTCTTCATAAGCTTTCTTGCAGTATTTCAAATAATCCACTTTACAAAACTTCTTGCAGTCCTACTAGCATAATCTATTCATCACAATTACTTTTCAAATAATTCATGTATTTACTCCAGTCTTCTAAGAATCTCTGATCCCCCAGGTTTCGAAACCTTCCTGTAAATTTATCTAATTCTGCATAGTCCTTCAACTTCATCTTCCATTCTTCTTTTGTTGGTAGTTCTTCTTGCTTCCATTTTTGTATAAATTTTTTTATTGATTTTACAAAGTTTTTAAAACAATACAAACATATAAAAAGACATACACACACGTATAGTTTCATAACCTTTTTTTCGTAAACCATGTTTCTCAGACTCCCCCATACCTCCCCTTTCTGCATCCCAATGTCCAAAAGTTTTTAGCAACTCTAAATATTTCTGTCAGTCCTCTGTCCTCTTAATCTTTCCTTTAGTCTAGTCTTGTATCGCTGTAACCCTTTCTTACTCAAAACCTCGACATTCTAACATTCAGCAAGTTTATAGTAGTCCTTAAGGTAGATTTTAAATTTCTTCCATTCTTCTTCCGCCGTCTCCTTTCCCTGGTCGCGGATTCTGCCAGTCATCTCGGCTAATGTCATATAGTCCATCACTTTCATCTGCCATTCTTCCAAGGTGGGTAGATCTTGTGTCTTCCAATACTTTGCGATGAGTATTCTTGCTGCTGCTGTAGCATACATAAAGAAAGTTCTGCCCTTCTTTGACACCAATTGGCTGACAATGCCCAAGAGAAAGACCTCTGGTTTTTTAGGGAAAGTGCATTTAAGTACCTTTTTCATTTCATTATATATCATTTCCCAGAAAGCCTTAATCTTCGGGCATGTCCACCAAAGGTGATAGAAAGTACCTTCAGTTTCTTTACATTTCCAACACTTATTATCAGGCAAATGATAAATTTTTGCTAGCTTGACTGGGGTCATGTACCACCTGTAAATCATTTTCATAATATTTTCCTTTAAGGCATTACATGCCGTGAATTTAATACCGGTGTTCCACAACCATTCCCAGTCAGCAAACATAATGTTATGGCCAATATCCTGTGCCCACTTAATCATGGCCGATTTAACTGTTTCATCTTGTGTGTTCCATTTCAGCAGCAAATTATACATTCTTGACAAGTTCTTAGTATTGGATTCTAACAGTTCAGTCTCTAATTTTGATTTTTCCACCTGAAAGCCAATTTTCCTGTCCTGTTTAATATCCTCCTTTATTTGGAAATATTGAAGCCAGTCTTGTAATTTAGATTTCAATTTCTCATGACTCTGTAATTTCAATTTATCTCCATCCTGTTCCAGAATTTCCCAATACTTTGGCCATCCGGCCTCCATATTGAGTTTCTTCAATGCCTTAGCCTCCAAGGGTGACAACCATCTAGGGGTTTTGTTTTCCAACAAATCTTTGTATCTTATCCAAACATTAAACAATGCTTTTCTGACAATATGGTTTTTAAAGGCCCTATGCACCTTGATTTTGTCATACCATAAATATGCATGCCAACCAAATGCATTATTAAACCCTTCCAAATCCAGCATGTCTGTGTTCTCGAGGAGCATCCACTCTTTCAGCCAGCAAAACGCAGCTGCTTCATAGTACAATTTTAAATCCGGCAGGGCAAATCCCCCTCTTTCTTTGGCATCTGTCAGTATCTTGAATTTAATTCTGGGCTTTTTGCCCTGCCAGACAAATTTCGAAATGTCTTTCTGCCACCTCTTGAAACAGTCCATCTTGTCAAGAATCTGTAAGGTTTGAAACAAAAATAACATTCTAGGCAATACATTCATCTTAATAACTGCAATTCGGCCTAACATTGACAGTTTCAAATTTGACCATATTTCTAGATCTTTTTTAATTTCTAACCAGCATTTTTCATAGTTGTCCTTATACAAATTCAAATTTTTAGACGTCAAATAAACCCCTAAGTATTTCACCTTCTTGACCACTGTCAAACCTGTCTCTTCTTGAAATTTCTCCTTCTCCATGACTGTTAAATTTTTTTCTAAGACTTTAGTTTTTTGTTTGTTCAGTTTGAATCCAGCTACCTGGCCAAATTGTTGAATTATCTCCAACACCCTTTTCGTACTAGTGTTTGGCTCTTGTAGGGTCAATACTAAGTCATCTGCAAATGCCCTTAACTTTTAATGTTTAGCTCCGACCTGTACACCTTTAACCTGCTGGTCATTTCTAATCATATTCAGCAACACCTCCAGGACAGAAATAAAAAGCAATGGGGAAATTGGGCATCCCTGTCGTGTTCCTTTTTCTATCTTAAGTTCCTCAGTTATCACATTATTTACAATCAGCTTGGCTTTTTGTTCAGAGTATATCGCACCCATACCATTCTCAAATCCTTGGCCTACCCCCATCCCATGAAGATTCTTTTTCATAAAACTCCAAGAAATGTTGTCAAAGGCTTTCTCCGCGTCCACAAAGATCAGCACTGCTTTAGTGTTTATTTTCACCTCTAGCAATTCCAAAATGTCTATTATATTCCTTACATTGTCTGATAGGTGCCTTTTTGGGAGAAAGCCTGCTTGGTCCTTATGAATCTTCTCCATCAACACTCTTTTAAATCTTTTTGCCAAAATGTCTGCAAAAATTTTGTAATCCACATTAAGTAATGATATTGGGCGGTAGTTCTTAAGTTGAGTCTTTTCAGTCTCTGTCTTTGGTATGAGTGAAATATACGCTTCTTTCCACGATTCCGGTGCCTTTTTCCCCTCTAGAATCTCGTTGCAGACTTCCTTTAACGGATAAACCAACCACTCCTTCAAAGATTTATAATATCTGGAAGTCAGTCCATCTGGCCCTGGAGATTTGCCCAATTGCATGTCTTGAATGGCACCCTCTATCTCTTGTTCTGTTATTCTCTGGTTTAAGTCCACCTTGCTTTGATGAGAGATTTTTTGTAATCCATGTTTATTAAGGAATTTATCTATGTCCTCTTCGTTTTGTGGTCCTTGAGAGTAAAGTTTTTTGAAATAACTCAGAAAGCAGTTTCTAATCTCATTGGGCTTAGATATATTCTTTCCATCCACTTCTAGACTTGTAACTGTATTTAGTTTCTGCCTTTTCTTCAATTGCCATGCCAGAAGTTTACCACATTTATCTGCCAATTCAAATGTCTTTTGTTTCATTTGCTTTATCTTCCATTCAATCTCTTGATTCATCAATTCCATATATTGTGTTTGATATAACTTAATCTCTCTCAAAATCTCCTGGGACTTCGGTTTTGATCTTAATTTTTTCTCTCCTTCTTTTATCTTTTCCAAAATCTTTTCCTTCTTCTCATTCTGCTTTCTCTTTTTGATTGAATTTTGTTGAATCAAAAATCCTCGCATCACAGCTTTACTTGCGTCCCAGATCACTCTTTTTTCCACATCGGCCTTTAGGTTTATTTCAAAATAGCCCTTTAAAGTTTTTTGGGCCTTCATGTGAATCTCTTTATCTCGAAACAGGGTGTCGTTCATCCTCCATCTGAATTGACTAGTTGTTGTAAGTTTCATTTCCATCTTCAAGGCGTTATGGTCGGAGCAGGTTTTTGGGCAGATTTCTATTTTCTTGATCTTTGGAGCCATCCCACTAGTAATCCAAATTTGGTCGATTCTGGTCCAGGTCATCATTGCTTGGGAGAAAAAGGTTCCCTCTCTCTCCAGAGGGTTCCTTGTTCTCCATATGTCTATTAGGTCCATATTTTCTGTCATCTCAAAAAAGGTTTTCGGAAGTCTCCCTTCCTTGGAGATTGTCAGTCTTTGTGCCTTATCCATATTTGTAGAGACTACACCATTCATGTCTCCCATGATTATCATGTTATAATCCAGATAGTCCGTCAAAGTTTCATGGAGTTTCTTGAAAAATTCCGCTTTGCCTTCATTTGGTGCGTAAATTCCAACTATTAGATATTTTTCTCCTTGTACTTGTATTTCCACTGCCAGGTATCTTCCTTGTTCATCTTTAAACATCATTTTTGGGGCCCATTTTTCTTTTACATAAATCACAACTCCTCTTTTCTTAACTTTATCCGATGAGATGAATTCTTGTCCTAATCTTTTATTTATAAGTAGTTTCCTGTGTACTCTGGTTATATGAGTTTCTTGTAAACAAATCAAGTCCAATTGTTCTCTTTTCAAGATGTGGAATACTTGGCGTCTCTTCAAAGGCATGTTCAGCCCATTACAATTCCAACTAAGGAATTGCAGGGCCATCTTGTTATTTTTCTGTTACTCCTCCAACCGCTCCAAGTTGTTGCTCTTCCTCTGATGGTGCTGGGTCAAGTCCGTACGATAGGTTAAGAATGTCTAGTGCTCTCCTTTGTTCTGCAATTGGGTCCACAGTTCCCTTCTGTAAGTCCTCTTGATTTCTTTCCAGGAATCTTTCTTTGTCTTGTATTGTCTTTATTTTCACCTTCTTTCCCTTATAGTCAAAAGACAGTCCTTGTGGGTACTCCCACCTGAAAGGGATGGTGTTCTTCTTCAACAGATAGACCAAGTCCTTATAGAAGGCTCTCAGCTCCAAGATGTGTTTAGGGATATCTTTAAAAATCTGTATAGGTGAATTTTCAATTTGCAAGGCCCTTCCGTAATGTAATTTTAGTATTTTGTCTCTTTCTTCCTTCGATCTAAGGGTAATCAAGCAGTCCCTCGGGGTCTTTCTGTTCTGTCTTCTGCCCAGTCTGAATGCTGTTGTTATTTTTATTTCTTCGTCCTCCAGGTCTTCCCAGAAATCAGCAAACTCTCGTGTCAGAAACTCCACTAGGTTGTCTCCTTCGCTCTCGGGAATCAGTCTTAATTTCAGATTTCTTTCCTTTCTCTGTAATTCCCACAAAGCCAGAGTTGTATCATGTTCATAAACTTTTTTAGCAATCGGTTCTAAATTCTGTTGAGTCTCTCCAGCAATAGTTCTGGCTTCCTCTGCAATCTTACATGTTGCGGAATTTTCTTGGACCAGCTTATTTATAGATTCTGTATTCAAATCCAATCTTGCTGTTAGCTCTGTTAATTTCTGTGTATTTTCTGTACTCTGCTTTGTCAAGTTCTCCAAAGACTGGTTTATCTTGAGAAGCGCTTGTGTCACTGACTCCATGGAAGCAGCTGTCACTTTTTCTTGTCCTGTTGTTCCTGTAGGGGTTGCGCCAGTGATTGAGCCTCTTTTCTTTTCTTGCTGTTGCTGGTATTGTTGTTGCTTAGCTTTGGCTCTTGTGGTTATCTCTTCTGCTGAGCCACTCATGTCCCAAGGTCGTTCCCAAGGGAATAGTCCTCTGATGGAAAATTCCACTGTCCTAAACTGTTACAGCCGTTACTTTAGCCCTCTAGGGGGAGCAAACCAAAATGTCCAAGTACGGAGACAAAGAAGTTAAAGACAAATAAATCAGGAGGCTTGTAAAAGTCTTTTACAACACCTTTTCCAGTGGATACAATTTCAACATGCTCCAGTAAACTGTAACAACAGAGTCCAAAAACTTTGTAACAAAAGAAACTTCAACTATGTAACTTTCCCAGAAGTTAAAGACAGTTCAGTGCTTTAATGCCTTACTTGGCAGTCCACTTCAGGGCAGTGAGGCAGCAGAAGGGTTTTCCCTTTTTAAATAAATCATGAAGTTCTTAATGTCCTTTTTTCCTCCCCTCTGCCCTGCTTGCTAGAGGGGAGATCTAAATTCAATGTCAGGTTTAAATAGTCAAAAAATATCACATACGGATGCAGCTTTAAAATTCCGTTGCTTTTAGCTGTCATGCAGTCAAGGGGAGGCAGACTTCCTTAATTTTTACCATCCCCGTTTTCAGCCGAATTTTCTTTTAAAGGGTTCCAAATTAGCGTTCAGTCTTACTCACAGGTTTTATCAGTCCAGATTTGTAGGAAGGAATCAGCGCTCTCCGTCAATGGCGACGCGGCTTCACTCTGCGGGCTGGGTAGCGACTCTCAGCACCGCGCTCTCCCGATGCCGTTCCAGAGCCTTTAAAAAGGCTCTTTCTGCAGTAAGGGGGGGCGCTTCTGGTGCCCACCGAGTCTCCTTGTTCACAGGCTTCAGCGCCTGTGATTTTAGGGGTCCCCCGCTTGCCGTAGCGGGTCAGACCCGAACTCGCAGAGCAGTCCTCCTCCGGAGCTCGGAAAGAGGACCGCCATTAACGCTGGGGCCGACCGGAAGTACACTCCATCAAGTGTATTTTTGTGCCAATAATATTCTTGCTGCTGTCATTGAATATAAAAGCAACTTACAATCCAGTCTATTTATATCATCTCCTACAATGCCAAGTAAAAATGCTTCTGGTTTCCTAATAAATGTATATTTCAACATCTTTTTCATCTCATTATATATCATTTCCCAGAGGTTTTTCACTTTTTTTACTTTCCCACCACATGGGATAAAAAGTTCCTTCCTTTTCTTTACATTTCCAACATTTATTACTTACTTTATACTTTTTACCTAATTTTACAGGGGTAATATACCACCTCAACATCATTTTCATCACATTTTCTTTTAAAGCATTGCATGCAGTAAATTTTAATCCTTCTTTCCATAGTTTTTCCCAATCTTTCAATTATATATTATATTCAAAGTCTTTGGCCCAACGTATCATAACCACCACTTGACTGGGGAACTACAGGCAATGTTATATCAGTGTTCTAGGTGCATTTGGAATAAGGAATTTCATTAATGTGAGCAGTTTCTGAGCTCTGGGTACAGTACTAAGCCTAAGATTTTAGATTAAAACTGCAGAATGGAAGGAAAGGAGGGCTTTATTTTGGCTCCTCACTTCCAACCTCTCTCTGAAGACTGGAAAAGAGACTCTCTTAAGAAAATTAGGAGGTCAGGTAGGGGAAGCATGGCTTTGTTTTCTGCAGTCTTCAGATGAGGACTAGACCATGTGAAAAATGAATATAAGATTTTAGCTGTGGTTCATTCATTTTCAGCTTTGTATTCTTTTTATTAAATAGGCACAATTAAACATTCAATTGCTGCACCCATAATCTAGGTTTAAGGTGCCATTTAGCTTGGAGCTTTCATATCTCAGTTTCTAACACTGTTTTATATTAGTCCAAGTTTTATTTTCTAGCTCCTTATATATTCAGAAAATGTAAGTAATTGATCATTAATGAAAAAACAAGGAAGGAGACAAACAAGGAAGGAAGAAAAACATCCTTCTTCAAGATTTAATTTTTTGAGATGAAAGATCAGTATTACTTGACTGGTGAACAGGGGGATTTAAGAAATAAAATTATAAATTGGAGAAATGCACATTTTGAATGATGGCTTTCTTTCCATTTGTGTATTAGGCAAATTTGGTTTTAAATGCGAGTTTACTTGAATTCCTCCCGCATCCTATTCTCCACCGACCCCCACCTACCACAAAAGGCCACTAACTTGTTCCAGGAGGGGTCCCGTGATTGTGCCCAGTTTTGGAATGATGCCTGGGAGCTGGGAATATATTTTGAGAGATAGTTTTCTTTCACATTTTCAGCTAGGGATAATTCACAGAACCCAATCATTGTGAGATTCCAGAGAAGCTATAGATACCTTCCTTCTTCTTAGTGAGACTCAAACTAATATGCTAGCCCTGAAGAATAATGCAGATCATGTTTTATAAGTGCAATTCCAAAGCACAAACGGTGTGACCAAGCTTCCTCATGGTAATGGCAGCATTTCTGCTATCTTTCCTTTAGCTTTATGACATTCTCCCATGGCTCATGAAACATCTCCCAGGGCCCCACAAGAAGGCCTTGTCCTGCTCAGAGGTGATGATTTCATATGCAAAGGAGGAGATGGAGAAGCATAAGGAGAATCAGTCTCTGCATGATCCACAGGATCTCATTGATTTCTATCTGCTTCAGATGGAGAAAGTAAGTATCTGCTTTGAAGCTGAATTCTGCTCATCCAATGAATCATTATATTCCCTGTTATAAGTGAATACTAATCTCTTGCCTGGAAACCAGTATCTTTTTTCCTGAATCTCAGTTGAAAATGGCACTGAGTTCCCCCCCAAATATTTCTCATAGTCAATTTAGTTGCTAAAGTGAGTTGACATCCATCCATTAGCATTGTTAAAAATGTGAGTGGAAAGAATTGGAAACCTAAGTGTGTTAAGGGGTCTTGCCTATAGAGCATTCCTTCTGTACATAAATTTCTTTGGATTGATGTTCATTTGACATTCAAATGTGGACTGAAAAAATAGAAAATCCTAAACAAAATGCTCATAAACTAGAGTATGACTTCAAATCCCTGTCTCATCTATCTTCATATACTAGAAAGGACAAATATATATTCATCTTTCCCCCTGTGGACAATGTTTATCATAATGACAAACAAATGGTTAAATATGTTTAGCAGTAAATATCATATTTCATCACATAATTGTCACAGTTTTATGCCAATTATTCTTTTTTAAAGGGGGGGGGTGCAACGATTATTTGGTCAAAAACCAAGGAACGACCCTTAATTGAGGAAACAGTCTTTATGAAGAAACATAATTATGTTTATAATGCTTATTACTTGTTACTAACTGCTTTTGGTGTGATTAGGATGCACAGAATATGTGTGAACAGGCACAGGAAGGATAATAGGTAGTCCAAACTGGGGCAAGGCATTCTCATGCACGCTTACAATGCCCTGTGACCATTATGTGGTGAATGCTTTGGGACTGATTTGAAAAAAGGAGCTCGACTATTATATGGTGGTGACCATTAGGCAGTGAAATATGTAGCACACATTTTGAATATCTGCTGCCAGAGTTTCCGTTGGATCCCTCTCTTCATGCCAGTATTGGGTTATTATGCCAACTCACAGATCCTGAAATCTAGCACCAGCAGCTACTGCGATATACAGAGGAGAGAGTGTGTGTGTTTCTTATCATAACCAGCTATGAAGCGGAGGGCCGGTCCACCTACGAGGCAGACTGTGAGAGCTGCCTTGGGCAGTGGGATGCCAACAGGAGGCATCTCTGGGGATGTGCTGCCTAGCCAGATGCTAGTGGAGAAGCAAAGGGGGCAGCTTCTGGCAAGATTTCACCAAAATCTTTCAATATCTTACCAAGCTCCCTTTTGTTGTTGCCACTTTGTGGGCACTGCTGTGCAACCTAGGTAAGGCAGGTGGCAGCAACAGTACGGCGATGGTGGCAACACCTTCCCATTTCAACTCAGGCAGTGTAAGAGGACACCCCACCCCTCATGAAGCATGTGTGGGTGGTATGGTAATAAGTGGGGGGAATAAAATAAAGTAAGTGCTGAAGGACAAGCTGTAATGTGTGCAAATGACTTGTCACTTCCCCCATTTTCAACACCAGAGCAAGAATGACCCAGAGTCCACCTATGATGAAGAAAACTTGGCTCGGTGTATTTCCGAGCTCTTCATAGCAGGGACAGAGACAACCACGGCTTCTCTGAAATGGGCACTTCTCCTCCTGACAAGTCATCCAGATGTCCAAGGTGAGAGAGGAGAGCCAGGGCTTCTCTTCATCACTAGGGTGGACCATAATTCTTTAAAGGTTTCATATTGGAAAGAGTTAAATGTGAGTTTATGATGGAAATTATGGAAGGCAAATTTTATTGACTTTCATTACTTTCATGTCTGGAAAGATCAGTTTCCCTCACCAATATTTTCCTACATAGTGTCTGTAATAGATAAATTTCAGAAGTAAAAATGTAAAATGCCCACAATGCCCTCTTCCCACAGGACATTTCCAGTCTATGATTACTGGGACAGGTAGAGATGGAGGGTCTGAATGTGTAATGGAATTGGGATAGGAGAGGGTTGGTGCAGTGGATGGGCCTCCATTGTGAAACTAAGGTTGGCAGTTCGAATCTGCATGACAGGTGAGCTCCCGTTGCTCTGTCCCAGCTTCTGCCAATGTAATAGTTTGAAAGCATGCCAGTGTAAGTAAACAGGTAGTGCTGCGGTGGGAAGGTAATCAGCATTTCTGTGTGCTCTGGCACTCATCATGCTGTCCAGTTGTGCCAGAGGTGGTTTAGTCATGCTGGCCACATGACCCCGAATGCTGTCTGTGGATAAACACCAACTCCCTAGGCCTGAAAGTGTAATGAGCACCACACCGCATAGTCTCCTTTGATTGGACTTAAACGTCCAGGGGTCCTTTATCTTTACCTTTATATGAGTGATGCTAGCCAAAGAGGAAATGAGGAAATGAGGATTAATGAAACTAAGTAGGAAATATTGAGGGCAGGGGATTTAGAACACACACACACACACACACACACACACACACACACGAAGCCTTTGATCTCAGCCCTTCAGCAAATACAGCCAGCTCTGGTAACCAGAAACAACTGCAATGAGCTTCACTTTCAGCCTTTTCACACCTGGGATCTAGAGTGGGGAAGAATCATGTACACAGACGAGCTCTTTGGAGGACCAGGTGACCTAAAAATGCAAGAAACCTGGACTCATTCACAGAGGATTATGGAATATGTTCAAGGGAAATAAATGTCCATCTGAAATAAAATGCAATATTCACAATAAACCTTCTGTTTCCATCTTCAGATAAAATGCACAAGGAAATAGAAGATGTCATAGGTTCTGCTCACTCAATCTGCTATCAAGATAAGAAGAAACTGCCCTACACCAATGCTGTGATTCATGAAATGCAGCGCTTTAAATACGTCACTTTTTTGGGGTTCCCTAGGCAATGTACAAAGGATTTCAAGCTGCGTGGTTTTCTCATTCCCAAGGTATAACAGTGTGATACAGCTGCACTCCTGTAGCCCAAGAGCAAAGAGCAGCAGAAGGTTTCATATTGAGAGATGCAGCCAGCTGTACAGGACCTTCCTGTCTAGTCAAAAATCTGAAGGGCAAGAGCAGGAGCTCCATCTGCAGACATGTTTCACCATCAGCAAGTGCCATTCCATGGGGCAATTGTGGCAGGGGAGGAGCCTGAAGTATCCAGAGGTCTCACTTGGGTTGTGAGCTTTCATTTTAATAGAGGTGGTGGAAAGCCCTCTTGTGTTCCTGCCTGTACAGAAATTTTGTTAAGGTGAAGAATACAAAACCAACCCCACCCCCCAAAAAATAATAATAATAATAATAAATCACACAGGTCTCTGCAATGATTAGTCTTGGGATAGTGTGGGACAATCCAGAAATGTGTTGATCTGAATGCATTCCAAATCACTTGTTTCAAATCACTTGCAGGGGACTTTTATTGTTCCTGATCTACGCTCTGTTCTTCTTGATCCAACACGATGGGAGACACCTGCAGAGTTCAACCCAAATCATTTCTTGGACAAGGATGGACAATTTGTGAACAGAGAAGAATATCTGCCATTTGGTGCAGGTAAATGCAGAAGACCAAGCTATGTTGTGATCTGTAGATGTGCTTATCTGTCTGCTTCCAGAAAATGACATCAGCAGCAGCACAGGAGGGAGTGGGCCAGAGCTGTAGCAGCGTCTTTCTGGCTGGAGTGGCAGTGCTGGTCAGCAGAATGGGGCAAGGCAGTGGCAAGTTAAGGGGATCTCTGGGTTGGTGGCTTGGGGCCAGAGCCATAGCTAGGTGATCTTGTTCCCCTGACAGAACTGTCCAGATTACACACCCTAGCCACAGACAAATTAGCTCTTCTTTCTCCTCTCCTCCATGCCCCCCCGTTCAATTCCTCACACACTTCACCTTGTATTGAATTCTTTCACAGAAAATACAATATTTAATTTATTATTTCTTAATAAAAGGTTTCATCAAAGAAAATGACATTATGATGGAAGTTGACAGGTTTTTTATGTAATTAATGGTAAAACAATACACAGATAGGTCTAAATGAAGCATACAAAAATACCATACAGATTTGTTCCACAATGATAACTTTACATTATACTTTCACAATATCTTCCATGTCAATGGTTTGAAGCATGCTTATGAGAGGTGTGACAAAAACGTTGGGCTAAAAAGCAACTCTAACAGAGAGCTTACAAAATGCCTGTTAAAAATGAATTGCACAACACTATTGTAGACATACTTCCAACTCTTCAAAAGAAAAGAACTGTTGCTAACACAGATAAAACATTTACCTAGTTAATTTCTGACAGTACCCAGTTCTTTTTGAGTACTCACACAACAAAGCAGACCAAAGTACGAGATGGCTCAGTCGGTAGAGCAGGAGACTTAACCTCAGGGTCATGGGTTCGAGTGCCACTTTGGGCAAAAGATCCCTTCATTGCAGGGCATAGAGCTCGAAGTCCCTTGGGATCTCTTCCAAGTGTATGATTATCTCTCTCTCTGTGTGTGTGGATTTTCACCTTTCTGGTCACACTTCTTTGAAGTCTCTCAGCCCCACTCACCTCACAGAGTGTTTGTTGTGGGGAAGGAAGGGAAAAGAGAATGTTAGCCGCTTTGAGACTCCTTCGGGTAGTGATAAAGCGGGATATCAAATCCAAACTCTTCTTCTTCTAAAGTATGCAATTCTTGTAAATCACCTGAAGTGTCAGAAAGCATCACACAGGTAGTAAAACTTGGTTTAGTTACAAGCAGTGGTAAAAGCTAAATAATTGGTATAGGAACATGAGAGTGTCTTGTAAGAACCATGTGGTCTGAGCTTGGAGTAACTACATCAGACCTCTCTACCCAGTGAGCTTCTCAGTTGGCCTGAGGGAGAATAATAGGTCTGAAGTAAACCTGGCAGGACAGGTTACTCCATGGTCTTAACCACAGAAGAAGGCAAGGAGCCTTTGAAGTTCTTGCCAGGCAGTTAAGGCCGGCAGAAGAAGGCTTGATTTATAGCCGTCTGATAAGGACAGTAAAAGGTTGTTCCAGCCTGAACTAAGCTGCAGAACAGACCTTTTGGAAGGGTAAAAACCAAGTCCTTAAGTTAAATAGAGGGAAGGGAAAAGTGGCCTGATGCGGCAGGACTTTGGCAAGAATGTAGCCATGATTTATGTGTTACAAAGGGAGGACATATCCCGCTGCTTCTGAAGCATTTTCCTGAGAGGAGAATGGGAGTGGTAGAAGGCAAAAGTGGGATTCCTGCTGCGGCAAGACTTTGCCAAAACAATAGCTGTATGTGAAACTTCAGCTATGGGGGAGGGAGCAATTTCCCCTGGTGCTGCGTAGAAGTAGCAGACATGGACTTTAAGCAGATAGGATTCTTCTGATTCATTCCCTGTGAGTTTGGAAATGTGGGGGAGCAGTGTTTTGTTCCCAAAGCTGCACCAGCAGTTTGAGACACAATCTATGTCTGATGTTAGACAGTGTGTACGTTCAGCAGGAATTGAAGCTGTGTCACACGATGGACACTTCAAGATGGCGGAGGTGGCTGATTGGGATGCCAGAAAGGTTCAGAGGGCTAGATTTGCTGTTTCTGACGCCCACATGCAGTGGGAGGCAATGGCTCAGCAGACTGCCAGAAGTCACGCCCTGAGGGAAACTGATACAGTATCTCAGGGAGGCATCATGGATGAGAAGACGCTGAGCTGTTTTCTTGAATGCACGAGGGGGGTGTTTCCTGTTCTGGGGGGAGGACTGTCCAGAACGGAAGAAGAAGAAGGGGATCTGGCTACAACGTCATCCCAACCATCACTGCAACCAGCAGGTGGCACTGCTAAGGTCGAAGCAGTGGAAAGTTGTTCATGTGAGAAGTTTGGACAGCTTCCAGAAGTCAGGGAGGTTTGCAGCATTTCTGACAGGCGACATGAAGCAAGGCCAGAGATGCAGAACCTCAGCACAAATTTGGTGACCGGCTATTCCAGTGCAGAGGTGCAAGAATCTTTTGTGCTAGATTCTGAGGTGGAGGCACACCTTTGTGGAAGATGGAACTGGTTCACCACGTGTATGCCACAGAAGGATCTGATCCACCAGTTGAGTAGAGATTCCTTCGAAGTGCACAGCACCTGGACCGTGGAACTGAAAAGCTGTAACGTTGTGATGTCTAACGTGTTTTTCATTCCAGGTTGAGAAGCCCAGCTGATGCAGCGTGGCTGTTCTGTTTATGGCAACAAACAGAACGCAACCATCCAGAAGAACAAAATGACATTATAAATGGCTTGTTCTTACTAGGTTGTGATGTTAACATAGGTGGTGGTGGGAAGGTTGGAGAGACATGTGATGTTATATCTGATAACCATTCTTTTCATGCAGGATGTGTGCATGGGTCTCCCAGTACCTGACACGAAGATGGTCAGGTGTACCAGTGCTCAGGACAAAGCAAAAGGGGGAGGCAATATGGGTATCTTGCAAAGGCACCCTATTGGTGATGATGACAATGACAAGGCAAATCCAGAAAAAGCCAAGATGCCAATGGATGGATCTGACATGTGGGTTCCAAAGTCACAGAGCAATACGCTCGGCAAGCATCGTTTGCAAGGCCTTTCCCTGGATTCAGACAGAGTTTCTGATGGGAACTGTGACAAGATAAACCCAGAAAAAGCCAGGATGCCAAATGGATGGGTCTGACATGAGGCAGGAAGCAAAGATTCTTCTTGGGGCAAGGCTTGTACATAGTACTGAGGCCTGATGCCAAGCTGATTTTACTCACTGGGGATGTTGAGTGCAGTGCAGAATGGGAGGAAAATAAGGGTATTTTCCAAGGCTACCCCACTGTGGAAGGCTCTGATACAGAGTCTGCTGCTGATGCTAACACTGAAGTAAGTTCCACTGATACAGTGGGGGAGATGCGCCAGGTGCGCAGATCAGGAGGAGCTACAAAGGGTGAAATACCCACCAGGTATGCTCAGGAGTTTGCAAACACAGCTGTTGCAGATTTAGCTGTGGTTAGTGGCTTGACGCAGGTCTATGAATCTGAAGTCTTGAAAGGGGCACAGGGTTTGTCCTCAAGGGACGGGAAACCACGCCCAAAGGCTGTAAGGGTAGACACTGTTTCCTTGGAGAAGGAAGCTGGACCACGTCCAGAGGCCGTGTGTGCCAACACTGATTCCTCAGTGAGGAACGTGGCTAGGGTTCTAGTCCCAACAAAGCCAGGTGTGAGACTTCCTGATAGTCAGAAGGGCTATGACGCCAAGACTAGTCAGAAGTGCAAGACGGTAAGGGCCAAGGCCAATCCAGTTGCAGGTAGTTCCCAGGGAAGAACAGGTGATACAGGGGTATACTGTGTGTATGACATCTGTATGGTTGCTGCAGTTACACTGATGACTGCAACACAGTGCATGAATTGGGGGAGGATGTTAGAATTCCTGATCCATGACTGCAGTCATGGGACTGTTGTCTTTCACATGGCGGTGTATGTTTTCACTCCAGAGTGGGAAGTGGCGGAGACAGGATGTTTGTGTTACAGTGTTCTGTGAAGTGGGACTATTGTCCTTTGTTCATTCTCTTTGCTGTCTGATGCTAGAGAGAGAGGGAGCCATGTTGCAGTGCTCCGTGTGTGTTTATATGTGAATAAATGTAGATTAGCCAAATGCTGAGTTGCTGAGGCCTGTTACGCAAGCTGCGAAGACTCTGCAGATCCCTAAGTGTGCCGATGTCTGCTATGATGTTCGGGCTGAAGAAAGCTTTTGAAGCTCCAGAATGAACGACCAAGAGGGAGAGAACATGCCAGTCAGGCTTGTGTCTCTGCCATGGTCCTACTCGAGTGTAGGATGAGCTCCTGACAGGCCCTTCATCTGTATTCCATTCCCTTCCTCATTGTATCTTCCTTGATATGAGATAGGGAACTTCAAATTACAGAACAAAACATAAGTATAACACGAAGAAAGGAAGGTTAGCACTGACCAGGCTAGGAAATTGATAGCAGCTTTGATGTTTTCCCTAGCCTAACTAACTATTTCTAGTTTCCCAAAGGGTTATGTGGAATGTTTACAGCAACAAAGCAATGAACATGGGAAAGTAAATTATTGCTTACTTACTGCCTTCTTCATATCTCCTCTTCAGGGGCTCGCATTTGTTTGGGAATGCAGCTGGTAAAGATCGAAATCTTCATCTTCCTGACCAGCCTGCTGAGGGCATTCAGTTTTCAGCTGCCAGAAGGAGTCAGAGAACTCAATCAAGAGGCTATAATAGGGGTTACAACACATCCCCATCCTTATAAACTCTGTGCAGTTCCCCGCTGCAACACATAAGAAAATAGGAAAATAGAAACCAGAGGCCTTTCTCCTGGGCATGGTCGGCCAATTGGTGCTAAAGAAGGATAGAACTTTTTTTATGTACGCTACAACAGCAGCAAGAATACTTATTGCAAAGTATTGGAAGACACAAGACCTACCCACCTTGGAAGAATTAACAGACGAAGCTGATTGACTGTATGGGACGGGCAGAAATGACGGGCAGAATCCGTGACCAGGGAGAAGCGTCGGCAGAAGAAGATTGGAAAAAATTTAAGGACTATCTACAAAAATATTGTAAAATTAAGGAATGTTGAATGATGTTGGATTGAACTTAAGGGGTCTCAAGCTGTAATTATGATAAAATGATTTACTCAAGAATTTAAAGCTATAACAATTTAAGAGGTTGAGATAAGGATTTGCTGTATAAACAATTCAAACTTGGTATACAAGAAGGGGAGGTATGAGGAGGTAGGGGAAACAAGTTACAGGAAAATAAGTTGTGAAATTTATGTGTTTTAAATATTTTTATGTTGGTTTTTTCTTTTTGTTTGTTAAAAATTGGAAACTTTAATAAATATCATTTAAAAAAAAAGAAAATAGGAAAATATTAGGGGCTGCACCCCTGCTTCCTGCACTCGGTGACCCCTTGGCCACTCCTGACACATGAACCCCCTAGCATTTCCCCTTCTCTTCCCATCTCATCCCATGCAACTACTGAGGTCTCTTTTCACCTTCGCAGCTCCATTTCTGAAGCCACTTCTCTCTTATCTTCTGCAGTTCTGCTTTGCATCCATTTCCACCTTCACCGCATCTCCTCCATTTCTTCAGGCCCTTTCATGCCCCTGCTTTCATCTTCATCCCTCTCCCAATGCCTCCTTACTCCCTCCTTTTTGACAACTTCCTTTGCATCCCCATTCTTACTCTTGCTCCCTTTTCTCCTCCCCCTCGCCCTTACTTTTATCAAATCTCCCTAACATACACATTCCCACATCTCCTCCTCTCTCCCTCTTCTGCAGCCTCCTTACAACACCACTCCCCATGCTGAGAAATGTTATTGTATCTTTAAGATGAGTAGACTCCTAAGAGCAAGACTGTCAGCTTCTCCAGTTGAAGAAGACTAAGTTTCTTTGATGGATACTGTACATGTGTGCTTGTTAATAAAATATCTCTTCTAAATCAGTAAGTTGAACCCGGAACTTCATGTTGAAGACCACACAAGGTATCAGGAGTGAAATACATTGTGTGGAGGCACTATGGAATATTTGAAGGCTTCACATCCTTTATCACAGTTAAAGAACGGGAGAAGTTTGAAACAGATGTTCCCCTGACTTCCACTCTCCTTTCCTTCAATGGCAGAAGTTTGAGTAAAATGGAGATGGAGGAAAGCTGAGATAACTGTGGCTTTAAAATGTAGCAGACCCTAGAATAATGGAGGGATGGAAGAACACTGAGCAAAATAGTAAAGGGTAAAGGGGCCCCTGACCATTAGGTCTCTTGGGTTGCGGCGCTCATCTCGTTTTATTGGCCGAGGAAGCCGGCGTACAGCTTCCGGGTTATGTGGCCATCAGGACTAAGCCACTTCTGGCAAACCAGAGCAGCGCACGGAAACGCCATTTACCTTCCTGAGCAGTAGCTACTTATCTACTTGCACTTTGATGTGCTCTGAACTGCTAGGCTGGCAGGAGCTGGGACCGAGCAATGGGAGCTCACCCTGTCACAGGGATTCGAACCGCTGACCTTCTGATCGGCAAGTCCTAGGCTCTGTGGTTTAACCCACAGTGCCACCCACGTCCCATACCAAACAAAATAACCACTGCTTATTTTCTTAAAAAAAATAAAAATGTTTATGGGTACTCTCAAGAAAATTGGGAAAAATCAATACAGTAAATGGGCAAAAGTACAAAGAATCAGAAAATGTTTAGGAGTATGCATACCTCTGCATCCCCCGAGGAAAAAATAATAATTTAATATTTCTACCCCGCCCATCTGGCTGTGTTTCAGGGCTGCCTTCAGATTTCTTCTAAAAGTTGGACAGTTGTTTATTTCCTTGACAACTGATGGGAGGGTATTCCACAGGGCGGGCACCACTACCGAGAAGGCCCTCTGCCTGGTTCCCTGTAACCTCACTTCTCGCAGCGTTCTCTCTCTCTCTCTCTCTCTCTCTCTCTGTGTGTGTGTGTATGTGTGTGTGTAGTAACATAGAGAAACAGCAGAGATGGGCTTATAAGCAACCACCCAAAAGCTAACAAAACAGAAGAATGAAATGGAAAGTGAAGGATGAAATGGTGGAGCTGGAGGCAACAGATGGTGTAATGTGGAAGTCCTTCAGAAAAGGTGTTTGGAGGATTGAAACAGTCAGATGGTGGAGTTGTGATGTTGGAGGAGTGGAATAAGTCATGGATCAGGGGTCGGCAATCTTTTTCAGTAGAGGGCCAGTCCACTGTCCCTCAGACCTTGTGGGGGGCTGGACTATATTTTGAAGGGAAAAAAAATAATGAACGAATTCCTATGCCCCATAAATAACCCAGAGATGCATGTTAAATAAAAGGACACATTCTACTCATGTAAAAACGCGCTGATTCCAGGACCATCCGTGGGCCGGATTAGAACGTGATTGGGCCGGCTCCAGCTCCTGGGCCTTAGTTTGCCTACACATGCCATGGATGAAGAGAAAAAGGAGTCTGCACACAACTTGGAGTGAATTCAGAGAGGAAAGCTATCAAACCTCTGGAACTTTCCTTGGAAAAAGAATGGAAGAAGTGTAATTGGAAGGGCTATTTCCCAAAAAAATCAGTATGGAAAATCACAGCAAACACAACAAGTTCAGGTTGTACCCCACAGAGCAGGAGAACAACAAGCTTGCTCCCTCTTCCATGGGATATTTCTAGGTGGCTCTCATATCTCTTCTCAGTCTCCTCTTCTCCAGGCTAAGGATGGGCAGATATTTCTATCTTGGCCTGTGACCCTTTAAGCAGAAATGCTAGAAAAGGGCCCTGAAATTTTAAGCATGCAAAGACTCTATGCCTCTTTCCTTATGTCCCGCTCCCAATCAGTGTATCATTTCGAACATATACAGTTGGGTGGGTGGGAGGGAAGAGTGAATTTAGAGTATAAGCTGTCGTGCCAGAACCCTCTCTTGGGCTCAGGGGAGAGGAACATTTTGCATTGATGAATTTATATGTAAATAATGCTTGTTGTTTAACTGTTGCCATCCTGAGAAGTAAAGATTTATCTTCAACTATTTGAGTAAGGCTTTTTTATTATCACAAATAGCTAACAAAGGTTATGGGCTCAGTCATGCCCCACAAGTGGTGCTAGAAAACGGCAAGGAAATTTTGAAGTCAATCCCAAAACCAGCAACTTAAACTCAGCACTGTACAGGATGTTTATACAGATTTACCCCTTGATCCATGTCTGTTGAACTTCCTGGCACAACTTTGTTTCAAAGTTCAGTTCATTAAATTTTACTTCTTCTTTTTTTACATTTCATTAAATGTTTGCTTTTTTCCAAAAAGGACTTTCATTGGTGAAATTTTCCAAGTGAAATATTTCTCTGCAAGGAGGGAGGAAATGGGAAAAAACCTCCCTATTGTCTCTTTGCTCACAAATCCTGCCTCAAGGGCTCATTTAAGATTTCGATAGGGTCAGCCTGTTGTGGTTGTGAGCACCCTGTTGCAAGAGTTAATAAAGATCAGGCTTACTAGCTGCTTTGTTTCTCAATATTCTCTGGTTTGCCTCTGTTATTTTTCTCCTACCGAAAGAGAGCCTACAAAAGGACTCTATATATTAGCTCTTAGGTACCCCATAAGGGAAAAGGAGCAGTTTTGTTCTTATAACAGAAGACAGGGAAGTGGAAAAACTAAGTGGTGTCTCAGTGCTTTTCACAAGGAGAGCAGTAACTGCTGCTTTTTTAATCCTTTAGTCACAGGATTCAGTCTTTCAAGAGGCAGGTTGTTGGCCTCCTCTAACTATTCAGTTTCTGGATCAGTACTCCAGAACTCTGGCTTTTCCCCTCCTGTATGCACATGCAGTGGTATCTTGGGTTACAGATGCTTCAGGTTACAGATGCTTCAGGTTACAGCCACCACTAACCCAGAAATAGTACCTCGGGTTAAGAACTTTGCTTCAGGATGAGAACAGAAATCATGCTCTGGCAGCACGGCGGCAGCAGGAGACCCCATTAGCCAAAGTGGTTCTTCAGGTTAAGAACAGTTTCAGGTTAAGAGTGGCCCTCCAGAATGAATTTGCAATTTTGAACAAAAAGGTTGATGATCAAACTGCAAAAATTGACTTAGCTACATCTTCAATTACTAAACTTTCTGAACAGGTGGCTAAGCATTCACAAGATATTGGGAATTTAAAGGACGCTACATCTGAAAATCGGAAATTGGCCGAGGCTGCGAATGAAAAAGCAGGTCAAGCAATTCAGAAAGCGGATGAATTGAAAGGAGAAGTAAGGCCGCTTTACAAACATGTCAGCGACCAGCAGGCCTACCTGTCTATGGTGGAACTGAGAAACAGGGAAAATAATTTGAGATTACGCTCTATCCCAGAGATTGAGAAAGAGGACCTGACTGGCTTTTTGACAGCAGAATTTTCTAAATTCTGGGGTATAGAAGAAGATTCAGATTTTAAAATAACAACTGCATTCAGACTGGGAAGAGTTGCCAAGAAGGACAGGCCTAGAGATTGTTTGATCATCTTAAGGACCAAGCAAGAGAGAGACAAAATACTTGACCTACATTTCAATAAAGCACTTGAGATCCAGGACAGAAGAGCACAAATTTACAAGGATATCCCTAAACAACTACTGGATCTCAGATCTAACTACACTGACCTAGCTGGACTTTTGAGAAGCAACGGAATACCTTACAGGTGGGAGTTTCCACAAGGCCTATCATTCAACTACAAAGGAAAGAAGATTAAAATCAAAACGAAAGAGGATAGCCAGAAGTTTCTACACGATCACGGAGAAGACCTGCAGAAGGGAACAGCAGTTCCTTGGCCTCTACCTGAGTCTGGGAAAGAGCCAGCACCCTCGGATTTAGACAAGAAAGAAGACACCCCATAAAGAGCAACAACAGATTGATACAGGATGTCTCTACAGCTGTATAGTTGGAATATTAATGGCGCAAATTCCCCGGAAAAACGCAAAAGGATTTTTCATATTTTGAAGAAGGAACATTTGGATATAATCTGTCTGCAAGAAACCCACGTGACCAGGCTTCACAGGAAAGTGTTAATAAACAAAAGATTAGGCCAAGAATTTATCTCATCAGACAGAGTTAAAAAGAGAGGAGTGGTGATCTATGCAAAAGAGAATTTATCACCAAAATTTTTGTTTAAAGATGAACAAGGAAGAATCCTGGCAATTGAAATACAAATCCAAGGAGAAAAAGTTTTGATATTAGGAATCTACGCACCAAATGAGGGGAAATCAGAATTCTACAAGAAGCTTCATGAGACATTACTGGACTATCTGGACTATTCTAACATCATTATGATGGGAGACATGAATGGGGTGGTCTCTACCTATATGGACAAGTCACAGAACCAGAACCTGACCAAAGATGGAAGACTACCAAAGACTTTTTTCGAACTAACTGACAATATGGATTTGATTGATCTATGGAGGACGAGAAATCCCCTAGGTAAAGAAGGAACTTTCTTTTCTGAGGCTCACCTGTCATGGACAAGAATCGACCAAATTTGGACAACTAGAGGTCTGGCACCTAAGACCACAAGAGTAGAAATCTGCCCAAAGACATGCTCCGACCACAACGCTCTGAAAATGGAGATGAGATTTACTACTGCCGACTCCTTCAGATGGAAAATGAATGACAACCTGCTAAGAGATCAAGAGATTGTAAAGAAGGCCCAAAAAACTTTAAAGGACTACTTTGAAATTAACCTCAACACCTCGGTGGAAAAAAGAATAATCTGGGACGCAAGTAAAGCTGTTATGAGAGGGTTTCTGATACAACAAAATACGATCAAGAAAAAACTTTGGAATGGGAAAAAGGATAAGATATTAGAGAAGATAAGAGTCGGAGAGAAAAAATTAAGACTGAATCCAAAATCAAAAGAGACTTTAAGAGAAATTAAATTTCACCAGTCACAATATATGAAATTGATCAACCAAGAAGTGGAATGGAAAATTAAACAAATGAACCAAAGATCTTTTGAATCTGCGAATAAATGTGGGAAGCTGCTAGCTTGGCAGTTGAAAAAGAGACAAAAATTAAATTATGTTACCAATCTAGAAGTTGAAGGAAAAAATATTCAGAAACCAGGAGAAATTAGAAAGTGTTTCCAGAAATACTTTAAAAAACTGTACACCCAAGGGCCTGAGGAAGTGACTGAGATAGAACAATTCTTGAAAGATAATGGCCTACCAGAATTATCTCAAGAGAAGAGATCAATCTTGAATTGTAAAATAATACAACAGGAAATCGAGGTTGCCATACAGAACATGCAGTTAGGCAAATCTCCAGGCCCTGATGGACTTACCTCCAAGTACTATAGGATGTTAAAGGACTACTTGACACAACCATTAATGGAGGTTTGCAACCAGATTATGGGGGGAGGGAGGGCACCAGAAACGTGGAAAGAAGCATTCATCACACTGATACCTAAAGTGGAAACTGAAAAGACTCAACTTAAGAATTACCGTCCCATCTCACTCCTAAACGTGGATTACAAAATATTTGCAGACATTTTGGCAAATAGATTTAAAAAGGTTTTAAATGAAGTAATTCATAAGGACCAAGCAGGCTTCCTCCCAGGTAGACATTTGTTTGATAACACTAGGAACATTATTGATATTCTGGAACTTTTACAAACAAATATTAACACTAAAGCAGTGTTAATTTTTATTGATGCGGAGAAAGCCTTTGACAATATCTCTTGGAAATTTATGAAGAGAAACTTGGAAGGGATGGGAGTGGGAAGGGGGTTTGAGAACGGAATAGAAGCAATCTATTCCGAACAAAAAGCTAAGTTGATAGTGAACAATGTGGTGACAGAAGAACTTCAGATTGAAAAAGGAACACGTCAGGGGTGCCCCCTGTCCCCTTTATTGTTTATTTCAGTCCTGGAGGTTTTGCTGAACATGATAAGGAAGGATCGGCAGGTACAAGGAATACGGGTCGGAGTGAAACAATATAAACTGAAAGCATTTGCAGATGACTTGGTTTTAACATTACAGGAGCCAGAATCTAGTACAAAAAGAGTTCTGGAACTGATACAGAAATTTGGTCGGGTGGCGGGTTTCAAGTTGAACAAACAAAAAACTAAGGTGTTAGGGAAAAATTTGACAGCTACTGAAACAGAAGGGTTTCAGAAGGAAACAGAACTAAATATTGTTAAAAAAGTGAAATACCTGGGGGTCAATCTCTCTTCCAAGAACTTGAATTTATTTAAAGATAATTACGAGAAATGTTGGTCAGAAGTTAAAAAAGATCTAGAAATTTGGTCAAGACTGAAGTTATCCTTGTTAGGCCGAATTGCAGCTATAAAAATGAACGTTTTGCCAAAGATGTTGTTTTTGTTCCAGGCCTTGCAGATTGTGGACAGAGTGGAATGTTTTGGAAAGTGGCAGAAGGATATCTATAAATTTGTCTGGCAGGGCAAAAAGCCCCGAATAAAGTTTAAAATACTAACTGATGCAAAGGAGAGAGGGGGATTTGCCCTGCCGGACTTAAGGATATATTACGAAGCTGCAGCCTTCTGCTGGATGAAAGATTGGATCTTGTTGGAAAACACTGATGTCCTAGATCTGGAAGGCTTTAATAACTCGTTAGGTTGGCATGCGTATTTGTGGTATGACAAGGCAAAAACATATGGAATGTTTAAAAACCATATTGTCAGGAAAGCAATATTTATGGTCTGGAAAAAATACAAAGACTTATTAGAAAGCAAAACTCCGAGGTGGGTATCACCAATAGAGGCCAAGGCTCGGAAAAAACCCAATATGGAGGCCGGTTGGCCGAAATATTGGGAAATAATAGAAAACATTGGAGACAACTGGAGGTTGCAGAGCTTTGAAAGGTTAAAGGGTAAAGTGCAAGATTGGTTTCATTATGCCCAAATTAATGAGGTTTTTAAGCTAGACAAAAAAACAGGATTCCAGGTGGAAAAATCGAAACTTGAGATAGAATTGTTAGAACCAAAGACCAAGCTATTATCGAGAATGTATAACTTGCTGCTTAAATGGAACACTCAGGATGAGACAGTTAAATCAGCCATGATAAAATGGGCTCAGGACATTGGTTATAACATCATGTCTGAGGACTGGGAAAGGTTATGGACCACCGATATGAAGTTTACGGCATGTAATGCCTTGAAAGAAAACATTATGAAAATGGTATACAGGTGGTACATGACCCCAGTCAAGCTTGCTAAGATCTACCATTTGTCCGATAATAAATGCTGGAAATGTAAGGAGGCTGAAGGGACATTCTTTCACCTCTGGTGGACCTGTCCAAGAGTGAAGGCCTTCTGGGAAATGATATATAACGAGTTAAAAAAGGTGTTTAAATACACTTTCCCTAAGAAACCGGAGGCATTCCTCCTGGGCATTGTCGGCCAGAAGGTGTTAAAGAAGGATAGAACTCTTTTTATGTATGCTACTACTGCAGCAAGGATTCTTATCGCCAAGCATTGGAAGACTCAAGATTTGCCCACACTGGAGGACTGGCAGACGCAACTGATGAACTACATGGAACTAGCCGAGATGACTGCAAGGATCCGAGATTTGGGAGAAGAAGCAATGGAGGAGGATTGGAAAAAATTTAAGGACTATTTGCAAAAGTATTATAAGTTATATGAATCTTAAGATGCCGTATGATTTGGAATGTCAGCCTCAGCAACAAAAATGGTTTATATAAGAAATTGGATAATTTTTATGAAAGAATCAAGGTTTAAATGGGTAAAAATGACAATATGTTATATTTTAAAAGTAAATGGAAAACAAGAGATTTAAACTTAAACTGCAATTGAAAGTAAAAAGAAACACATGAAACAAGGTTATAATTTGCTGATAACTTTATTGTTAAGAATGCATTATGTGGGAGATGTGGGGAAGTCCGATAGAAATCTGAAGTAAGTTGTTGAAATGGTTGAGATTTTCTGTTTTTTTCTTTCTTTCTACTGTCTATGTTCTTTCTTTTCTATCTGTAATTTGGAAAAAAACGTAATAAAAATTATTATAAAAAAAAAAGAGTGGCCCTCCAGAATGAATTAAGTTCCCGAGGTACCACTGTACATAGTTACAGTTCAAATGTCTTCAGGGGAGGGGGAGTTCTGACTGCTTGCTTAGGGCATCTTGTGAGCTTTTCTAAACACAATTCTGGGCTCAGAACCCTCCCCTCCATCCCTTTGATGCTTCTCATGGAGAGAAAGCTAATGGTGTGGCAAAACGCTGGCTACTTCAAAAAAAAACTCACACAGCTGTTTTGCCAATGGAACTTCCCTGTATGAAGTTTACAACACATTTAACTGAAACACTTATTTGATGTGTATTGATCCAATCCTGCTTTGCAGGGTAGAACTCAATCCAGTGGCTTCATGTTACAAGAAAGAAGATTCTGAAATAAATGCACAGAAAAACTTTCTGACAACAAGAGCTGTTTGACAGTGTAACAGTCTCCCTTGGAACGGTCTCCCCAAAAGCTGGATACTTCCCAAAAACCTCATGCAGCTGTTTTTACACTGGATTTTTATAGAAAAGCCTCTGGTTTTTTAAATAAAAGTTATTTTAAACCTTTTTTTAATGTATGCAACAACAGCTGCACAAATGCTGTTAGCCCAGAGTTAGAAAGAAGATAAAGTCCCTAATAGAGAAGAATGCCAAATTAAACTGTTGGACTATGCCGAAATGGGAAAATTGACTGCAAAGCTCAGCAACCAAGAAGACCAAAACTTCAATACGGAATTGGAAAAATGTATAATTTATCTTGGAGACTACTGTAAGCAGTCGAAAACATTAGCAGGATTGCAATAACACTTGTAATGTAACGAGAACTATGGAGACAATGGAGTTATAAAAAACATTGTTGTTGTTGTTTAGTCGTTTAGTCGTGTCCGACTCTTCGTGACCCCATGGACCAGAGCACGCCAGGCACTCCTGTCTTCCACTGCCTCCCGCAATTTGGTCAGACTCATGTTTGTAGCTTCGAGAACACCGTCCAACCATCTCGTCCTCTGCCGTCCCCTTCTCCTTGTGCCCTCCATCTTTCCCAACATCAGGGTCTTTTCCAGAGAGTCTTCTCTTCTCATGAGGTGGCCAAAGTATTGGAGCCTCAGCTTCACGATCTGTCCTTCCAGTGAGCACTCAGGGCTGATCTCTTTAAGAATGGATACGTTTGATCTTCTTGCAGTCCATGGGACTCTCAAGAGTCTCCTCCAGCACCATTATTCAAAAGCATCAATTCTTCGGCGATCAGCCTTCTTGATGGTCCAGCTCTCACTTCCATACATCACTACTGGGAAAACCAAGGCTTTAACTATACGGACCTTTGTTGGTAAGGTGATGTCTCTGCTTTTTAAGATGCTGTCTAGGTTTGCCATCGCCTTTCTCCCAAGGAGCAGGCGTCTTTTAATTTCGTGACTGCTGTCACCATCTGCAGTGATCATTGAGCCCAAGAAAGTAAAATCTCTCACTGCCTCCATTTCTTGCCCTTCTATTTGCCAGGAGGTGATGGGACCAGTGGCCATGATCTTCGTTTTTTTGATGTTGAGCTTCAGATCATATTTTGCGCTCTCCTCTTTCACCCTCATTAAAAGGTTCTTTATTTCCTCCTCACTTTCTGCCATCAAGGTTGTGCCATCTGCATATCTGAGGTTGTTGATATTACTTCCGGCGATCTTAATTCCGGCTTGGGATTCATCCAGCCCAGCCTTTCGCATGATGAATTCTGCATATAAGTTAAATAAGCAGGGGGACAATATACAGCCTTGCCGTACTCCTTTCCCAATTTTGAACCAATCAGTTGTTGCATATCCAGTTCTAACTGTAGCTTCTTGTCCCACATAGAGATTTCTCAGGAGACAGATGAGGAGATCAGGCACTCCCATTTCTTTAAGAACTTGCCATAGTTTGCTGTGGTTGACACAGTCAAAGGCTTTTGCATAGTCAATGAAGCAGAAGTCGATGTCTTTATGAAACTCTCTAGCTTTCTCCATAATCCAGCGCATGTTTGCAATTTGGTCTCTGGTTCCTCTGCCTCTTCTAAATCCAGCTTGCACTTCTGGGAGTTCTCTGTCCACATATTGCTTGAGCCTTCCTTGTAGAATTTTAAGCATAACCTTGCTAGCGTGTGAAATGAGTGCGATTGTGTGGTAGTTGGAGCATTCTTTAGCACTGCCCTTCTTTGGGATTGGGATGTAGACTGATCTTCTCCAATCCTCTGGCCACTGCTCAGTTTTCCAAACTTGCTGGCATATTGAGTGTAGCACCTTAACAGCATCACCTTTAAAATTTTTGAATAGTTCAGCTGGAATACCATCACTTCCACTGGCCTTGTTATTTGCAGTGCCTTCTAAGGCCCATTTGACTTCACTCTCCAGGATGTCTGGCTCAAGGTCAGCAACCACACTACCTGGGGTGTACGAGACATCCATATCTTTACCTCTGTGTATTCTTGCCACCTCTTCTTGATGTCTTCTGCTTCTGTTAGGTCCTTACCACTTTTGTCCTTTATTATGGTAATCTTTGAATGAAATGTTCCTTTCATATCTCCAATTTTCTTGAACAGATCTCTCGTTCTTCCCATTCTGTTGTTTTCCTCTATTTCTTTGCATTGCTCGTTTAAGAAGGCCTTCTTGTCTCTCCTTGCTATTTTTTGGAAATCTGCATTCAATTTCCTGTATCTTTCTCTATCTCCCTCGCATTTTGCTTGCCTTCTCTCCCCCACTATTTGGAAGGAGGAACCGTCAAGCCACTCCAGTATCCCTGCCAAGAAAACTCCATGGACAAAGACAACAGGCATATAAAAAACATGGATTACAGATAAAGATGCAGTAGAAAAGGTTTAATAACAGAACCCATGGAGGGGAAGGTGGAAAGTCTAGAGATTTGAAGGAATCTTAATTGTGGATGTGTGTTGTGGTATTACTATAATTTTATATTGGTAAAACCACGTAAAAATTATTTTAAAAGAAAAAGAAAAAAGGATAGTGAAAGTCAGGGGAACGTCTATTTTAAGCTTCTCCCTCTTCACTCATGATACCTGGTGTGGTTCTCAACATGAAGTTCTGGGTTCAATGTACTGATTTAGAAGAGATATTTTATTAACAAGCATACACTTACAGTATCCATCAACGGAACTTAACCTTCTTCAACTGGACAAACTGACAGTCCTGCTCTTAGTAGTCTACTCGTCTTAAAGATACAATAACATAGCATGGAGTGTGTGTTGAAAGGGGGCTACAGAAGCAGGAGAGCGAAGGAGGTGTGTGAATGTGTGTGTAAGGGAGATTTGAGGAAAGTAGAGGGGAGGGGGAAGGGTGTGAGAGTAAGAATGGGGATGCAAAGGAAGTTGTCAAAAAGGAGGGAGTAAGGAGGCATTGGGAGAGGGATGAAGATGAAAACAGGGGCATGAAAGGACCTGAAGAAATGGAGAAGATGGGGTGAAGGGGAAAATGGATGCAAAGCAGAGCTGCAGAAGATAAGAGAGAAGTGGCTTCAGAAATGGAGCTGCGAAGGTGAAAAGAGACCTCAGTAGTTGCATGGGATGAGATGGGAAGAGAAGGGGAAATGCTAGGGGGTTCATGTGTCAGGAGTGGCCAAGGGGTCACCAAGTGCAGGAAGCGGGGTGAAGCCCCTAATGTTTTCCTATTTTCTTATGTGTGCAACGCGGAACAGCACAGAGTTTATAAGGATGGGGATGTGCTGTAGTCCCTATTGTAGCCTCTTTACTGAGTTCTTTGACTCCTTCTGGTAGCTGGAAGCTGAATGCCCTCAGCAGGCTGGTCAGGAAGATGAAGATTTCGATCTTTGCCAGCTGCATTCCCAAACATATGCGAGACCCTAAGGATGGGACAAGTGAAAGACAGCAAGTGAGCAAGAATTTACTTTCCCATGTTCATTGCTTTGTAGTTATAAACATTCTCCTTAATACTTAGGCAAACTAGACATAGATAGGATAGCAAAATCATCAAGGCTCCTGTCAATTTCCCAGCCTGGTCAGTGCTAACCTTTCTTTCTTCTTGTTATACTTATGTTTTGTTTGAAGTTCCCTATCTCATATCAAGGAAGATACACTGAGGAAGGAGATGGACTGAAAATGAAGGGCTAGAAACTGGGGAAAGAGGGTCTAGGTCCCAAGGGGGAGCCGGGAGGGCTCACTTTTCTGTATGTAGAATAAGGGTGAATATTTAATTTTGATAGAGGTAATTTGCTTTTCTTCTTTTCTTTCTTTTCTTCCTTTCCTCATCTTTTTTCTATTTCCCTTTTTAGATTGGCAAGATGTTTATTGTGTCTCATATATAAAACTTTCAATAAAACTTGACTTAAAAAAATGAAAGGAAAACTTTTGTCAACTGTCCAAATCAGCAATGCAGAAAGGGGTTAAGAGCATAAAGTAATTTTCCTGTCAGACTTACCTCACATTGGTAGGAACTAGATTTCTGAATGCTGTAGGGAAAAGCACGTGAATCTGACCTTTGGAGAATTTGTAAGTTAGCAGTGATGATGTCTGCTGAATTTCTGCAGGAATAATATTCTTTTGATTTCAGAGTAGGAGAAGTAAGGAAGTGGCATGGTTTCATCAGTTCTGAGTGTGCTTTCAAACCAGGCTAAATAGTACCCCATGAAAAGATAGCCTTAGCCTTGCTGCCTGAAAATAAGTTGGATGGCTTGCAGTGTGATGTGAGATGGGGAACAGCAGTATCCTGGTGCTGGCAGTGCTGCCTCTCTCAGGGACAGGGCAGGGGTGGCAAATGTTGGGAGGTCCAGACGGAGGCCACATAAGTGTATGTGCATGTGTGGATCCCAAGCCACCAACCCAGAGATGCCCTTAACTTGCCACTGCCCTGCCCCATTCTGCTGACCAGCGCTGCCCCTCCAGCCAGAAAGATGCTGCTACTGCTCCGGCCCACTCCCTCCTGTGCTGCTGCTGATGTCATTTCCTGTAAGCAGACCAGTAAGCACATTGACAGATCACAACATAGCTTGGACTTCTGCGTTTACCTGCACCAAATGGCAGATATTCTTCTCGGTTCATGAGTTGACCATCCTTGTCCAAGAAATGATTTGGGTTGAACTCCTCAGGTGTCTCCCATTGTGTGGGATCAAGAAGAACAGAGCATAGATCGGGAACAATAATAGTCCCCTGCAAATAAGAAACAAGTAACTTGGAATGCATTCAGATCAAAACATTTCTGGATTGTCCCACACTATTCCAAGACTAATCATTGCAGAGACATGTGATATATACACGAAGCCAAGCCAGAGCACAACTAAGTGCAGTACAGCCATCTTCTCAGAAAAACTCTTCACAAGCTCAAGAGGTCAAGACACGAAAGCTTTAGCAACTAATCCACACCTAATGACCCTCCTAAGTGGTACTCAGATTATCACTCAAGAAATCACTCAAGATATCCCTCAAGTAATTAATGAACAAAAGAAGAAAAGGCACACTAACCTGGGAACTTCCTCTCTGCCCAGAACGTTGGAGGCTATACACCACACCCCCTCAACAGTATTTATAGGAACTCAAACACTGAGATCTTGCTCTGTTCCAGTAACAAGAAGCCGAAAGCACCAGCCTGAAGATGACGAGTGAGACCTCGTCGAAACGTCGCCTAGACACCCCAACTCTTACACGGGAAGACACCCGAAGACACCAAAACCTGCATTCCTGTACCCGTGAAAATCTACGAAAGCATATATATATGTGTATATATATGTAATGTGTATTGGTTGCCCGTGCGTAAGTTGCCGCCTCTCAAGGCTTTGTTGCCTTGCTAAACCTTTCAGTCTGGGCAGCCCTTCACTTTGTGGAGCAGAATCCGTCAGTGGGCGTTTCTTAAATCTTTTCCAACATAAAAGTTGTTTGACACCCAGTCTCCTCCTTCTCCAGCCCTTCTCCAGCATCATTTGAGAGCCTTTCCTCCGCCTCTAGCTCCGATGTCAGTTCCCTGACAACCACCTCCCCCCCCCCAGGACCCCCTCCACCCCCTGCCCGACCTGTTGACCCAAATTCGACCCTTTCTTCGGCCGACGATGCGGGGAACCCCCGGAAGGAGCTGTCGCCATCCTTCGAGGATTCAAAACCCGCTTCCAAACCGCTCTGATCCCTTCCCGCGGGGTGGGCCTCCCAGTCTGATTCTTCTTCCTCCGAAGCCTCTTCTCCCTCCCCTTCGGAGACAGAAAACCCCACAAAATCCTCTTCATCGTCTGTGGTTCCAAATTGCTCCTCCCAGAATCTCGCTAGTGGTTTGGGTTTGTCCGGGAACAGGCGGTGGAATTCCTCCACCAGATACCCGTCAGTGATTGCCTCCACGGGAACCCACGTGTTTTCCGACCCGGGTTCTCCCTCCCAAGCCACCAAGTACTCCACCTGGCGCCCTCGCCACCTTGAATCAAGTATTTCCGTGGCCAAGTTGTGGTGCCCCCACTCTTCTACCTGCGGGTGTGTGATGACTTCTTCCTCTCGCCCCGGGAATCCCCTTCCTTCCCTGTACGGTGAGAGTAGGGACCTATGGAACACCGGGTGTATCTTCATGCTGTCTGGCAATTTGAGCTTGAATGCCACGGGGTTCTCCTGCTGTGTTACCTCAAACGGTCCCAGCCCACTGGGTTGCAACGTCTTTTACCCCCCCTTAAAAGGTAACCCTTGGGTTGAGAACCATACCCGATCTCCCACCCATATGGTCTCCCCTTCCCTACGGTGCTTGTCTCCTGCCTCTTGTAGATTTCCTTGGCCCGCTCCAAGTTCAACTCAGTGATTGCCTCCACGGGAACCCACGTGTTTTCCGACCCGGGTTCTCCCTCCCAAGCCACCAAGTACTCCACCTGGCGCCCTCGCCACCTTGAATCAAGTATTTCCGTGGCCAAGTTGTGGTGCCCCCGCTCTTCTACCTGCGGGTGTGTGATGACTTCTTCCTCTCGCCCCGGGAATCCCCTTCCTTCCCTGTACGGTGAGAGTAGGGACCTATGGAACACCGGGTGTATCTTCATGCTGTCTGGCAATTTGAGCTTGAATGCCACGGGGTTCTCCTGCTGTGTTACCTCAAACGGTCCCAGCCCACTGGGTTGCAACGTCTTTTACCCCCCCTTAAAAGGTAACCCTTGGGTTGAGAACCATACCCGATCTCCCACCCATATGGTCTCCCCTTCCCTACGGTGCTTGTCTCCTGCCTCTTTTAAATTTCCTTGGCCCGCTCCAAGTTCAACTTAAGTTGCTGGTGCAGGGCTTCGATTTCTTCCACAAACTGCTCTGCTGCCGGTACACTCCAACCTTCCTCCCCACTCCCCGGTAAGGCCCTGGGGTGACACCCATAATTGGCCATGAACGGGCTCATTCCCGTTGACACATGTTCAGCGTTATTGTACGCAAATTCAGCCAGCGCTAGTTTTTCTACCCAATCGTTCTGCCTCTCGCTGACGTAGCAGCGTAGGTATTGCTGGAGAATACTGTTCGCTCTTTCTGCTTGCACGTTGGTTTCTGGGTGTCTCGCTGTTGAGAAGCCCACTTCGACCTGCAGCAAGCTCATGAGCTTCCTCCAGAAACGGGAAGTAAATTGTTTCCCGCGGTAACAGGAAGATGTGATCTACAAACAACCTGGCTGTTTCCTCTGCCGTGACCGCATATGAGCAAGCTATAAAATGGCACATTTTTGTTAGTAGATCGACCACTACCATGACCGCTGTCTTCCCCCGGGACTTGGGCAAATCGCTCATAAAATCAATGGATACCACCTCCCAAGGTTTCCCCGGCGTGGGTAAGGGTTCCAGTAATCCTGCTGTACAGGAAGTTCCTGTCTAGTCAAAAATATGAAGGCAAGAGCAGGAGCTCCATCTGCAGACATGTTTCACCATCAGCAAGTGCCATTCCATGGGGCAATTGTGGCAGGGGAGGAGCATGTAGTGGCCAGTGGTCTCCACCTGGTTGTGAGCTTTCATTTTAAAAGAGGTGGGGGAAAGTCCCCTTGTGTTCCTGCCTGTACAGAAAGTTTTTACAGTGATGAATACAAAGCCACCCACCAAAATAAGAATAATAATAATAATTCAGATCAGTCTCTGCAATGATTAGTCTTGGGATAGTGTGGGACAATAAAAAAGTTTTTTTTTAAAATAGATATTTATTAAGAATTTTCCATTTCAAAAAAAACCAAAAAGAAAAACAAAAGATATACAGTTTAGAACCCTTTTTTTCCTATAACATATTTCTCTGACTTCCCCACACCTCCTCTTCTTATATTCCAATTCAAATTGTTAATTCAACAAGTTCTTATCCCCAATTTTTAACCTTTTTATATTTAGTTGAATTTAAAAATCCATTTTTTCAACATCAAAATTTATACATCAATGTTCATTCTTAAATCTTAAATCCTTTTCTAAAGTCGACCGAAATTCCCTTCCACGAATTCCCCACATTTCATACTAGTAGCAAAACAGAATAAAAAGAAAGAAGATGGATTATAATTATACACTCTTTGGATCCCCAAACCCCACCCCATCCCCTTTCCCGTTTTCAATCCCCAACAGATGTCCATCAGTCTTAATCTGCTATCAGCCTGGAGATCTCACGTCTGAGGCTCTCAATTCTCTCTCAGTTCCTCTCTGCCGGTTTTTTTGATAGTCCTTAATATTAAACACCAGATCTCGGAGACGTTCTGGCCCGATAGGGACAATGTTTCTTCCAGCCAGATCTCCATACTTTAAAGTGGAGCCCAAATCTTGTTTCTTATTCCTTTCAAGTCCAAATGTCCCCAAAGCTCCAACTTTCACCTTAATCAAATTTGTAATCCTTAGGTCTTCAGATCTCCACATAAGGAGATCTCTCCATTCTTCAATCTCGAGCTCAGACCAGATTTTCATCATCAAGTTCTTATTTTCCTTTGTAACCATCATGTCAGGCCTCTGGCTCTCCTTTGTCATCTGCCACATTACATCTCCTCCTTCCTTTTCCTCAGAAACAACATGTGTCTCTTTCTCTGCACTCTCAAGATTCTCAAATTTCTCCTCTTGTCCGGCTGCATAAACTTCCTGGATCAAGTCCTTATCAAATTCAATGGATTTGTTTACTGTTAAGTCCAGAGTTGCAACGTTGGTAGCCAAAACATCAATTTGGCCTTGTAACTTTCCCAAGAGAAAGAACACTCTGTCCAATTTAGCTTGAATTTTCCCTCCTTCAGCCATTCTTGTAATGTCCCAAAACCCCCTCTAGAGGGATTTTGGTTACTTAGTATTCCTTCCAGTTCAAATCCAAAAATCAAGTTAGTTTGTATCGGTTTTTCCTTATTTTCAACAAAATATAGCCAAATTGTAACGAATATAACCAGCAGAGACAGTAGAAAACAAAGTTCTCTTTTCCTGTCTTGACAGCTAATTTGACAGCTGTCAAGCTCTTCAATATCTCTTCAGCAGGCTCTCTCGCGGATCACTCCCGGGTCCGGGGGGGGGTGGCACTTCAGCTCCCAAAATTAGATCTTATCCTCCAGTAAGATTACTTAAACTGCCAAATCGTGAAATTAATGTCTTTACCCAATAATAATAATAATAAATCCTCTCAACCTTAGTTAGCTGGTCCTTGCTTTAGATTATGTATAAGACGGGGAGACGGACTTCCTATTTGCACCTTCCCCGATTGTGCCTAATTAAAAAAAAAATTTTCCTTTACAAGTCCAATTTCCGTACTACTCACGGGTTGCTGCTTTACAGTCCAATTGTTCATAAGAAGAAGTCAGCGCTCTCTGACCATGGCATGCAACTTCACTCTGCAGGAGAAGCAGTCGACTCTCAGCACCGCGCCACTCACCCCGTCCCCCGTTCTGAAGCCTTTAAAAAGGCTCCTTTGCGGGTTGGGGGGGCACAAATGGTGCCCGCCGAGTCACCAGGTTCACAGGCTTCACCGCCTGTGATTTTTAAGGGTCCCCGCTTCACCGCAGCGGCTAGACCCAACTCCTACGGAGCCGATTCCCTCGGGAGATCTAACCCGGAGGTCCCTTATTAATTTTTTTTTAAAAAAAGTATTGATGTGAATGCATTCCAAGTCACTTGTTTCTTATTTGCAGGGGACTATTATTGTTTCCGATCTGCGCTCTGTTCTTCTTGATCCAACACGATGGGAGAAACCTGCAAAGTTCAACCCAAATCATTTTTTGGACAAGGATGGACAATTCGTGAACAGAGAAGAATATCTCCCATTTGGTGCAGGTAAACACAGAAGACCAAGCTATGTTGTGATCTGTCGATGTGCTTACTGGTCTGCTTCCAGGAAATGACATCAGCAGCAGCACAGGAGGGAGTGGGCCAGAGCAGAAGGAGCATCTTTCTAGCTGGAATGGCACTGCTGGTCAGCAGAATGGGGCAAGGCACTGGCAAGTTAAGGGGATCTCTAGGTTGGTGGCTTGGGACCCACACATGCACATACACTTATGTGGCCTCCATCTGCACCTCCCAACATTTGCCACCCCTGCCCTGTCCCTGAGAGAGGCAGCACTGCCAGCACCAGGATAGTGCTGTTCCCTGTCACACATCACCACTGCAAGCCACCCAACTTCTCTTCAGGCAGCAATGCTAGTTCCTACCAAGGTGAAGTAAACCTGGCAGGAGAGTTTGCTCCATGGTCTTAACCCCTTTCTGCATTGCTGATTTGGGCAGTTGACCAAAGTTTTCCTTTCATTTTTTAAAATCAAGTTTTATTAAAAAGCTTTATACATAAGACACAATAAAAATCATACTAATCTAAAAGGGAAAATAGAAAAAAGATTAGGAAAGAAAAAATAGAAAAGAAATAAAGGAAATTACAGAGTCCTCTATCAAAATTAAATCTTCACCCTTATTCTGCACACAGAAAAGTGAGCCCTCCCAGTTCTCACTGGGAGCTAGACCCTCTTACACTGGCTTCTAGCCCTGGGAGATGCTCTCTGCCCTGCCCCTCCCACAGGACCCTTCATCTTTAATCCATCCTCTTCCTGAATGTATCTTCCTTGATATGAGATTGGGAACTTCAAATTACAGAACAAAACATAAGTATAACAAGAAGAAAGGAAGGTTAGCACTGACCAGGCTAGAAAACTGACAGCAGCCTTGATATTTTCCGTATCCTAACTATGTCTATTTTGCCAAAGTGTTATGCAGAATGCTTATAGCTACAAAGCAATGAACACTGGAAAGTAAATTATTGCTCACTTGCTGCCTTCTTCTTGTCTCCTCCTCATGGTCTCGCATATGTTTGGGAATGCAGATGGCAAAGATCGAAATATTCATCTTCCTGACCAGCCTGCTGAGGGCATTCAGTTTTCAGCTGCCAGAAGGAGTCAAAGAGCTCAATCAAAAGGCTATAATAGGGATTATAGCACATCCCCATCCGTATAAACTCTGTGCAGTTCCCCGCTGCAACACATAAGAAAATAGGAAAATATTAGGGGCTGCACCCCTGCTTCCTGCACTTGATGACCCCTTGGCCACTCCTGACACATGAACCCCCTAGCATTTCCCCTTCTTTTCCCATCTCATCCCATGCAGCTACTGAGGTCTCTTTTCACCTTCGCAGCTCCATTTCTGAAGCCACTTCTCTCTTATCTTCTGCAGCTCTGCTTTGCATCTGTTTTCCCCTTCACCCCATCTCCTCCTTTTCTTCAGGCCCTTTCATGCCCCTGCTTTCATCTTCATCCCTCTCCCAATGCCTCCTTACTCCCTCCTTTTTGACAACTTTCCTTTGCATCCCCATTCTTACTCTTGCTCCCTTTTCTCCTCCCCCTCCCCTTCCTTTTCTCAAATCTCCCTTACACACACCTTCCCACACCTCCTCCCCTCTCCCTCTTCTGCAGCCCCCTTCTAACACCCCCATGCTATGTTATTGTATCTTGAAGATGAGTAAACTCCTAAGAGCAAGGCTATCAGCTTCTCCAGTTGAAGAATGTTAAGTTTCTTTGATGGATACTGTACATGTGTGCTTGTTAATAAAATATCTCTCTAAATCACTACATTGAACCCGGAACCTGGAAAGCGGACCACGCAAGGTATCAGGAGTGAAATAGGTTGTGTGGAGGCACTATGCAATATTTGAAGGCTTCACATCCTTTATCACAGTTAAGGAATGGAAGGGGGAGAAGTTTGAAACAGACGTTCCCCTGACTTCCACTAGCCTTTCCTTCAATGGCAGAAGTTTGTGTAAATGGAGATGGTGGAAAACTGAGACAACTGTGGCTTTAGGAATAATGGAGGGATGGAGGAACACTGAGCAATTGGTGTGTGTGTGTGTGTGTGTTTGTGTTTGTATAACATTTTAACAAGGAGAAACAGCAGAGATGGGTACGGAAGCAACCACCCAAAAGCTAAGAAAACAGAAGAATGAAATAGAAAGTGGAATTAAAGAGTCCAAAGAGACTTTGGAGAACAATATGGATGAAGGATTTCCAGAACAGAAGGATGAAATGGTGGAGGTGGAGGCAACAGATGGTGTAATGAAGAAGTCCTTCACAAAAGGTGACTAGAGGACTGAAACAGCCAAATGGCAGTGTTGTGATGTTGTAGGAGGGGAAGGAAGCCACCGATGAAGAGATGAAGAGACATCCTAAGCTGGAAGAGATAGAGTTGGAAGAGAAAGGAGTCTGCACACAACTTGGAATGAATTTAGAGAGGAAAGCTATCAAACCTCTGGAACTTTTCTTGGAAAAAGAATGGAAGAAGTGTAAATGGAAGGGCTATTTTTTTCACCTTGCCAACAAAGGTCCGTATAGTTAAAGCCATGGTTTTCCCAGTAGTGATGTATGGAAGTGAGAGCTGGACCATCAAGAAGGCTGATCGCCAAAGAATTGATGCTTTTGAATAATGGTGCTGGAGGAGACTTTTGAGAGTTCCATGGACTGCAAGTAGAACAAACCTATCCATTCTTAAGGAAATCAGCCCTGAGTGCTCACTGGAAGGACAGATCGTGAAGTTGAGGCTCCAATACTTTGGCCACCTCATGAGAAGAGAAGACTCCCTGGAAAAGACCCTGATGTTGGGAAAGATGGAGGGCACAAGGAGAAAGGGACGACAGAGGACGAGATGGTTGGACAGTGTTCTCGAAGCGACAAACATGAGCCTGACCAAACTGCGGGAGGCGGTGGAAGACAGGAGTGCCTGGCGTGCTCTGGTCCATGGGGTCACGAAGAGTCGGACACGACTAAACGACTAAACAACAACAATTTTTTTCACAACCAAGATGGAAAATCACAGCAAACACAACGGGTTCAGGTTGTGTCCTTCAGAGCAGGAGAAATCAAGCTTGCTCCCTCTTCCAAGTGACAGCCCTGGAGATATTTGAAGATGGCTCTCATATCTCCTCTCAGTCTCCTCTTCTCCAGGATAAGGATGGATATTTCTATCCTTTTCTGCAACCCTTTAAGCAGAAATGCTAGAAATCGACCCTGGAATTTTAAGCATGCAAAGACTCTTTGCATCTTTCCTCATGCACTGCTCAGAATCAGTCTATCATTTCGCAGATATTCAGTTGGATGGGTCAGAGGGAAGAGTGAATTTAGAGTATCAGCTGTCATGTCAGAAACATATTGCACGCATGAATTTATATGTAAATAATGCTTGTTGTTTAACTGTTGCCAGCCTGACAAGTAAAGATTTATCTTCAACTATATGTGTAAGACATTTTTTAAAATCACAAATAGCTTAAAAAGGTTATGGGCTCATTCATGGCCAGCAAGTGGTGATAGAGAATGGCAAGAAGATTTTGAAGTCAATCCCATGAACCAACAACTCAGCACAGTAAAGGATATTTTTTGCAGATTTACCCCTTGATCCATGTCTGTTGAACTTCCTGGCACAACATAGTCTCAAAGTTTAGTTCATTAAATTTTACTCCTTTTTTTTTACAGTTCAGTAAATGTTTACTCCCCCCCCCAAAAAAAAACTTTCATTGGTGATATTTTCCAATTCAAAATTCTGCATATGTGGCTTGTTTCCACTTTACACCTGTGAATTTTCACTTACAACACCTTCACTTGATAAGCCTTTCGTTAATAAGCCAAACGTTCCCTTCTCTTGAAGACTGGGAAGTCAAAAAACTTCATGCCAAAGCACACTAAGTGGTGTCTCGGTGCTTTTCGCAAGGAGAGCTGTAACTGCTGCTCTTTTAATCCTTTAGTCACAGGAGTCAGTCTTTCAAGAGGTAGGTTTTGGCCTCCTCTAGCTATTCAGTTTCTGGGTCAGTACTCCGGAACTCTGGTGGCCTGTCGTTTCCCCTTCTGTTTGCACATACACGGTTACAGTTCAAATGTCTCCCGGGGACGGGGAGTTCTGACTGCTTGCTCAGGGCATCTTATGAGCTTTTCTAAACAAGTTTCTGGGCTCAGAAACCTACCACCCTCCCTCCACCACTTTGATGCTTCCAAAAAACCTCACACAACTGTTTTTACACTGGATTTTTATCCAGACAAATTTCTTTCTTCTGCTTGTCACCCTACAATAAAAAAAAACTGCAGAGCAGAAAGAGACCCCGAGGGTTGCCCAAGCCATCCCTCTGTAATGCAGGGAATGCCAACCAAAGCATAGTAGTAGTAGTATAATGGTAGTAGTATAATAATTGCAGGCAAATTCCCATTTCTTCCTCAAACAATCTCTGCTGTTAGCCTTCAATGAACAAGTGTCCACAATCTGGTTAAGTGTTCCAGCAAAAGTGGATCATTTAACTTTTACCAGAATGCTATTCTTTCAGCTCGTATCACTGGTGATTACTACCTGTTCAATCTCTGGGATAGAAATTTCAAGGTTGGGGGTGTTCCAAGAAAACTCCTTGGATTCTTGACCAGGGAACGGTGAAGATATGGAGCAAATTAATTTGCCCTGGGCTGAATGAAACTTGCTGCTTGCAGTTTGCAAAGCACATTTGCAAAGCAACTTCCTCCTGAACACGTTATCATGTACAGAAAGCTGGAAAGACATTGTCATGTCTCCTGTTTCACAATTTTGGGGCTGGGAAAAAAATATAAAGGTGTAAAACAGTTTGCTTTTCTGAAACTCTCTGCAACAACACTGTCTCCTTCACTTGAGGTCTTCCCTGACAACAAGCTTAATATGATTCAGCAGTGTGATGTAATTACAAAAAAGCTAATTCTGTTCTAGGCTGCAATAGCAGATATATAGTGTCCATAATATACCATTCTCATCTTGGGAAAAGTTATGGAGGGAAGATTTAAAATTCACATCATGCTGTACATTGAAAACTTTGTGAGAATGAAACCAGAGGACTTCCGGGTTGACGCGATCTGGAAATGGCGGATTCCCTCCGAGTTGCGGAGGGAATCGGCTCTACTGAGGACGGGTCTTTGCCGCGCCGGCGACGCGGGGACCCTTAAAAACCGCAGGCGCGGAAGCCTGCGGACTGAAGACTCGGCGGGTGCCTTAAGCGCCCCCCCTGATCCACGAAGAGCCTTTTTAAAGGCTGCGGAGAGGATACGGGGGTGGCGTGGCACTGAGAGTCGACCGCTACCTCGGTGGAGCGAAGCCGCGAGCCATGACCAGAGAGCGCTGACTTTCTTCCTTGGAAATCTGGACTGAAAGAATTACCCGTGAGTAAGACGGATTGGGACTTTAAAAATTTTACCCTGAATTGGAGACGACCGGGGGGTGTGCTAAAAGGAAGTCCGCACCCCCCCCCTTGCAGACGATCTAAGCAACGACATAAGAGCTAAGCTGGAGAGCCTACCCTTGGTGGGGTGAGTTAAAAAGGACACTAACTTTCAAGATTTAGCTAAAGGAAATTTTGTGCTGGAGAGTGGAGTTTTGGAGACCTTCTTTATGTTCTAAACAACCCCCCCTCCCGGGCTCGGGAACGTCCTGCCTTTGTGCCTGTGTAAGAGCTGCGGAGTTTGACAGCTGTCAAAGCTGCCAAACGGGCAGTTTAAAGTGGAAAAAGCACTATCTAAGACCCCTCTGGATTAAGACGAGTTATAATTGAGCCAAAATTGTTGGAAACAAAGTAATAATAATAAGCTAAAGGACTGTTGGAGAAAAGACTAATAAGTAACCAGATTCCCCCTAGGGGGAATTCTGGGAAACTACAATGGATACAATGGCTGTGGATGGAAAGTTACTAGTGGAAATCGAAAGGATGTTTCAATTGGTGGGAATCTTACAAGAGCAGAGCTTAGCCATGAATAAACAACTTATCACTATGACCTTGGGAACAGGCAACTCTGCTGTTTGTATTGAGGACCTGAATGAGAAAGAATCCACAGCTGAATGGGAAACAATGTCTACAGAGGTGGAAGAGACTAAACAAGAAAAAGAGAAAGTAACCTTGGGAAGCAACAACCAAAAGCTGACATCTGTGGAACACAAGCAAGGAGACTCTGGGAACATATCTACCACAAGTCTGCGAAAGACGCAGAAGAAGAAGGAGGAGGTTCTGGGACAATATGGAATACAGGAACTTAAAATAAAGAAATATGATTGGGGCCTCCGTTTGGACTTTGATTTTGAAGATACAGGCTTTGTGGAAATTCTCCAGCAGTTGCTTTCAAATCTCCTTGTGGGAAGAGAATATACTTTGATGGTGAAAGATCTTTTTCCAGACTCGACGACTGACATAAAGGACTACCAACAAGACCGGCGGAGAGGGACTGAAAGAGACTTGAAAGCCTCGGACGTGAGGAACCCAGGCTGAGAATTTTGACTTTGGATTTTTATTGGGAAGGGACAAAAACCGGGGATGGGAGGGAGGGAAGAGGAGATTCTTAAAAACTCTTAAGACTTTTAGGTTTGGTTAATATGACTTTTAATTAAGATAAAATGAAAAATCGATGGAAGAGAACTTAAGTCCAACTTAGGAAAATCAATTATTTTTTTATTAGAAAAGAGGTAATAAAATGAATAAGATGGTTAAGAGGAGAAATACCAACTTGCTGATATAATCTTGGGAATTGGGATGCACGAGGGGGGGTGGGGGGAAGTCAGGGAACAAGGTTATGAAACGAGGATCTGCTGAATTTATACATGTTTGTGTCTTGTGTTATTTTTGTGTCTGTATTGTCTTTATAAAAGCGGAAAACCCAATAATTTTTTTTTTTTAAAAAAAGAAAGATTAGAAACCAAGAAGGATAACTTTAATAAGGAATGGGGGAAATTTGTAAGTTCCCTTGGAGAACACTGTACACAATTAAAAACATTGGCAGCATTGTAACAACACTTGTAATGTAACAAGAACTATGGTAAGAATGGAATTTTAGGAGAAAATGGAGAACATTATATGATGCAGTTGAATGGAATCCATGGAATCTCAGCTCAGGGAAGTCCAAGGATTCAGAGAATCATATATGTTTATGATTATGACTTTTATTTGAATGTGAATGTTAATTGTAAAATTGAACAATATTTTAAAAAAATACAATGTGTTTAACTGAATTGCTTCTGTGATATGTATTGATCCAGCCCTGCTTTGGAGGGTAGGACTCAAATCAATGGCTTCATGTTACAAAAAAGAAGATTCAGAAATAAAAATATGGAAAAACTTACTGACAGTAAGAGCTGTTTGACAGTGGAATGGTCTCCCTTGGGAGATTGTGGACTCTCCTCCTTGGAGGTATTTAAGCAGAAGTTGGATGGCCATATGTCGTGGATGTCTTTAGCTGAGATTCCAGCATTGGAGGGAGTTGGACTAGATGGCCCTCAGAGTCCCTTCCCACTCTACAATTCACTGGGACCCGGGGGAATGCCATGACCTAGAACCAAATGTAGAGACCCACTGGGGTAAGCACAGCATGTAGGCAATTCGGATCATACATTGCTTTCAGAGAGTGACTACAGTACTAATATTTCTGCTCTAAGTCGGTTTCTAAGAAGCACTGTCCTTGTCCTTCTCCACTGATGGTACTCTAACGTGGAGTCAGAGGCACTATCCACCCACAACCCATCCCAAGAACCAGATTTACAAGGATTAAGAAGACCTGTGCCATTCAAGAAGGCCTGTAGCTGGCCCACACTACCAAATCAACATGGCAAATTACACTAGAATCTGATCTATAAGATGCAAGGCCAAAATGGAGGAGGTGCAATGATAATAATCAAAATATCTTTCAAACGCGGATGTCCCGCCCCACAATGAAGTAGTAACCATAGTCGTCATTAGTACAATCTCTGTTTCTCATTGGAACATAATGAACCATGAGTCAAGCACATATGTTATGGCCAAAAGTCCATATGCCAGGGATCACTGAGGGTTTTGAGGCATGATGGCATGCACTGGCTGAACACCAAGGAATGGTGGGAGGTACGACCTGGGGAATTTCCAAGGGATGAATAATGTGAGCCCAGGGATTGGTGATCAGACATGGACAGTGTGTGGCAGAGAAAAGTCCAGAAGCAGAAGCAGAGGCAGAAGTAGGAGATAGGAGAGGCCAAGAGGCAGAGATGAGCCAGGCTAGTGAAGGAGCCAGGGTGTCCCCCCTCCTGCTGCAACAAGCTCTCATCTATTTGTGTCACAAAATCAGTCTTAAGATAGCTTGGATTCTAATTACAATTTATATAGATCAAGCACCCTCTCATTTACGTGACCCATATAAGACTGATTATAGTGTTCACTTGTATTACATGACTTGCAGTCACGTTCCAAGGCTACTTGCAAATGAGGTCACACCCCTTTTTGCTTATTTGTTTTCAATAACTGAGCATATATAATCAGAGAGTACTGCTGATGTCTCTGAGGAAAGCAAAAACTCCTTAGAGAAAGAGAGTTGAACCTGACCAGGCAACCTAGAAAGAATTAAAGAGAAAGAGACAGCAAGAGAAGGATGGAGATACGGACACTTTTGATTGCTCTGCTGGTGGCTCTTCTGATTCTGAAATACCTGAAACAGCTCTGGTCACGCAGGCATTATCCTCCAGGTCCTCTCCAGCTTCCTCTCATTGGAGCCATATGGAGGTTTGGATTGAAGCTTCATGAAAACACTCTCGTTCAGGTACTTATTGCTTCGTAATAACTCAGTCTGATGCTAGCAATTATCTATTTCCCCCAACAGTTATGATATTTAAAATTAAATAATAGGATGGGTTAAAATGGTAAATGCCATAAGCCTCTGTTGTCAGAAACTGTAAGCAATACAAATAATAGTAATAATATAAAGGATATTATTATTAAAACTGAAACGCACAAAACCATAAAAAAGTTTAAAATGTGCATTAAAAACTACTGATCAAAAATATTTATTGTATACTGTTAAACTGAGGAAGGAGGAGAGAACACGCTCAAAGGAAGAATGGTTTGTGAAAATCTTGGAATATGCAGAGATGGCAAAAATTGACAAAAGATACAAATTTAGAATCTTTTAAAGAAGATTGGAAAACATTTGCAGCCTATATAAAAAGTTATTTCCCATATGCAAAGACCACAGCGGGGTTTGAAGTGTAAGAAAACAGCAGAATATATTAAGAAACATGTTAGAGAGGATGAAATTAGATAAGATGGAACTTTAAAATGCAATCGTATGTAATTCAAGTTATAAACATTGATATTGAGTGAGTGGGAAATCACTTGTTTTGTTGAATTAGAATATAATTGTTGAGTAACAAATGTAACTTTCTATATGGAAAAAAAGAATAAAATATTATTACAAAAAAAAAGACTGACCACATAGGTCCTCAGCATTCATTCATGACAGCCTCTCAACAGGTACTAACCTGCATTTGCTATTCAATTTCTGAAGCCTGGGGACATTTTCATCGTGTTTACTCCAACTAGAAGCACTTATAAAAAAACAATTTAAATACCACATTCTTAATGGTTCTCTGCAGTAAACTAGGGTTTCCATATTTTAGGAAACCACAAAATTGTGGTACTTTTCCCATTGTGTTGCTATACATCCGGGTGCTACCTTACATTTTGCCTGAAACCTGACCCAGTGCTCTAGCCCAGCCTATGGCAACCTGTTACCCACCAGATGTTTTTGACTATGATGCCCATCTGCCCCAACGGCCATGGCCAACAGTCAACAATGATGGGAGTTGCAGTTCAAAAGCATCTGGTGCGCTACAGTTTCCACATCCCTGCACACAAAATAATTGTGACAAGGTCCTATTCTGGTACAGGAGGGCTAATCACTATGAAGTGCCTCTGCTGCTCTGATCCTAGGCCGAGGCAACATAGACGGCAGAGAGAAAAATAAATAAATAAATAAATAAATAATAGAATTGTATTTATATCCCGCCCTACCCAGCTGAAGCCAGGCTCAGAGCAGCTAACAACAATAAAAGCAACACAGCATTCTAAAACCAATTCATTCTAAAATCAATTCATAATCTAATTAATGGCAACCATTGGGCTAGAGTTCTGTGAGGGTTGAAATGGAGGGAGGGAGGGGAGGAGGGGGGGGAGAGATGATAGGAAGAGAACTGCACATAGTGAGAAGCTGCAGAGGTGAGGGAGACTGAAGCTCTCGTATTCCGTTGAAATATCCAACTGTGTTTTTTGAATCCATCATTCCTCTCCTTTCTTTTGACCCAAATGGTAGCTGGAAAAGCAATATGGAAATATTTTCACCCTATGGATAGGACATCTACCCATTGTAGTACTGTCTGGATTCCAAGTAGTGAAAGAAGCGCTCATTGACCACTCTGAAGAATTAGACGAGCGACCAGAGACTCCTTTCATTAGGAACATGGCAAAAGGAAAGGGTAAGTAGTGAAGAATAAGAATTTCTACTGGTATTTTCCCAAGAGAAAACATTTAAAGGGCTGTCCAGAACAAAGGTTCTCTATTATTGTTGCACTGCAGGAAATGGGTTACTTAGGAGCGAACAGCTAGGGGCTGAGGTCTCTTCAGTGCCCCTCTAAAATATGTGAAGGGGCCTGTGTTGTAAATAAAAATATGCCCTTTTCCCTTATGGGGTATCCAAGAGCCCATATAGAGTCCTTACACAGGTTCCCTATTGGTAGGAGAAAATAACAGAGGCCAACCAGAGAATATTGAGAAGCAAAGCAGCTAGTAAGCTTGATCTTTATTGATCTGTTGCAACAGGGTGCTCCCCTCACACGCAGGAGAGGAAGAGGAACCCTTAAAATGCTGTGCCAGGGCTTATAAAGACTTTTGAAATTCCCATTCTCTAGATCAAGACCACCCCCAGAAACATTATTGTCAGGGGTTCAGGAGCAGAGGCAAGAGCAAGGGAGGAAACAGAGAGCGAAGGGGAGGAGGCAGAAGAAAAGATGAGTGATGACGACGACCCGAGATCTCCGAGCCTTTCCAGTGAATCAGAAGATTCACAGAAAGGAGCACCAGTGGCCAGGGCAAGCGGGGAGTCTAGGGGGGCACCCCAGGAAGATAGAGCCAGAGGGGACTCAGAGGAGAGCAGTTGGAAATCGGGACCAGCGTCACCGCCAGAGAGCAGGGAAGAGGAAGGGAGCCAGGGAGCAAGCGCTGGCAGCTCACAACAGGGGGGAGGGCATGAGTCAGGAGTGGCCACACCTCCATCGGGGAGCGAAGAAACGGTCAGACGGAAAGTGGAAGGTTGGGCGCGCGCGCCAAGTTCAAATGCACAGGAAAGTGACGCAGTAGGCAGCCCTGAAAGAGAGCCAGGTCCTAAAGCCCGGCGCAAGGAGACAGGGGGGTCCGGGGGGTCGGCGTCAGAAGAATCCCGGAAGGAAGAGACCCCGGGGGGCAGAGGGACCCAGAGGAGAACAGTCAGGCGGAAAAGGTGGAGCAGGGCTAGGATATTAAGTTGGTGCACAAGGGGCGGAGACTCAGACGGAGCTTCGCCGATCTAGCCACTAGACGTAGAGTTGCACGCAGCAGCGTGAGAATGGAAACTGTAATTCAATAAAGACTTTTACTTAATGATCGCTGGCTAGCGTGATCCTCTGTGAGCTAGGATCTGGAAGCAGCTCTGACAGTAAGCTCCGTCTCAGTATTGTGGGCATCTACAGCCTCGAGGAGAGGAGAGAAGCAGGTGCCTACTAGCGAGCTCACGAACGGCAGCCGACATGACGGCAGAGCAGCAGATAGCGGAACTCAGAGAAGCAGTGTCACAACTGAATGCCGAGGCTCTCGCATCCAGGAAGAGAGAGGAGGAGGCAGCCGCCGCCTACAGGGATCTCCAGGTCAGGTTGGACATGCTTACGAAGCAAGGGCAACTGACACCCAGACAGGAGGGAATTGGGTTGGCGAGACGAACAGGCGGTCTGGTCTCTCACTTCGATGGGAACCTGCAACAGTACCCCAATTTTAGAGCAGACGTAATGTGCGCACTGCAACTGCTGAATAAAGACTTTAGAGATGAGCAAGAGAAAGTGGGATTCATCATGTCCCATTTGCATGGGGATGCTAAAGCATGGCTGCGCAATTTGTGGAGGGATAATGATCCGGCGCTCCAAAATGTGGATGCCTTTATTAAAGCGATGGATGGATGTTTTTTATCAAGCATTGACGTGGATCTTGCTCGGCACCAGATACATGGACTGAAGCAAGGAAGGGCCAGCATAAGGCAGTACCATGCCCGCTTTTTCGCTTTGGTCAGTGCCCTGGAATGGGACAGAGATTCGGCCCCTGTAAGAGACCTGTTTTGGGAGGGATTGCACGGCTCTGTTAAAGATGAAATTGCGAGGGGGGAGAGACCCCGGACCACGCAGGAGATCGTTCAGAGGGAGCTGGCGGTGGGGGTGCGGCTGGAAGAACGTCCGTGGAGCAGGGACGAAGGGCGTGGAGGGCGCGAACCAGCCAGGGGCTCCTCCTTCCTTCCCAGAGAAGCAGCGCGTGCGTAATCCAGGCCTCCGTCTGGAGGAGGGACAGAACCTATGGAGGTTGGAAGTGCAAGGGCTCAGTCAGCAGCCAGAGCCCTAGCACCGACAACAGTGACGGCGAAGCCTCCTAGAGGGAACAGGAAGTGTTACATCTGCGAGGAGCCAGGGCATATGGCGAAAGAGTGTCCCCGGAGGCTCAGCAAGCACACTGCAGCCTCAGCAATGGTAACTGCAGCAACGCAGCACGGAGGACCACAGCAGGGAAACGACGCAGTCTGGCTGGAGGAAGAGGCACTGGGGCCCAGCCAGACGTGTCAGTGAAGCAGTCCCCAGAGATTTTGCAGCCCGTGAACCCCCTCCCGCCCAAACCAGTAGTGAGGCTCACCGCATCGCTCCAGCTGCCCAATGGAATCACCATGGACGTGCCAATCACCATTGACTCAGGAAGCAATGCGGACTTTATAGGGCAAGACTTTGTCGACCAGCACGCTATACAGTTGCTGCCGGCCACGCTGCCCCTGCAGGTTGTCACGGTGGATGGCAGGGAGCTGCTCGGGGGGCAAGTGGTGAAGCAGACGCCACCAATGGTGATGCGACTTGGGAATCACAGGGAAATCATCAGCTTCAACGTCACTCAACTATCGGACACGCCCATTGTATTGGGCATGAGTTGGCTGGACAAGCACAGCCCAACGCTGGCGTGGTACCAGAGGCAGCTGACCTTCGGCTCTTCCTTTTGTGCTGAACACTGCATCGTGCCCCGGCAGGAAGGAGAGGAAGAGGAGACACAGCTGCTGCTAGGCACGCTGCAAGCGATCCCCCACAAGTACGCAGAATTTTTGGAGGTTTTCTGCGAGAAGGAGGCAGACAGGCTACCCCCTCACAGACCATATGACTGCAAAATTGACCTGCTGCCGGGGGCGGCGCTGCCTAAAGGGAAGCTGTGTTCCATGTCTGAGGACGAACTGCAAGAACTCAAGGAGTTCATAGATAATAATTTGGAGCGCGGTTTCATCCGGGAGTCCAAGGCAGCGGGGGGCAGTCCTGTATTCTTTGTTAAGAAGCGGGACACGCCCCAAAAAAGACTTGTCGTGGACTATCGCATCTTAAACAGTGTGACCAAGCCATCGGACTTCCCCATGCCCCGGATCGACGACCTCCTCGCTAAGGTACGGAAGGGCAGCGTGTTCACCAAGTTAGACCTGCGAGGGGCGTACAACCTCATTCGCATGCGGGAAGGAGATGAGTGGAAGACAGCCATGTTCACGCCACTGGGCACCTACGAATATAGAGTTATGCCTTTTGGATTGCAAAATGGCTCCCACGTTTTTCAAGCATTCATGCATCACGTGCTGGCGGGACTTCTCTAAAAGACGTGTGTCTGTTTCTTAGATGACATCCTGATCTTTTCGGAATCGCAGCAGGAGCATGACAGACACGTCAAGGAAGTGCTGAGCAGGCTAAAGCAGCATAGGCTCTACGCCAAGCTGGAGAAGTGCCAATTCGACGTGACTGAGGTGGATTTTCTGGGCTACAAGCTGTCTGACAAGGGGCTCGCCATGGACAGCGCCAAGGTGCGAGCGGTGTTGGATTGGAAAAGCCCACGCAACCGGAAGGAGGTCCAACGGTTTGTCGGCTTTGCGAACTTCTATCGCAAGTTTATCAAAGGCTTCGCTATGCAGACAGCGGCCATCACGGACACGCTTAGCTCCAAGAAAAAGAGGTTCATCTGGACAGAGCAGGCGGAGCAGTCCTTTCAGGCACTCAAGTGTCTCTTCGCGTCGGAGGAGCAGCTGCTGCATGTCGATCCCAGCAGGCCGATGAGGGTCGAGACAGACGCCTCGGACAGAGCCGTGGGGGCCGTCCTGCTGCAGAAAAACCCGCAGGGGGTTTGGCGGCCGGGAGCGTTTTACTCCAGGAAGCTCAGCAAGTCCAAACAGAACTACACCATCTGGGACAGGGAGTTGCTGGCCATTCATGCAGCGTTCAAAGCCTGGAGGCACTTCCTGATCGGCGCCAAGCACACGGTGCAAGTTTGCACGGACCACAAGAATCTGGAGCACTGGCGCACGGCACAGTTCCTGAACCAGAGGCAGATACGTTGGGCTGAGTTCTTTGCGAACTTCGACTTCCGAATAGAGTATGTCCCGGGGGACACCAACATCATGGCGGACGCTCTCTCCCGTAAGCCACAGTATCTGGAGGACGCAGCGCCAGCGGCCGCCATGCACATCTTCGCACCAACAGTGTGGGCGTGCGCCGCGGCAACCGTGGACCTGGAGGCGGTGCGACGAGCGTTGCAGGATGACTCCTTCGCGCAAGCAAAGATGGCAGAGGTGCAAAAGGGCACGGCAGCGACCGACGGGTTCCAGCTGAGAGATGGATTGCTCATCCGTAAAGGGGCCATCTACGTGCCGGGGGACGAACTTCGCGCCAAGGTGCTGCAGCAGCTGCACGACGCGCCCACTGCCGGGCACTTTGGCAAGTAGAAGACGGTGGAATTAGTCGCCAGGGATTTCTGGTGGCCCGGAATGAGAGGGGAGGTCGCGGACTACGTGGCGAGGTGTGACACCTGCCAGAGGGCCAAGCCAGTGCACAGACCGCCGGCCGGACTGTTGGAACCGCTGCAAACTCCGGTCGAACCATGGGAGAGGGTGGCCCTGGACTTTGTCACGGATCTGCCCAGCTCGAGGGGCAAGACGGCAGTGCTGGTGGTGGTGGACTTGTTTTCCAAGATGGCACATTTCATTCCGTGCGCTAAGGTGGCCACGGCGGAGCAAACCGCCAAACTGTTCATAGACCACGTGTTCAAGGTTCACGGTCTGCCACGGTCTATTCTGTCCGACCGGGGGCGGCAGTTCATCTCGAATTTCTGGCAGAAGCTGATGGGCTTCCTGAACGTCAAGATCAACCTGGCGTCGGCGAGACACCCGCAGACCAACGGGCAAGCGGAGGGGGTCAATGCCATCATGCAGCAGTACCTGAGATGTTATGCGAATCAACAGCCTGCGACGTGGGTGGATTACCTGCCGCTCGCCGAGTTCGCCTACAACAACACGAAGCACGTGTCCACGGGGGTCACGCCGTTCTTCGCCAACAACGGGAGGCACCCCAGAACCTTCCCGGGACTGGAAAGAATGGGGGAGGGGGAGCCGCAGACAGCAGATGCGTTCGCGTCGGAGTTGCAGGAAGTCCACGATCAGCTGCGGCGGCACTTGGAGCTGGCCAAACACGCATACAAGGTACAAGCGGACAAACACAGAAGGGTTGGCGAAGAGATCCATGTGGGAGACTGGGTCTGGTTAGCAGCCCACGCAGTGCCGGCCAGGTCGTTGGCCAAGAAGAAACTGGGACATAAGCAACTGGGGCCCTACCAAGTCGAAGAGCAGGTCAACCCGGTAGCTTTCAGGCTGGCGCTTCCGGAGGGTTCCAGAATGCATCTGGTGTTCCACAGATCGGTGCTCACTCCCTACAAGGCGCCACACAGGTTTCAGGAACCCAGAACGGCACCGAGTCCACTCAGAGAAAGAACTGGGCACGCGGGAGTGGCACAGGAGGAGCGCATCAACGAAGTCACGGAGATTTTGGACTCCAGATGGGGGGAAGAGGGGGTAGAATGCTTTCTCGCCAAGGAGGGCACCCCGGCCAGTGCGAACAGCTGGGTGCCGGGCTACGCCTTGGACGAACCTCTGCTCAAAGACGAGTTTCATGCCCTCTTCCCACATAGGCCAATGCCAGAAGACTTTTTCGACGACTGGCTTTTCACGCCCACGCTTTCTGCCAGCACGTTCCGGGGGTTCGACTCGGACGAGGACCCGATACGAGACGCCCGTTCCCCGGAGGGGTCCCCCTCGGGATCTGCCTCAGAACCCTCGTATTGGTGGGACGACAGACCAGAGGAGCAGTGGCGCAGGAAGTGGCTGGAAGGTCCAGGACGAGCAACGCCGCCAGGAGGAAGTGAGGGAGAGACGGACATGGACGTTTTCGGGGATGACCCTGGTTTCGAGCACGGCGGCACGGAGATGGAAGCGGAGGTGACCGTCGTCGACAAGGGCAGGGAGGAAGAACCGGGAGACTTCAGATGGAGGCCCGCCACGGGAAGCGAACGGTATCCGACGTTCGTCCCTTTGACACAGCAGCACCCAGCTCCCGCACCGAAAGGAGGGGAGGGGGGAACGGGGGGCTTCGAGGGGGGGATGGATGTCAGGGGTTCAGGAGCAGAGGCAAGAGCAAGGGAGGAAACAGAGAGCGAAGGGGAGGAGGCAGAAGAAAAGATGAGTGATGACGACGACCCGAGATCTCCGAGCCTTTCCAGTGAATCAGAAGATTCACAGAAAGGAGCACCAGTGGCCAGGGCAAGCGGGGAGTCTAGGGGGGCACCCCAGGAAGATAGAGCCAGAGGGGACTCAGAGGAGAGCAGTTGGAAATCGGGACCAGCGTCACCGCCAGAGAGCAGGGAAGAGGAAGGGAGCCAGGGAGCAAGCGCTGGCAGCTCACAACAGGGGGGAGGGCATGAGTCAGGAGTGGCCACACCTCCATCGGGGAGCGAAGAAACGGTCAGACGGAAAGTGGAAGGTTGGGCGCGCGCGCCAAGTTCAAATGCACAGGAAAGTGACGCAGTAGGCAGCCCTGAAAGAGAGCCAGGTCCTAAAGCCCGGCGCAAGGAGACAGGGGGGTCCGGGGGGTCGGCGTCAGAAGAATCCCAGAAGGAAGAGACCCCGGGGGGCAGAGGGACCCAGAGGAGAACAGTCAGGCGGAAAAGGTGGAGCAGGGCTAGGATATTAAGTTGGTGCACAAGGGGCGGAGACTCAGACGGAGCTTCGCCGATCTAGCCACTAGACGTAGAGTTGCACGCAGCAGCGTGAGAATGGAAATTGTAATTCAATAAAGACTTTTACTTAATGATCGCTGGCTAGCGTGATCCTCTGTGAGCTAGGATCTGGAAGCAGCTCTGACAATTATGCATACATCACAGAAGGGGTGTAACCTAAGACTACCCCTCAGATACATCCCACCTACATCACAGAAATTTAAATGTTGTTTTTCTCTTGTCCTTGTTTATCTCCTGTCTGGCAAGTTATTTGATTGGATTGCCTGGGGAGCCTGGCCATTCTTTTGTAGTGGTAAAATACTTATTTCCTGGGCCAGGTCACAGGCTCACACCTTATTCAAACAGACATATCCTTGAGACAGGATTTGTGAGGAAAGAGACAATGGGGAGGCTTTTCCAGTTTAACCTTGCAGAGAAAGGATTTGGTCAGTTTAGGAATCAAAATTGTTCCAGGTTGGTCTTCCTGTGTTGATCTATGTATGTGCAGTTATGAACATTACCATATATCTAAGACCATAAAATTCCTATCACACCTGGCTCCGCCAAAGTTCATGGCAATTGCCATTCTAATGGTGGGCGTGAGCCACATCATGTAACTGATCATGCGAGGTGGGACTCACTTGCCCCCTTTGAGGCATTCTCAAAGTAAAGGAAGGAGTGAACTCTGATTAATAAGAATACACACAGAGGCTTGAACCAGCAAGATTCTGGGAAGGGTGCACATAATAAACTAACTCTCCATGCCTCCACTCCTCAGCCCAGGTCATTTTATTCACAAAAGAACTTTTACAGAGTGTTCGTAAGAACCAATCATATTTCTTCTGAACATTTCAACAAACCCCACGTGGGGAAAAGGTAAACTACCAAAACTAATTAAGCACACAGAACTACAAAGGAGTACATTTGGCAAGCCCGGGAGGTGATCAACAAGCAATATACATGATAAGAAGGATGGCCAGGAGGACAGCGATCATTATCACCTTTATGTGAAACCTGTTTCCTGGCCCTAAGATCCTAAGATTAACATATCAGAAAAGCTACATCAAAGAAGTTTGCCCACTGTCTTTGATGACCCAGGAGCCTGCCTGTCTAAGCAACTGGGCTGTGTATGTGACTTGTGAAGAGAGAGAAATGGGCAGTAGAGGAACAGTAGAGGAAATGGCCAGAGATGCAGGCGGTTGTGGGATTTGATCAGAAATTATTGTCTATGTATCAAACCCAGTCAACACAATGCATTCATCGTGGACACAATGGCTTGATGCATATTTTATAATTCCTCATAGTAATCCCACCTGACCCCACACTCTGGATATTTGCACTCCTACACCCTTCCTGGTATTTTATTCAAGTTGGCACCCTGATGGATTGCAACTAGCAAGATTCAACTGCAGGTAGAAGTTTGTTGCCTGTTGTAATGCATTTACTATCCTGGCCCTCAGTGCTGGATGAAGAGCTTGAACTCTGAGTTCTTTCTGCTGAAGGTCTTGACGCCTACATCAGATTGGTACCTTGCCAAGGCACAGGTTAAAAGAAGTGGCAATTCCATAAGAGGGAAAGATACCCATATTAAATACCAGATGACTTTTGGAGACTGGTGCCTGCATTGGCTGGATGAGGTGGCGGGCTGGATGAGGGCCAATAAAGTGAGTCTGTATCCTGGTAAAATGGAGGTATGGTGGGTGGAGTCTAGATAATTGTTCAGTTTACTGCTATGGATGGGGTTGAACTCCCCCTGAGAGAACAAGTTCATAGACTAGGCGTGCTCCTGGATAAATCTTGGCTGCTAGAGGCCCAGTGACCTTAATGCCTTCTACCAGCTTCAGCCAGCAAGGCAGCTTTGGCTAGTAAGACAGCGAAAGTAGTTTCTGGATCAGGATAGCCTAACTACTGTCATCCATGTGCTGGTTATCTCTAGGCTGGATTACACAATGTGCTGCATTTGGGGCTGCCCTTGAAGCAGCGTCTGGCAAAAAATGCAGTGGCTTGACTGCTCATGGGGGCAGGACATAGCCAGCATGTTATGCCAGGGGCTGACAATTAGCTAAGTTCAAGGTGCTGGTTGAACAAAGAGCCTATAAAACTTGAGATCAATATATCCCTTCCAATAAGCTTTTCTGTTGAAATCTTTCTCAGTTTTGCTTCTTTTCAGCCCTCGGTTCCTCTGGGAGGATGAGCGGAATATAATTGTAATAATAAATACAGTCAAACCTCAGATCTCGAATGCCTCCATTTTGGAACTTTTCGGCTCCCAAACGTCAAAAACCTTGGAAGTAAATGCTCATTTCTTTTTAATGTTTTTTGGTAGCCGAATTCGGTAAGCCGAATTTGGTAGTCTAACACAGCCTCCACTTGAGTGCAGGAAGCTCCTGCAACCAATCGGAAGCCACCACTCAGTTGAACGGATTATGTTCAACAACACAGGTTTGACTATTACAATAATAATAATATGGTATTGGCCCGAATAGAAACCGCACCCACCATTGATGCACTACAGTCTTGTCAAGAATATGGTCAGAATGCACCCTCAATAAAAGCCCCATCTGGCGGGACCAGTAGAAGTAGTAACTGGTTGACATCACACATTATATCCTTAAAAACAGTGCGGCAAAATTGGCTGAATTGAGTTTGTTTGTTTGTTTGTTGAAGCTTTTCAGCATACTAACTAATCTAGATAAATAACAAAAACAAAAAAGGAAGAGAGAGAGACAGAGGAATTCCAAGCCCTCTCTCAAAGGTATGTCTTAACTCTTGTCTCACACAGAAGGGAGTGGACCCTCCCAGCTCTCACCTGGGTGCTTCCCTTTCTTCCCCCAGTCTCCCACCCTGGGAGATCTTTCCTTCTCTGCCTCTCACACAGGCCAGCTGTCACCTTCATGTGTGTACCCTCATTAACCCAGGGCAGAGGACATCACAAAACAAAACAAAACATAAGCAAAAGCAAAATAGCTAAAAGAAGACAAAAATAATAATTAAAACGTGAAGAGTGAAAGAGAGAAATAAATAAAGACAACTTCTGATTCTTCGTCTGTAAATTATATTTATTCATAATATTTTAGGTGTTCATTCCAGTGTGATATCCAACTGTTTTCCAGGATAATATCCAGCTGTTCCTTGTTCTGCTAGGTGAACATCGTCAGCCCCAGACATCACTAAATGTCAAGAATAGTCCTCTTCCAATCTTGTATGATGACTTTATCTCCCCCCCCCAATTCCAACCATTACTCCATGTTTAAAAACAATAAATCATTCATTTTTATTTAAACACGAAACTTTCCGCTATAGTCATATATTTAAAAAATAATCTGTTATGTACTGAGTTGAATAGGATCCAAAATGCAGCAGTCTGATTGGTCCTAGAACAATAGGATCCAAAATGCAGCAGTCTGATTGGTCCTAGAGCAATAGGATCCAAAATGCAGCAGTCTGATTGGTCCTAGAACAATAGGATTCAGAATGCAGCAGTCTGATTGGTCCTAGAACAATGCAGCAGTATGACTGGTCCGCAGGAGCCACCCAATCCAGCTCCAGGTGGAAGTGAATCCACAACCTGATTGGCCTACAGGAGAATCCTGGAATTAGCCAATCACGTGCAGCCTATTGTGTAAATAATGTATATAAAGCAGATATTTTGGGGGAACTTTCATTCCTCCTCACCACTATGAGCTGAATAAAGGGCATGAAATCCACTCTCAATTCCGAGTATATTTCATAATCCATAGTTATTTACTTGTATATTCATTATTTTACACCCATTTTGATTTTTTGCGATCCCATTTCCTGTAGGAAAATTTAGCAAGGGGGGGGGGAGAACTTCCGTTTCCACCACTTCCAATTTTCCCAATAGTGTCACTATAAGCTTGATGGAATTTCCCTCTAAATTCCATCCAATTTGTACCCAGAATCCTTTCTGCATCATCTTGTAATTCTTTGCTGTAGAGAGTCTAAGCAGCTCTTACATGCAAAGGCATGAATCATTGTTTGTTCTGAGATGGCAACTTTTTACATTGATATCTGTAAATAATAATTTCTCTTTGCTTTGCCAAGGTATTGCATTATCAAATGGTCACTCCTGGAGGCAACAGAGACGCTTTGGTGTAGTTACTATGCGGAAGCTGGGGCTGGGGAAGAAAGGCATGGAGCACCAAATAGCAGAGGAGGCCCATCAGCTTGTGGAGGTTTTTGCACGTTCAAAGGGTATGTGATGCTAAGTGATGGTGCGGAGCTGGCATATGGAGATATATTTGTGTCCTACCTCTGTCCATTTTAGGAAGGAATGTGATATGTTTTTCTTGGTTCCTAATGGAGATCCCAGCAGTTTCTCTTGGCCACCATGAAATCCCACTCTCAGTATGAAGAGGAGCAGCTGAACTAACATTAGTATAATTTTATTTTTCAGGACAGCCACTTGATCCCTCCATGCCCATCACTAATTCAGTCTCCAACGTGATATGTGCTGTGTCTTTTGGGCACCGGTTTGCTCTTGAGGATGAACAGTTCCAGAAGCTGATAGAAGCCATGGATTTTGTCCTAAAATTTATAGGAAGCTTCGTTCATGCTGTGAGTAGTCATTTTCATATATACACACACATATATACACACACACACTTTTATTGATTTTTTTAACATATTTGTTTCAACAGTCATACAACATATCTTCTCATTTTATACAATCTTGTAGACTTCCGTCAACACCTCTGATGATTTTCCATTCTTTATCACTTATTCTGCATTTCTTAATTTCTATATTACCTACATTTAATTGTCCTTAACTATATTTCTCTTCATAAGCTTTCTTGCAGTATTTCAAATAATCCACTTTACAAAACTTATTGCAGTCCTACTAGCGTAATCTATTCATCACAATTACTTTTCAAATAATTCATATATTTACTCCAGTCTTCTAAGAATCTCCGATCCCCCAGGTTTCGAAACCTTCCTGTAAATTTATCTAATTCTGCGTAGTCCATCAACTTCACCTTCCATTCTTCTTTCGTTGGTAGTTCTTCTTGCTTCCATTTTTGTGCCAATAATATTCTTGCTGCTGTCATTGAATATAAAAACAACTTACAATCCTGTCTATTTATATCATCTCCTACAATGCCAAGTAAAAATGCTTCTGGTTTCCTAATAAATGTATATTTCAACATCTTTTTCATCTCATATATCATTTCCCAGAGGTTTTTCACTTTTTTTACTTTCCCGCCACATGGGATAAAAAGTTCCTTCCTTTTCTTTACATTTCCAACATTTATTACTTACTTTATACTTTTTACCTAATTTTACAGGGGTAATATACCACCTCAACATCATTTCCATCACATTTTCTTTTAAAGCATTGCATGCAGTAAATTTTAATCCTTTTTTCATATTTTTTCCCAATCTTTCAATTATATATTATATTCAAAGTCTTTGGCCCAACGTATCATAACCAACTTTACCTCCTCATCTTTCAAGTGCCATTCAAGCAGCAATTTATATGTTTTAGACAAAATTTTATACTTATTTTTCAATACCTCTATTTCAAATTTTGATTTATTATCATCAAATACTTTCCCCCTAAAATCCTGTTTAAACATTTCATTAACTTGGCGGTAGTGCAGCCAATCATTCACATATCCTTTAACCTCTTCATAAAGTTTCATTTTCCATTTACTTCCTTTTGTATTAATTTTTCATATGTAACCCGATTTATACTCATATTTATCTTTTTCACACTCATTGCTTCTAATGGAGACAACCACTGCGGTGTTTTACGTTCTAATAGGTTTTTATACCTATCCCATATTTCGAAAAGAGATCTTCAGAATATATGGTTTCCAAATCCTTTATGGACTTTTGTCTTATTATACCACAAATACGTGTGCCAACCAAATCTATTATCATAACCTTCCAAATCCAACATATCTGTATTTTCTAACAACATCAATTCCTTTAACCAACAGAGGCAAGATGCTTCATAGTACAGTTTCAAGTCTGGCAGGGCGAAATCCCCTCTTTCTTTAACATCTCTTAACAACTTATATTGAATTCTTGGTTTCTTCCCCTGCCTTTTGCCACTCTTTAAAATTGCTGCCCCCTTGATTATTGGAATTGATTGAAACAAAAATAACATCTTTGGTAGCACATTCATTTTAATAGCAGAAATCCTCCCCCAAATGATAATTTCATCCTTCCAGATCTTTTTTATTCCATTCTGAAAAAGGTCTATATTCTTTGATGTTATCAGTTTCTCGCCTTGCCACCTGACAATTATCAGTTTCTCGCCTTGCCACCTGACTTGTACCACTATTATCCTGCCTTCTTCATATTTGAAGATTTGCTGAGCTTCAAATTTATTTTTTATATACAAAACCACTCCCCTCTTCTTGCTCTTGTCTAAATTCATTTCCCAGTTTTTTATTAATCAGTACTCTTCTGTTTCCTAGCCACATGTGTCTCTTGTAAACAAATAATATCCAATTTTTTTTCTTTAGGGAATGTTCAATTTTGTTCCTTTTCTTTTTGTCATTTATGCCATTAACATTCCAAGTCCATAATTTCATTGCCATTTTAAGTTCTCTTTAAAAGTGAAAGAATAAAAGTCTTTAAACTTCTCCTCCTCCTCCTCCTCCCTTCAATACAATACTCCTTCAATACTAACTTTATCTTCCTCTTCTGGACCTGCTAGTCCTGCTGCTGCTGCTTCATCTCCTTTTCCCAACTCTGTATATCCTCAGGAATTTGTGCGTTTCACCTACATTTTTAAATTTAAATTTCTTTTTTTTGTAATAAAACAAAATTCCATCTGGAAATTCCCATTTAAATTCAATTCCATTTTTCCTTAGCATCTGTGTCAGTGGTTTATATTGGTCCCATTTTTTCAACAACCGAAGTGGGACGTCTTTAAAAATGATCGTAAATACTCCATCAAGTGTATTTTTGGTTTCTATGGAAGCCACCCAGAGTGGCATAATCTTTTTTCTCTATTTTTCTGCAGAATCAAATTTCTCATCTCTCTATCTTTGAATATAATCAATCAATCTCCTGGAAATTTATTTGCGTTAGTAGTCTTTGTTCTAATCCTAAATGCATTCTGTATCATCTTCTTAACCTCCTCCACTTCCATACTTAACCGTTATGCAATTTCCGTTGTTAATTTCTCCAAGATGTTTTCTCCTTGTACTCCTGGGACTGATCTAAACCTCAAGTTCATTTCTCTTTGCCTCAGTTCATTCATAGCAATCACATCCCACAGTTCTTCCTGAGTATTATTAATTTCTGAAACTTCTCCTTTGACTTTCTCTTCCTCCTTTTTCATATCTCTTACTTCCTGTTTCGTTCGCTTCATTCCTTCTTCTAAACTCTGTGTTCTTTTAGTTATCTCCCTCATCTGACCTTTCAATTCATTGACAGTCATATCAAAATTTTTATCCATCTATTCCAATCTAGTCTCCATTTTTTTCACTTTGTTTGATGTTTTTTTTAATTTCTGCAAACATTCTAAAAATATCTCCTATATATTCACTTTCTTGTTTCGATCCGCTCCTCTCCAATGGTGTTCCCCCTTCTCCAACATTTTTCTGTGTCTTCTTCATTATACTTCTATTATTTTAGATGTTATTTTATTCCTCACCACTAGATGTCACCCACCAATACTAAGAATGGACACCAATTATATCCTTTCTGCCTCTTGTTTGGCCAATGCAATGTAGCAGGTAAACAACAATGAGAGAGAGAAAATTATAATCCACAGATATATGCAATTTTTAATAAAAAAGTAATAAAAAAAATTAACAAAATTTTATTCTTCTGCCACTTGTTTGGCCAATCCACCACAGTGTCAAAGCAGGGAAATTATAATCCAATTTAGATCCAAATAATAAAATGATGAAACAGGAAAAACAATAAATAGTTCTTCTGCCACTTGCTTAGCCAATCCACTGTAAAGTTTTACGACTGAAATACAGCAACAGGGTTGCCAAACATAAATAGAGGAAGGAAAGAGTACCAAAACAAAAATAACTTAGTCCAGTTCGCAGAACAACCAGTCCATAAAAAATAAAAATAACCAGGAGAGAAGAAGAGTATCAATAATATATATAAAAAAGAAAACCCAAGTCCGTCACCACAAAAAAGGAAAAAGGAGTTAAAACCTTCTCAGTCCCACAATCCAATCTCAGACTGTCACAAAAAGTAAAAAAATAGAAGACAGGAAACTGGGGTGGGGCGTGGGTAAAGTAATCCTCTTTCTCCTCTCTGCTCTTCTCCAACAAAATAAGATAAAATGAAAATTACCATTAAAAATATATCTCTCTTTTGTTCAGGCTTAGCAGTTCCCCAGAAATGCTGCTGTCTGGCACACAAATAGAAACTTAAAAGTTAAAAAAAGAGGCTTCTTAATTATAATTACACAGTTTCCCAAAAGCAAAAGTAGTTTCTCCTCCTGCTATCTCAGAGATCCTCAGACAGACAAGCCACCCCCATGGTAAGGGTTTTCTACCCCATTATTATTATTATTATTATTCTATATAGTCTTAAGTTAAGCAAAGTGTTTATATAAATTTAAAAAGCTCCACTGTAGGAAGACTCACTGCTTTGTTGTTCCATAGGAACTTCCTGCATATAAGTTGAATCCCAGTCCGGGCTGACCTCCTTTTTTCCACCCCGCTGCTTCTGAATCACTCTAATTCTTTTAATTTTTATCTTCTTTTCGCCAATTAAATCCGGGTTTCTAATTTTTTAAGAATCGATCACTGTGCTGGGTAAGCTTGAGGCTGCACTTCTCGAGAGTAGAAAATGGCATCCCGCACCAGCGTCTTGATCATGCTGATCTTTCTGCTCCCAAAGGGAGCGTTTCAGGCAGCAGAGAGACCGCTTCTCGGCTTGCTGGGATCCTGCCTTCTGAGGTTTTGGGGAGCTTCCGGGGCCCTTGCAATACCCCCTTTCCCCCCTCTGAAAAGCTGGATTCTCCCCCAAGGGCTGAATCCCGCTTGCTCCCGGCTTCGCGACCAACTGGAAGTCCCATGAGTAGTCATTTTTGTTCCTACTAAGCCAAACAGGTGTCCCTTAATACCACAAATCAGGAGCTTAATACCACAAATCAGTATTTTGGAATCCATTATGATAGAGGATAGAAGGTTGGAGAAGTGAGATCAGGTTTAAATTGATCTGAGATAAAGGCCACTTACAATCTCACAGCCTGAGCAATTTCTCATGATTATCACTGAGATAAAAAACATGAGTAAGAAAACTTTGTCCACCAGAGGAGACTCTTTGGAAGAAAGTTGGTTAAAAATGGAACAATGACCTTCAGAATAGGTCATCAAGAGCCCACCAAGGTGAAGAGAGGGGAACCAAATAATCTTCTCAAGGAGGGAATTACTTAGTTTTGTTGCCATCATGGAAAACTAAATGTGTCTACTCTCTGCCCACATAGCAGTGTCAATGATGATGGTGTCCAGGGTGAGGCCCCTGCAGCCACCACCTTGGCTGGAAATTTTTAAATGAAAAAGAGACCAGCAACTCAAGCACTATCCCTACTGCTAAGGAAAGCAGCTCCCTTCTGTGTAACCCATTTTGCATTTTGGTACACACCACTTGACTGGGGAACTACAGGCAACTTTATATCAGTGTTCTAGGTGCATTTGGAACAAGGAATTTCATTAATGTGAGCAGTTTCTGAGCTCTGGGTACAGTACTAAGCCTAAGATTTTAGATTAAAACTGCAGAATGGAAGGAAAGGAGGACTTTATTTTGGCTCCTCACTTCCAACCTCTCTCTGAAGACTGGAAAAGAGACTCTCTTAAGAAAATTAGGGGGTCATGTAGGGGAAGCATGGCTTTGTTTTCTGCAGTCTTCAGATGAGGACTAGACCATGTGAAAAATGAATATAAGATTTTAGCTGCGGTTCATTCATTTTCAGCTTTGTATTCTTTTTATTAAATAGGCACAATTAAACATTCAATTGCTGCACCCATAATCTAGGTTTAAGGTGCCATTTAGCTTGGAGCTTTCATATCTCAGTTTCTAACACTGTTTTATATTAGTCCAAGTTTTATTTTCTAGCTCCTTATATATTCAGAAAATGTAAGTAATTGATCATTAATGAAAAAACAAGGAAGGAGACAAACAAGGAAGGAAGAAAAACATCCTTCTTCAAGCTTTATTTTTTTGATATGAAAGATCAGTATTACTTGACTGGTGAACAGGGGGATTTAAGAAATAAAATTATAAATTGGAGAAATACACATTTTGAATGATGGCTTTCTTTCCATTTGTGTATTAGGCAAATATGGTTTTAAATGTGAGTTTACTTGAATTCCTCCCACACCCTATTCTCCACTGACCCCCACCTACCACAAAAGGCCACTAACTTGTTCCAGGAGGGGTCCCGTGATTGTGCCCGGTTTTGGAATGATGCCAGGGAGCTGGGAATATATTTTGAGAGATACTTTTCTTTCACATTTTCAGCTAGGGATAATTCACAGAACCCAATCATTGTTTGATTCCAGAGAAGCTATAGATACCTTCCTTCTTCTTAGTGAGACTCAAACTAATATGCTAGCCCTGAAGAATAATGCAGATCATGTTTTATAAGTGCAATTCCAAAGCACAAACGGTGTGACCAAGCTTCCTCATGGTAATGGCAGCATTTCTGCTATCTTTCCTTTAGCTTTATGAAATGCTCCCATGGCTCATGAAACATCTCCCAGGGCCCCACAAGAAGGCTTTCTCCTGCATGGAGATGGTGCGTTCATATGCAAAGGAGGAGATAGAGAAGCATAAGGAGAATCAGTCTCTGCATGATCCACAAGATCTCATTGATTTCTATCTACTTCAGATGGAGAAAGTAAGTATCTGCTTGAAAGCGAATGCTGCTCATCCAAGGAATCATTATATTCCCTGTTATAAGTGAATACTAATCTCTTGCCTGGAAACCAGCATCTTTTTTCCTGAATCTCAGTTGAAAATGGCATTGAGTTCCCCCCAAATATTTCTCATAGTCAATTTAGTTGCTAAAGTGGGTTGACATCCATCCATTAGCATTGTTAAAAATGTGAGTGGAAAGAGGTGGAAGCCTAAGTGTGTTAAGGGGTCTTGCCTATGGAGCATTCCCTCTGTACATAAATTTCTTTGGATTGATGTTCATTTGACATTCAAATGTGGACTGAAAAAATAGAAAATCCTAAACAAAATGCTCATAAACTAGAGTATGACTTCAAATCCCTGTCTCATCTATCTTCATATACTAGAAAGGACAAATATATATTCATCTTTCCCTCTGGACAATGTTTATCATAATGACAAACGAATGGTTAAATATGTTTAGCAGTAAGTACCATATTTCATCACATAATTGTCACAGTTTTATACCAATTATTCTTTTTTAAAAAGGGGGGTGCAACGATTATTTGGTCAAAAACCAAGGAACGACCCTTAATTGAGAAAACAGTGTTTATGAAGAAACATAATTATGTTTATAATGCTTATTACTTGTTACTAACTGTTTTTGGTGTGATTAGGATGCACAGAATATGTGTGAACAGGCACAGGAAGGATAATAGGTAGTCCAAACTGGGGCAAGGCATTGTCATGCACGCTTACAATGCCCTGTGACCATTACGTGGTGAATGCTTTGGGGATGATTTGAAAAAAGGAGCTTGACTATTATATGGTGGTGACCATTAGGCAGTGAAATATGTAGCACACATTTTGAATATCCGCTGCCAGAGTTTCCGTTGGATCACTCTCTTCATGCCAGTATTGGGTTATTATGCTAACCCACAGATCCTGAAATCTAGCACCAGCAGCTACCGCTGTAAATACAGGAAAGTGTGTGTGTGGGGGGGGGGGGTTTCTTATCATAACCAGCTATGAAACAGAGGGCCGGTCCACCCACGAGGCAGGCTGTGAGAGCTGCCTTGGGCAGTGGAATGCCAACAGGAGGCATCTCTGGGGATGTGCTGCCTAGCCAGCTGCTAGTGGAGAAGCAAAGGGGGCAGCTTCTGGCAAGATTTCACCAAAATCTTTCAATATCTTATCAAGCTCCCTTTTGTTGTTGCCACTTTGTGGGCACTGCTGTGCAACCTCGGTAAGGCAGGTGGCAGCAACAGTACGGCGATGGTGGCAACACCTTCCCATTTCAACTCAGGCAGTGTAAGAGGACACCCCACCCCTCATGAAGCCTGTGTGGGTGGTATGGTAATATGTGGGGGGAATAAAATAAAGTAAGTGCTGAAGGACAAGCTGTAATGTGTGTAAATGACTTGTCACTTCCCCCATTTTCAACACCAGAGCAAGAATGACCCAGAGTCCACCTATGATGAAGAAAACGTGGCTCAGTGTATTTCTGAGCTCTTCATAACAGGGTCAGACACAACCACGGCTTCTCTGAAATGGGCACTTCTCCTCCTGACAAGTCATCCAGATGTCCAAGGTGAGAGAGGAGAGCCAGGGCTTCTCTTCATCACTAGGGTGGACCATAATTCTTTAAAGGTTTCATATTGGAAAGAGTTAAATGTGAGTTTATGATGGAAATTATGGAAGGCAAATTTTATTGACTTTCATTACTTTCATGTCTGGAAAGATCAGTTTCCCTCACCAATATTTTCCTACATAGTTTCTGTAATATATAAATTTCAGAAGTAAAAATGTAAAATGCCCACAATGCCCTCTTCCCACAGGACATTTCCAGTCTATGATTACTGGGACAGGTAGAGATGGAGGGTCTGAATGTGTAATGGAATTGGGATAGGAGAGGGTTGGTGCAGTGGATGGGCCTCCACTGTGAAACTAAGGTTGGCAGTTCAAATCTGCATGACAGGTGAGCTCCCGTTGCTCTGTCCCAGCTTCTGCCAACGGAACAGTTTGAAAGCATGCCAGTGTAAGTAAACAGGTAGTGCTGCGGTGGGAAGGTAATCAGCATTTCTGCGTGCTCTGGAACTCATCATGCTGTCCAGTTGTGCCAGAGGTGGTTTAGTCATGCTGGCCACATGACCCCGAATGCTGTCTGTGGATAAACACCAACTCCCTAGGCCTGAAAGTGTAATGAGCACCACACCGCATAGTCTCCTTTGATTGGACTTAACCGTCCAGGGGTCCTTTATCTTTACCTTTATATGAGTGATGCTAGCCAAAGAGGAAATGAGGAAATGAAGATTAATAAAACTAAGTAGGAAATATTGAGGGCAGGGGATTTAGAACACACACACACACACACACACACACACACACACACACACGAAGCCTTTGAGCTCAGCCCTTCATCAAATCCAGCCAGCTCTGGTAACCAGAAAGAACTGCAATGAGCTTCACTTTCAGCCTTTTCACACTTGAGATCTAGAGTGGGGAAGAATCATGTACACAGACGAGCTCTTTGGAGGACCAGGTGACCTAAAAATGCAAGAAACCTGGACTCATTCACAGAGGATTATGGAATATGTTCAAGGGAAATAAATGCCCATCTGAAATAAAATGCAATATTCACAATAAATCTTCTGTTTCCATCATTCTCTTCAGATAAAATGCACAAGGAAATAGAAGATGTCATAGGTTCTACTCACTCAATCTGCTATCAAGATAAGAAGAAACTGCCCTACACCAATGCTGTGATTCATGAAATGCAGCGCTTTAAATACATCAGTTTTTTGGGGTTCCCTAGGCAATGTACAAAGGATTTGAAGCTGCGTGGTTTTCTCATTCCCAAGGTATAACAGTGTGATACAGCTGCACTCCTGTAGCCCAAGAGCAAAGAGCAGCAGAAGGTTTCATATTGAGAGATGCAGCCAGCTGTACAGGACCTTCCTGTCTAGTCAAAAATCTGAAGGGCAAGAGCAGGAGCTCCATCTGCAGACATGTTTCACCATCAGCAAGTGCCATTCCATGGGGCAATTGTGGCAGGGGAGGAGCCTGAAGTATCCAGAGGTCTCACCTGGGTTGTGAGCTTTCATTTTAAAAGAGGTGGCAGAAAGCCCTCTTGTGTTCCTGCCTGTACAGAAATTTTGTTAAGGTGAAGAATACAAAACCAACCCCAACCCCCCCCCCAAAAAAAAATAATAAATCACACAGGTCTCTGCAATGATTAGTCTTGGGATAGTGTGGAACAATCCAGAAATGTGTTGATCTGAATGCATTCCAAATCACTTCTTTCAAATCACTTGCAGGGGACTTTTATTGTTCCTGATCTACGCTCTGTTCTTCTTGATCCAACACGATGGGAGACACCTGCAGAGTTCAACCCAAATCATTTCTTGGACAAGGATGGACAATTTGTGAACAGAGAAGAATTCCTTCCATTTGGTGCAGGTAAATGCAGAAGACCAAGCTATGTTTTGATCTGTAGATGTGCTTATCTGTCTGCTTCCAGAAAATGACATCAGCAGCAGCACAGGAGGGAGTGGGCCAGAGCTGTAGCAGCGTCTTTCTGGCTGGAGTGGCAGCGCTGGTCAGCAGAATGGGGCAAGGCAGTGGCAAGTTAAGGGGATCTCTGGGTTGGTGGCTTGGGGCCAGAGCCATAACTAGGTGATCTTGTGCCCCTGACAGAACTGTCCAGATTACGCACCCTAGCCACAGAAAAATTAGCTCTTCTTTCTCCTCTCCTCCATGCCTCCCCCCGTTCAATTCCTCACACACTTCACCTTGTATTGAATTCTTTCACAGAAAATACAATATTTAATTTATTATTTCTTAATAAAAGGTTTCATCAAAGAAAATGACATTATGATGGAAGTTGACAGTTTTTTTATGTAATTAATGGTAAAACAATACACAGATAGGTCTAAATGAAGCATACAAAAATACCATACTGATTTGTTCCACAATGATAACTTTACATTATATTTTCACAATATCTTCCATGCCACTGGTTTGAAGCATGCTTATGAGAGGTGTGACAAAAACGTTGGGCTAAAAAGCAACTCTAACAGAGAGCTTACAAAATGCCTGTTAAAAATGAATTGCACAACACTATTGTAGACATACTTCCAACTCTTCAAAAGAAAAGAACTGTTGCTAACACAGATAAAACATTTACGTAGATAATTTCTGACAGTACCCAGTTCTTTTTGAGTACTCAATAATACTTCACACAACAAAGCAGACCAAAGTACGAGATGGCTCAGTCGGTAGAGCAGGAGACTCTTAACCTCAAGGTCATGGGTTCGAGTGCCACGTTGGGCAAAAGATCCCTGCATTGCAGGGCATAGAGCTTGAAGACTCTTGGGATCTCTTCCAAGTGTATGATTATCTCTCTGTGTGGATTGTCACCTTTCTGGTCACACTTCTTTGAAGTCTCTCAGCCCCACTCACCCCACAGAGTGTTTGTTGTGGGGAAGGAAGGGAAAGGAGAATGTTAGCCGCTTTGAGACTCCTTCGGGTAGTGATAAAGCGGGATATCAAATCCAAACTCTTCTTCTTCTAAAGTATGCAATTCTTGTAAATCACCTGAAGTGTCAGAAAGCATCGCACAGGTAGTAAAACTTGGCTTAGTTACAAACAGTGGTAAAAGCTAAATAATTGGTATAGGAACATGAGAGTGTCTTGTAAGAACCATTTGGTCTGAGCTTGGAGTAACTACATCAGACCTCTCTACCCAGTGAGCTTCTCAGTTGGCCTGAGGGAGAACAATAGGTCTGAAGTAAACCTGGCAGGACAGGTTACTCCATGGTCTTAACCCCTTTCTGCATTGCTGATTTGGGCAGCTGACCAACGTTTTCCTTTCATTTTTTAAAATCAAGTTTTATTTAAATTTTATACGTAAGTCACAATAAAAATCATACTAAACCAAAAAGGGAAAATAGAAAAAAGATGAGGAAAGGAAGTAAAGAAAGAAAAGAAGAAAAGGATATTACAAAGTCCTCTATCAAGAGTAAATCTTCACCCTTATTCTGCACACAGAAAAGTGAGTCCTCCCAGTTCTCACTTAGGAGCTACACCCTCTTACCCTGGCTTCCAGCCCTGGGCAATCCTCTCTGCCCTTCCCCTCACACAGGGTCCTGTTAGAATTCCTGCTCCGGGATTGCAGTCATGGGATTGCTGTCCTGACAATGGTTATGGGCCCACGGATCGGGGCCACAGACCCAGTGCCAGCAGAAGAAGAACCGGGGGCTGTTTTTATCTCGGTTGGAATCTCCTGGAACTGGCAGTGTGAGGCAAGCACCTTCAGAGACAGAAGGGAAAAAAGCTGCGAGGAGACAGACTGTGAGTAAAGCCTGTGCTTGAAAATGAAAGTAAAGGCAGGCCGGACTGTTTTGTGCCAAAGCCAGCGGCTCATGCACAGAAGAAGGCAAGAAGCCTTTGAAGTTCTTGCCAGGCAATTAAGGCCGGCAGAAGAAGGCTTGATTTATAGCCGTCTGATAAGGACAGTAAAAGGTTGTTCCAGCCTGAACTAAGCTGCAGAACAGACCTTTTGGAAGGGTAAAAACCAAGTCCTTAAGTTAAATAGAGGGAAGGAAAAGTGGCCTGATGCGGCAGGACTTTGGCAAGAATGTAGCCATGATTTATGTGTTACAAAGGGAGGACATATCCCGCTGCTTCTGAAGCATTTTCCTGAGAGGAGAATGGGAGTGGTAGAAGGCAAAAGTGGGATTCCTGCTGCGGCAAGACTTTGCCAAAACAATAGCTGTATGTGAAACTTCAGCTATGGGGGAGGGAGCAATTTCCCCTGATGCTGCGTAGAAGTAGCAGACATGGACTTTAAGCAGATAGGATTCTTCTGATTCATTCCCTGTGAGTTTGGAAATGTGGGGGAGCAGTGTTTTGTTCCCAAAGCTGTACCAGCAGTTTGAGACACAATCTATGTCTGATGTTAGACCGTGTGTAATGTTCAGCAGGAATTGAAGCTGTGTCACACGATGGACACTTCAAGATGGCGGAGGTGGCTGATTGGGATGCCAGAAAGGTTCAGAGGGCTAGATTTGCTGTTTCTGACACCCACATGCAGTGGGAGGCAATGGCTCAGCAGACTGCCAGAAGTCACGCCCTGAGGGAAAGCTGATACAGTATCTCAGGGAGGCATCATGGATGAGAAGACGCTGAGCTGTTTTCTTGAATGCACGAGGGGGGTGTTTCCTGTTCCGGGGGGAGGACTGTCCAGAACGGAAGGAGAAGAAGGGGATCTGGCTACGACGTCATCCCAACCATCACTGCAACCAGCAGGTGGCATTGCTAAGGTCGAAGCAGTGGGAAGTTGTTCATGTGAGAAGTTTGGACAGCTTCCAGAAGTCAGGAAGGCTTGCAGCATTTCTGACAGGCGACATGAAGCAAGGCCAGAGATGCAGAACTTCAGCACAAATTTGGTGACCGGCTATTCCAGTGCAGAGGTGCAAGAATCTTTTGTGCTAGATTCTGAGGTGGAGGCACACCTTTGTGGAAGATGGAACTGGTTCACCACATGTATGCCACAGAAGGATCCGATCCACCAGTTGAGTGGAGATTCCTTGGAGGTGCACAGCACCTGGACCGTGGAACTGAAAAGCTGCAACGTTGTGATGTCTAACGTGTTTTTCATTCCAGGTTGAGAAGCCCAGCTGATGCAGCGTTGCTGTTCTGTTTATGGCAACAAACAGAACGCAACCATCCAGAAGAACGAAAATGACATTATAAATGGCTTGTTCTTACTAGGTTGTGATGTTAACATAGGTGGTGGTGGGAAGGTTGGAGAGACATGTGATGTTATATCTGATAACCATTCTTTTCATGCAGGATGTGTGCATGGGTCTCCCAGTACCTGACATGAAGATGGTCAGGTGTACCAGTGCTCAGGACAAAGCAAAAGGGGGAGGCAATATGGGTATCTTGCCAAGGCACCCTATTGGTGATGATGACAATGACAAGGCAAACCCGGAAAAAGCCAAGATGCCAATGGATGGATCTGACATGTGGGTTCCAAAGTCACAGAGCAATACGCTCGGCAAGCATCATTTGCAAGGCCTTTCCCTGGATTCAGACAGAGTTTCTGATGGGAACTGTGACAAGATAAACCCGGAAAAAGCCAGGATGCCAAATGGATGGGTCTGACATGAGGCAGGAAGCAAAGATTCTTCTTGGGGCAAGGCTTGTACATAGTACTGAGGCCTGATGCCAAGCTGATTTTACTCACTGGGGATGTTGAGTGCAGTGCAGAATGGGAGGAAAATAAGGGTATTTTCCAAGGCTACCCCACTGTGGAAGGCTCTGATACAGAGTCTGCTGCTGATGCTAACACTGAAGTAAGTTCCACTGATACAGTGGGGGAGATGCGCCAGGTGCGCAGATCAGGAGGAGCTACAAAGGGTGAAATGCCCACCAGGTATGCTCAGGAGTTTGCTAACACAGCTGTTGCAGGTTTAGCTGTGGTTAGTGGCTCGACGCAGGTCTAGGAATCTGAAGTCTTGAAAGGGGCACAGGGTTTGTCCTCAAGGGATGGGAAACCACGCCCAAAGGCTGTAAGGGTAGACACTGTTTCCTTGGAGAAGGAAGCTGGACCACGTCCAGAGGCCGTGTGTGCCAACACTGATTCCTCAGAGAGGAACGTGGCTAGGGTTCTAGTCCCAACAAAGCCAGGTGTGAGACTTCCTGATAGTCAGAAGGGCTATGACGCCAAGACTAGTCAGAAGTGCAAGATGGTAAGGGCCAAGGCCAATCCAGTTGCAGGTCGTTCCAAGGGTAGAACAGGTGATACAGGGGTATACTGTGTGTATGACATCTGTATGGTTGCTGCAGTTACACTGATGACTGCAACACAGTGCATGAATTGGGGGAGGATGTTAGAATTCCTGATCGATGATTGCAGTCATGGGATTGTTGTCTTTCACATGGCGGTGTATGTTTTGACTCCAGAGTGGGAAGTGACGGAGACAGGATGTTTGTGTTACTGTGTTCTGTAAGTGGGACTATTGTCCTTTGTTCATTCTCTTTGCTGTCTGATGCTAGAGAGAGAGGGAGCCATGTTGCAGTGCTCCGTGTGTGTTTATATGTGAATAAACGTAGATTAGCCAAATGCTGAGTTGCTGAGGCCTGTTAGGCAAGCTGCGAAGACTCTGCAGATCCCTAAGTGTGCCGATGTCTGCTATGATGTTCGGGCTGAAGAAAGCTTTTGAAGCTCCCGAACGAACGACCAAGAGGGAGAGAACATGCCAGTCAGGCATGTGTCTCTGCCATGGTCCTACTCGAGTGTAGGATGAGCTCCTGACAGGCCCTTCATCTGTATTCCATTCCCTTCCTCATTGTATCTTCCTTGATATGAGATAGGGAACTTCAAATTACAGAACAAAACATAAGTATAACAAGAAGAAAGGAAGGTTAGCACTGACCAGGCTAGGAAATTGATAGCAGCTTTTTTTTTTTTTTTTATAAAATTTTTATTGGTTTTACGAAATTTTTAAAGAACAAACAAACACTTAAGAAAACAAACATACACGTATAATTTCATAACATATTTTCATAAACCTCTTTTCTAAGACTTCCCCATACCCCCCCTTTCTGCATCCCAATGTCCATAATTTTATAGCAACTCCCAATTGTTACTTTCCAACCTTAATCATCTTAGTCATCTCTATATTCTAACCTTATGTCACTGTATCCCTTTGTTCCTAAAAACCAAAACACTCTAACATTCATTAAGTTTATAATAGTCCTTAAGATATCTTTTGAATTTTCTCCATTCTTCTTCCGCTGTCTCTTTTCCTTGATCCCGGATTCTGCCTGTCATCTCTGCCAATGTCATATAGTCCATCACTTTCATCTGCCATTCTTCCAGAGTGGGTAGATCTTGTGTCTTCCAATACTTTGCGATGAGTATTCTTGCTGCTGTTGTAGCGTACATGAAAAAAGCTCTGTCCTTCTTTGGCACCAATTGGCCGACAATGCCCAAGAGAAAGGCCTCTGGTTTTTTAGGAAAAGTACATTTAAGTACCTTTTTCATTTCATTATAGATCATTTCCCAGAAAGCCTTAATCTTCGGGCATGTCCACCAAAGGTGGTAGAAGGTACCTTCAGTCTCTTTGCATTTCCAACATTTGTTATCGGGCAAATGATAAATTTTTGCCAGCTTGACTGGGGTCATGTACCACCTGTATACCATTTTCATAATGTTTTCCTTTAAGGCATTACATGCCGTAAATTTGATACCGGTGTTCCATAACCATTCCCAGTCATCTGACATAATGTTATGACCAACATCCTGTGCCCACTTAATCATGGCTGATTTGACTGTTTCCTCCTGTGTATTCCACTTCAGCAACAAGTTATACATTCTAGATAAATTCTTAGTGGTAGGTTCTAACAATTCGGTTTCTAATTTTGATTTTTCCACCTGGAAGCCGACTTTCCTGTCCTGTTTAAAAAATTCCATTATTTGACGGTATTGAAACCAATTTTCCACTTTATGTTTCAATTTCTCCTGGCTTTGTAATTTGAACTTATCTCCATCCTGTTCTAAGATTTCCCAATACTTCGGCCATCCGACCTCCATATTGAGTTTTTTCACAGCATTAGCCTCCACTGGTGACACCCATCTAGGGGTTTTATTTTCCAATAGATCTTTATATCTTATCCAAACATTAAACAATGCTTTTCTGACAATGTGATTTTTGAAGGCACTGTTAACTTTATCATACCAAAGATATGCATGCCAACCAAAAGCGTTATTGAAACCTTCCAGATCCAAGATGTCTGTATTCTCGAGGAGCATCCATTCTTTGAGCCAGCAAAAAGCTGCTGCCTCATAATACAATTTTAGGTCCGGCAGGGCAAAACCCCCTCTTTCTTTAGCATCTGTCAGTATTTTAAATTTAATTCGGGGCTTTTTGCCCTGCCAGACAAATTTCGAAATATCTTTGTGCCACCTCTTAAAACATTCCATCTTGTCAATAATCTGCAAGGTCTGAAACAAAAATAGCATTCTAGGCAATACATTCATTTTAATTACTGCAATTCGGCCTAACATTGACAGTTTCAAATTTGACCATATTTCTAAGTCTTTTTTAATTTCTGACCAACATTTCTCATAGTTGTCCTTATACAAATTCTGATTCTTGGATGTTAGATAAACCCCTAGATATTTTACCTTTTTGACCACAGTCAAACCTGTTTCCTCTTGAAATTTCTCCTTTTCCATATCTGTTAGGTTTTTCCCTAAAACTTTGGTTTTTAGCTTGTTCAACTTAAATCCAGCTACCTGGCCAAACTGTTGTATTATTTCTAATACCTTTTTCGTACTAGTGTTTGGCTCTTGCAAAGTCAATACTAAGTCATCTGCGAACGCTCTTAACTTGTAATGTTTAGCTCCGACCTGCACACCTTTAACCTGCTGGTCATTTCTTATCATATTCAGCAAGACCTCCAGAACTGTAATAAAGAGTAATGGGGAAATCGGGCACCCCTGTCGTGTTCCTTTTTCTATCTTAAGCTCCTCAGTCACCACATTATTTACAATCAGTTTGGCCTTTTGTTCAGAGTATATTGCAGCCATACCATTCTCAAAACCCCGACCTACCCCCATCCTATGCAGATTCTTCTTCATAAAACTCCAAGAAATATTGTCAAAGGCTTTCTCCGCGTCCACAAATATCAATACTGCTTTAGTGTTTATATTCACCTCTAGCTTTTCCAGAATGTCTATAACATTCCTTACATTGTCCGCCAGGTGTCTTTTAGGGAGAAAGCCTGCTTGGTCCTTATGAATCATCTCCATCAAAACTCTTTTGAGTCTTTTTGCCAAAATGTCTGCAAAAATTTTGTAATCCACGTTGAGCAATGATATTGGGCGGTAGTTCTTGAGTTGGGTCTTTTCAGTCTCTGACTTTGGTATAAGTGAAATGTATGCCTCTTTCCACGATTCAGGTGCCCTTTTTCCTTCAAGGATCTCATTACAAACTTCTCTTAATGGTTGAATCAACCATTCCTTCAACGATTTGTAGTATCTAGAAGTCAATCCATCTGGTCCCGGAGATTTGCCCAGTTGCATATTCTGAATGGCAGCCTCTATCTCTTGTTCTGAGATTCTCTGGTTCAAGTCCATCTTACTTTGCTGAGAGATGTTTTGTAATCCATATCTTCCAAGGAATTTGTCTATATCTTCTTCATTTTGCGGGCCTTGAGTATAGAGTTTTTTGAAATAACTTAAAAAGCAATTTCTAATTTCATTAGGTTTAGATATGTTCTTTCCATCCACCTCTAGACTTGTAACTGTATTTAGTTTCTGCCTTTTCTTCAATTGCCATGCCAAAAGTTTACCACATTTATTTGCTGATTCAAAAGTTTTTTGCCTCATTTGCTTTATCTTCCATTCAATCTCTTGGTTCATCAATTCCATATATTGGGTTTGATATAACTTGATCTCTCTTAAAATGTCCTGAGACTTTGGTTTTGTTCTTAATTTCCTCTCTCCTTCCTTTATCATTTCCAAGATCTTCTCTTTTTTCTCATTTTGTTTTTTCCTCTTTATTGAATTTTGTTGAATCAAAAATCCTCTCATAACCGCTTTACTTGCATCCCAGATCACTCTTTTCTCCACGTCGGTCTTCAAATTTATTTCAAAATAGCCTTTTAGGGTCTTTTGGGCCTTCGTGAGAATCTCCTTATCTCGAAAGAGGGTGTCATTCATTCTCCATCTAAATTGACCAGTTATTGTGGGTTTCATCTCCATCTTCACGGCGTTATGGTCGGAGCAAGTTTTTGGGCAGATTTCCACTTTCTTAATCTTTGGAGCCAGTCCACTAGTAACCCAGATTTGGTCAATTCTGGTCCAGGTCATCATTGCTTGGGAGAAAAAGGTTCCCTCTCTCTCCAGAGGGTTCCTTGTTCTCCAAATGTCTATCAAGTCCATATTTTCTGTCATTTCGAAAAAAGTCTTAGGGAGTCTCCCTTCTTTAGTGACTGTTAGTCTTTGTGCCTTGTCCATATTAGTGGAGACCACGCCATTCATGTCTCCCATGATTATCATATTGTAATCCAGATAGTCCGTCAAGGTTTCATGAAGTCTCTTAAAGAAGTCAGATTTGCCTTCATTTGGTGCATAAATTCCAACAACTAAGAATTTTTCTCCATGTACTTGTATCTCCACAGCCAGATATCGCCCTTGTTCATCTTTGAATATCATTTTTGGAGCCCATTTCTCCTTCACATATATTACAACTCCTCTCTTCTTAACTTTATCTGATGAAATAAATTCTTGTCCTAGCCTTTTATTTGAAAGTAATCTCCTATGGGCTCTGGTTATGTGAGTTTCTTGTAAGCATATCAAGTCCAATTGTTCTTTATTCAATATATGAAATACTTGTCTTCTCTTCAAAGGCCCATTGAGCCCATTACAATTCCAACTAAGGAATTGCAGAGCCATCTTGTTATTTTCTTAAGACTCCTCCAACAGCTCCAAGTTGTTGCTCTTCTTCTGATGGTAATGATTTTTGTCCAGGCAAGAGATTCAAGATGTCCAATGCTCTCCTCTGTTCTGCAAGTACGTCCACAGTCCCCTTCTGTAAATCCTCCTGGTATCTTGCCAAAAATTTGTCTTTGTCTTGAATTGTCTTTATTTTCACTTTCTTTGCCTTGTAGTCAAATGACAGTCCTTGTGGGAACTCCCACCTAAAGCGAATAGTGTTCTTCTTTAGCAAGAGAACCAAGTCCTTGTAAAAGTTTCTTAAGTCCAAAATGTATTTTGGGATGTCTTTAAAGATCTGTACAGCTGAATTTCCAATTTGCAGGGCCTTTTCGAAGTGTAATCCTAATATTTTGTCTCTTTCTTCCTTGGATCTGAGTGTAATCAAACAGTCTCTCGGTGTCTTTCTATCTTGCTTTTTACCCAATCTGAAGGCAGTCGTGATTTTAAATTCGTCTTCCTCAAGGTCCCAACAATCCAGAAACTCCCGTGTCAAGTATTCCACAAGGCTGTCTCTTTCGTTCTCCGGAATCAGTCTTAATTTTAAATTTCTCTCTTTCCTCTGTAACTCCCACAAGGCCAATGTTGCATCATGCTCATAGACCTTCTTGGCAAGGGGCTCTAGCTTCTCCTGTGTCTCTCCGGCAGTGGCTTTGGCCTCCTCGGCAATTTGGCGCGTGGTGGCGTTCTCCTCTACCAATCTATTTATAGATTCTGTATTCTGATTTAATCTTGCTGATATTTCTGTTAATTTTTGTGTGTTCTCTGAAGTCTGTTTTGTCAAAGACTCCAGGGTTTGGTTTATCTTGAGCAAGGCCTCTGTCACAGCTTCCATAGAGACGGCTGCTCCTTTGTCTTGACCTGTTGTTCCTGCTGATCCGGCTGTTACGCCTGAGATTGAACCTCTTTTCTTTGCCTGTTGCAGCTGCAGCTGTTGTTGTTGCTGTTGTTGCTTGATCTTGGCTCTTGTGACTATCTCTTCTTGTGGGCCACTCATGTCAAGGTCAATTCCCACGGGATTTGTTCTCCCTTGGAAAATTCCACTGCCTTAAGCCGTGCCGAACTTTACTTTATCCTCTAGAGGGAGCAAATCAAAATGGCCATAGAGCAAAATTTCCAAGTACCAAAACAAAGGAGACAGTCCAAAAAGTGAGAGAAAGGGAAATTAACACAGTCCAAGCCAATGTTACTAAATACTTATAACTTCAAATTGCCACAGTTGCCCAATTTATGCTGTTTCTTCTTGTGATATACAATAGTCAGGCAGTGTAGAAACTTTGTATCAAAGTATCACTTCACAGGGAAAAGTCAGTTCAGTGCACTAAGAAGGCAGACCGTTTCGTACATTCAAACAGATGAGACAGCAGATGTTTTTTTTCCTCCAAATAAGTCATGCAGTTAATGGTCAGATTCGCCTCCCCTCTGCCCTGCTTGCTAGAGGGGAGATCAAAGGTTTAAATGTCCGGTTTAGCTGATCAAAGGACAGATTTAAACGGATGCAGGTTTAAAGTTCCGTTGCTTTCGCTTTCATGCAGTCGGGGGGAGGCAGACTTCCTTTGTTTAAATCTCCCCCGTTTTTAGCCCAATTTTTAAAAATGAAAGAGTCCCGGTTATTTTTCAGTTCTTACTCACGGGGAATCAGTCCGAATTTCTTTTCAGGAAGGAATCGGCGCTCTCCGCTTATGGCGACGCGGCTTCACTTCGCAGGCTGGGTAGCGACTCTCAGCACCGCGCTCACTCCCGATGTCGATCCGTAGCCTTTAAAAAGGCTCTTTCACGGTACCGGGGGGCGCAAAGGTGCCCACCGAGTCTCCTTGTTCTCAGGCTTCAGCGCCTGGGATTTTAGGGGTCCCCCGCTTGCCGTAGCGGGTAAGACCCGAACTTGCGAAGCAGTCCTTCTCCGGAGCTCGGAGCTAGGACCGCCATTAAGCGCTGGCACCGACCGGAAGTCCGGATGACTGCATATTTTTGGACTCTGAGAAAGGTTTGAAAACTCCTTCTCCTGTTAGCGTAGTTTTTGTGGGTCTGGAAGAGTTCCAGAATGGTTGACCGGGTTCCTGAAGCTGAGAAGGCTCTGGTCTTCCCACAGCTGACAGATGAGAACTATTGTTTATGGTCTTTTCGGGTGGAGGCGCTTTTGACCTCTAGAGAAGTATGGACCTATGTAACTGATGACCCTCCTGACCCTGTAACTAATGCTTGGTCGAAAGGAGATGCAAAAGCCAGGGCGATAATTAATTTGGCAGTCAGCGGCCAGCAAGTAGTCTATATAAGAAATAAGAAAACTGCCAAAGAAATGTGGGACAGTCTTTCAGCAGTGCATGTTAGAAAAGAGTCAGCGTCTGCATTGACGTTTTTCAAGCAGTTGTACCAGACGAAGTTGCAGCCTGGTGGTGATTTGGCGGCACACTTGAGACGTCTGGAGGCAATACGCGGCGAATTAATTCAAAGGGACATGGAGATACCTGATATTCAGTATATATTTATCATTCTATGTTCCCTTAATGAGGACTTTGATGGTACAGCTAGCCAGATATCTGCCGTTCCACCAGCACAATTAACTGTGGAAGGGGTAACGGCAAGATTAATGGGCGAGTTGGATAGAAGGGAGGCTTGTGCCATAAGCACTCCTGTTTCCAGAAAGAATGAGGAAGAAGAAGAAGAAGAGTTTGGATTTGATATCCCACCTTTCACTCCCCTTCAGGAGTCTCAAAGCGGCTAACATTCTCCTTTCCCTTCCTCCCCCACAACAAACACTCTGTGAGGTGAGTGGGGCTGAGAGACTTCAAAGAAGTGTGACTGGCCCAAGGTCACCCAGCAGCTGCATGTGGAGGAGCGGAGATGCGAACCCGGTTCCCCAGATTACGTGACTACCGCTCTTAACCACTACACCACACTGGCTCATATGGAACACCATATGCAAACCTGTGGTGATACAACTGCATTTAAAGCTGCAAAGCGTTGTTGGTTCTGCAATAAGCAAGGACATTTTGCAAGGGACTGCAGATCCAAAAGAAAGCAAAGTACTCCCAAACCTGTTTCTGTTCGTCAGTCACGGTCGTCAACCCAGCAGCCGACATCGTACCGTAAAGACAGAAACGAGCCACGAGCTTTTCACGCTCGGACTAAAGATCGTAAAAGAATTAAAGATGCCAAATGGAAGTCTTTTGGGGGAGGATGTTAGAATTCCTGATCGATGATTGCAGTCATGGGATTGTTGTCTTTCACATGGCGGTGTATGTTTTGACTCCAGAGTGGGAAGTGACGGAGACAGGATGTTTGTGTTACTGTGTTCTGTAAGTGGGACTATTGTCCTTTGTTCATTCTCTTTGCTGTCTGATGCTAGAGAGAGAGGGAGCCATGTTGCAGTGCTCCGTGTGTGTTTATATGTGAATAAACGTAGATTAGCCAAATGCTGAGTTGCTGAGGCCTGTTAGGCAAGCTGCGAAGACTCTGCAGATCCCTAAGTGTGCCGATGTCTGCTATGATGTTCGGGCTGAAGAAAGCTTTTGAAGCTCCCGAACGAACGACCAAGAGGGAGAGAACATGCCAGTCAGGCATGTGTCTCTGCCATGGTCCTACTCGAGTGTAGGATGAGCTCCTGACAGGCCCTTCATCTGTATTCCATTCCCTTCCTCATTGTATCTTCCTTGATATGAGATAGGGAACTTCAAATTACAGAACAAAACATAAGTATAACAAGAAGAAAGGAAGGTTAGCACTGACCAGGCTAGGAAATTGATAGCAGCTTTGATGTTTTCCCTAGCCTAACTATTTCTAGTTTCCCAAAGGGTTATGTGGAATGTTTACAGCAACAAAGCAATGAACACTGGAAAGTAAATTATTGCTCACTTACTGCCTTCTTCTTGTCTCCTCATCAGGGTCTCGCATTTGTTTGGGAATGCAGCTGGCAAAGATCGAAACATTCATCTTCCTGACCAGCCTGCTGAGGGCATTCAGTTTTCAGCTGCCAGAAGGAGTCAAAGAACTCAATCAAGAGGCTATAATAGGGGTTACAACACATCCCCATCCTTATAAACTCTGTGCTGTTCCCCGCTGCAACACATAAGAAAATAGGAAAATATTAGGGGCTGCACCCCTGCTTCCTGCACTCGGTGACCCCTTGGCCACTCCTGACACATGAACCCCCTAGCATTTCCCCTTCTCTTCCCATCTCATCCCATGCAACTACTGAGGTCTCTTTTCACCTTCGCAGCCAATTCTCTCTTATTTTCTGCAGCTCTGCTTTGCATCCATTTTCCCCTTCACCCCATCTCCTCCTTTTCTTCAGGCCCTTTCATGCCCCTGCTTTCATCTTCATCCCTCTCCCAATGCCTCCTTACTCCCTCCTTTTTGACAACTTCCTTTGCATCCCCATTCTTACTTTTGCTCCCTTTTCTCCTCCCCTCCCCTTCCTTTTCTCAAATCTCCCTTACACACACCTTCCCACACCTCCTCCTCTCTCCCTCTTCTGCAGCCCCCTTCTAACCCCCCCCCATGCTATGTTATTGTATCTTTAAGATGAGTAGACTCCTAAGAGCAAGACTGTCAGCTTCTCCAGTTGAAGAAGACTAAGTTTCTTTGATGGATACATGTGTGCTTGTTAATAAAATATCTCTTCTAAATCAGTAAGTTGAACCCGGAACTTCATGTTGAGGACCACACAAGGTATCAGGAGTGAAATACATTGTGTGGAGGCACTATGGAATATTTGAAGGCTTCACATCCTTTATCACAGTTAAAGAATGGGAGAAGTTTAAAACAGATGTTCCCCTGACTTCCACTCTCCTTTCCTTCAATGGCAGAAGTTTGAGTAAAATGGAGATGGAGGAAAGCTGAGATAACTGTGGCTTAAAATGTAGCAGACCCTAGAATAATGGAGGGATGGAAGAACACTGAGTAAAATAGTAAAGGGTAAAGGGGCCCCTGACCATTAGGTCCAGTCTTGACTGACTCTGGGGTTGCGGCGCTCATCTCATTTTATTGGCCGAGGAAGCCGGCGTACAGCTTCCGGGTTATGTGGCCATCAGGACTAAGCCACTTCTGGCAAACCAGAGCAGCGCACGGAAATACCATTTACCTTCCTGAGCAGTAGCTACTTATCTACTTGCACTTTGATGTGCTTTGAACTGCTAGGCTGGCAGGAGCTGGGACCGAGCAATGGGAGCTGACCCCATCATAGGGATTCGAACCGCTGACCTTCTGATCGGCAAGTCCTAGGCTCTGTGGTTTAACCCACAGTGCCACCCATGTCCCATACTGAACAAAATAACCACTGCTTATTTTCTTTAAAAAAAATAAAAATGTTTATGGGTACTCTCATTTTGACTCAAGAAAATTGGGAAAAATCAATACAGTAAATGGGCAAAAGTACAAAGAATCAGAAAATGTTTAGGAGTATGCATACCTCTGAATTGAACGACCAGTTCAGAATAAAGTTGGCCGTTCACCAAGCCTCCCCCCAAAAGCGCTGTGGGAGCCCGGCATCAAACAAAAGAGCTGCAGACATCTCCCCTAGAGTCCTGTTCCGTCTTTCCGCAATCCCATTCTGTTGGGGACTGTGCGGAGAGGACAATCTGTGTTGAATCCCCTTTTTGCGGAAGAAACTTTGCAGTGCAGACCCGGTGAACTCCCCACCACGATCACTCTGAAAGTTTTGCACCCGTGTGGAAAACTGCAATTCCACAGCCGCAATCCAGTCTTTGATTAGCGGTGCAGCTTCACTTTTGTGTCGGATCATGAAGGTCCAGGAGTTGCGCGTATGGTCATCAATCAGAACCAGCGCATATTTGGCTCCTCCCATACTGGTCACAGACATCGGACCAGACAAATCTGCATGAATTAACTGAAAAGCCCTAGTGGTCACCCTCTCAGACCTAGGGTATGTGCACGTTTCCACCTTTGCGGACTTGCAAGCTCTGCAATCTAGAAACTTAGCACATGATTTCATTTTGCACCCTTGCGTACACTCTGGGATCTTTTTCACTGACCCCAGGACACGTGTGCCATGCGTCTGTGCCAGAGGTGAGCACACGCATCATGAACTGGAACGTTGGCACACTGTGCTTGCGCCTCCTCCGTGTCACCTGGACCTGCAAAAGAAGCATTCAATACAAACAACCTGTCTTTACATTCAACACTGACTAGGTGCTGTCCATTCTTAGAAATAGAGCACTTATTGTCTTCAAAACACACTCTGTAGTTCTCAGCAAGAAGTGCGCTGACAGACAGCAACGCGCAAGACAGTCCTGGAGCAACAAAAGCCTGGATTGAATCCTGTAAGAAAGAACAAAACAGTGAGCCAGTCTGCGTGAGTGGGTGTCGAGTCCCATCTGCTAAACAGACAGTCTTCCCAGAAGTTACAGAGGTGCAGTTCTCCAGGACTCCTGCAGATGGCACGAGATGATGGGAAGCTCCACTGTCTATGACAAAAGTCAGCACAGCATCCTGTTGACAACTCTTGACTGTAGCCATAGATGCTGCCAAATGTTTATGTTCAGTGTCTCTGCCAGCTGCCTTTGGCTTGCCTTTCCCACGCTTTGAAGAAGAGCCCTTTATCTGGTTGCTACGGGAGACGGCCTTCGGCTGTTCCTGTGCCTCCACTGGACATTCTCTCACCAGATGGGAGGGGGAGCCACAGCGATAACAGCGACGCGTAGCAAAAGCTCCCACTGCTCCCTCTTCAGCCATTCCTTTGTTCCCAGCACCCCCACCTTTGGGTGCACAGCCTGGGCCTGCATGCTCCCCAGCACTCTGGTTGCGGGCCTCAACATCACACGGCCCCTCGGAGACAAAGCAGCTACTCCCAGCTGTAACTTCAGGAACATGGCCAGCAGCCCCCTCTGGGCTCTCAGCTTCCTCCCTGCTCTCGGCTTCCTCCCGGCCCTGGGCTCCTGCTGAGCTATCACACAGACTCCTCAGCACCTGCCAGGCGGCCTGAGCCGACTCAACGCCCTCCAGATGGGGCAACAGCATAGCGTCCACGCTTGCTCTCAACATGCAGAGCTCTCTTTGCATTCTCTGCTCTCTATCTTCCAGCAAAGCAGCCTCCAGGTCTGCTCCGCCATCTTCAGCAGCAACTGGCATGGGTGGGGCCGGCTCCGTCTGGGCTATACTCCAGAGCCCTGTGGCCAAAAACCACCCCCTTACTCTTCTAACCCAGATTTCCCAGGACTGGGTTGTGAGCTTTTCAAACGGGACATCATAAAAGTCCTGGAGCTCAGCCATCTCCTCCCCCAGTGCTCCCATTGGGGCTTTTGAAGTACTCACGTGTACCAGCCAGCTTCAATGGAGAGGCGTCCAGTGGCTCCTTGCAGCACACAGCATTTCAGCCAGTTTCCCTGCTTTCTCCCAGGCAAAACCTCAAAGCAGGACTTTTTCCTCCGGCAGCAAAAACAGCAGCTTCTCAACTTTCACAGCCTTTACACACAGCACTTCAAAGCTTTCTCTAATTGCGGTTACTAACGTCCATAACCTGTTAAAAGGTGATTGATTTATTGCTCAGATAAATCTTGGCGTCCAGCCCGCTTCGGCTGTGCAACTCCTGGCCAGGCCTCGGACTTCAAAGGCCACATTCCGATGCTCTGAGCAAAACGCAGAGATCAGCAGCGGTAAGAGAAAGCTTCAAAAAACTCCAGTGCTTGCTTCAGTGTGCTCAAATAAAGTCCACTCAGGATCTTAGCAGCTAAAAGCAGTTTTATTTACAACAGACTATCCATTGTCGAACAGCATCGTGAAAACACGTCCACTCTCCTCAAAAGCGAAAGTAGAGAGTGAGAACAAAGACTTGAGAGACTCGGAAATGACGCAGAGTCTCCCCCCTCCCAACAGTAGGCAGGGCGTACACTCTGAGCTGTTTAACCCTGTAAGCTCAGGTTCCTGGCTGCACCAAAGGTTGTAAAATCACACCATGTGAGGGATCCCTAGTGTGCAGGGCATGCAGCAAGGTTCAAAGGTGCAGGTTTCCCGGGGTAAAGAGGGTAACCACAAAACCTTTTGAGTTGGTTCACACAGACCTTACAGGACCCATGAAGTGTGAGAGTCTGGGTGGGGCCAGGTATCTGCTGACAGTGGCAGATGATTTTTCTCAGAATTTATGGTGTTTCTCTCTCAGGACGCAGAGGGAGGCGGCGCAACTCATCCAGGATTGGGTTGCGGAGGTGGAACTAAGGTTCTCCACCAAGGTGCAAGAGTTCAGGAGCGACCGTGGGTCACAGTTCACTGGGTCTGCTCTGAAGGAGTTCTTCAAGGAAAAGGGAATTCGTCACCAGGTGACGGGTGCAAAGTCTCCTCAAGAGAGAGGCGTGGCAGAGCACAGGAGTGAAGCACTGGCTGAAGCTGTCAGGGTTTTGCTGTGTGACTCTGGGCTGCCTCAGAGCTTTTGGAGTGAAGCTTGGAAATTTGCCAGCTTTGTTTTTAACAGGTCCTACAATCACGATGTAGGTGACACACCGTATTTTCTGTTGCACAAGAGGAAGCCACAGGTGCATTTCTTCCGTTCGTTTGGTTCCAGGGCTTCAGTGCCGATACCAACAGCGCAACGGAAGGAGGGTGGTCCAAGGTACCAGGACATGATCTTCTGTGGTTATGATCCTGCAACAAATGGGTGGAAGTTTGCATACCCAGAGGGTGATCAGACCAAGCTGCTGGTCAGCAAGCATGCTGAGTTCTTTGAGCAGGGTGGTTGGTCACAGCCTAAGGTTAGTTCTGATTTTCTCTCAGAATGCTTGTCCAATTCTGAGGGGGAGGAAAGGGAGGAAGAAAGGGAGGAAGGAGAGGCAGAGGCGGAGCCTGTTGCTGAAGACCAGGTCTCTGATGAGGGTCAAGCACAGGGGTGGGTTTCTCCACAGGTTAAGAGGGAACCCAAAAGCGAGCCTTCATCTCCTGTTAGCCAAGTGCAGAAGGCCCAAAGACGCAGCAAGTCAGAGGGGGAGTCCTCTGTGCTGTGAGACACACTTGCTGACCCCAGTGGGTCAGGAGGAGCGCCCGAGGTTGTGCTCCGGCGGTCAACTCGGACCACAAAGGGGATTCCACCTGAGAGGTTTCAGGTCACCAGTGCGTGGGTTGGTTTCGTACAGTGTGATTCTGGGAGTGTGGAAGGGATTCAACAATTGCCTGGGATAAATGCCAGTGGGAGGCAAAAGGCAATGGGAGGTGAGTTGAACTCAAAGAGGTCTGTAAACAGAGGTTCACAGTTTCCCTCAGGATTCGAGACGAGAGGGGGTGTTGTTGGTTTCAGAACTCACAGGGTTAAGGAGTTCTGTGTGACGTCTCTTTCCTGAGGCGTGGTTAGAAACACTTAAGGGAGTGGTTTGACTCTGAGTGTTTCAGTCTGCTCTCTGGGACGCTATGAGAGAGGGAGAATGTGTCAGTTCTCGCCAGGTCTGAATTTATGCTGTTAAACTTCATGATTAAAGGCTAAGAAGATAAGAAGGCCTTTGTGTCTGCTCTGAATTTATTACCCACACAGTTTGCAATTGCTTCTCACCGCTGTGTACTCTCTGCTATCAGCCAAAGAGGCAGAGGAGGATTTTTGGATCGGCACGGACAGTTTGCAAGCTGCGCAAGGGGAAGCGTGCCAGGCTCCATGTTTGTTTTTCTTGGCACTCAAGGCACTTTTGGCCTCTCGGCTGCCATAGAGGGGAGGGGGAAAGGGTGTGAGAGTAAGAATGGGGATGCAAAGGAAGTTGTCAAAAAGGAGGGAGTAAGGAGGCATGGGGATAGGGATGAAGATGAAAACAGGGGCATGAAAGGACCTGAAGAAATGGAGAAGATGGGGTGAAGGGGAAAATGGATGCAAAGCAGAGCTGCAGAAGATAAGAGAGAAGTGGCTTCAGAAATGGAGCTGCAAAGGTGAAAAGTGACCTCAGTAGTTGCATGGGATGAGATGGGAAGGGAAGGGGAAATGCTAGGGGGTTCATGTGTCAGGAGTGGCCAAGGGGTCGCTAAGTGGAGGAAGCAGGGGTGGAGCCCCTAATATGTTCCTATTTTCTTATGTCTTGCAGCGGGGAACAGCACAGAGTTTATAAGGATGGGGATGTGTTGAGGTCCCTATTGTAGACTCTTGATTGAGCTCTTTGACTCCTTCTGGCAGCTGAAAACTGAATGCCCTCAGCAGGCTGGTCAGGAAGATGAAGATTTCGATCTTTGCCAGCTGCATTCCCAAACATATGTGAGACCCTGAGGATGGGAAAAGTGAAAGACAACAAGTGAGCAAGAATTTACTTTCCCATGTTCATTGCTTTGTAGTTATAAACATTCTCCTTAATACTTTGGAAAACTAGACATAGATAGGATAGCAAAATCATCAAGGCTCCTGTCAATTTCCCAGCCTGGTCAGTGCTAACCTTTCCTTCTTCTTGTTATACTTATGTTTTGTTCTGTAATTTGAAGTTCCCTATCTCATATCAAGGAAGATACACTGAGGAAGGGGATGGACTGAAAATGAAGGGCTAGAAACTGGGGAAAGAGGGTCTAGGTCCCAAGTGGGAGCTGGGAGGGCTCACTTTTCTGTGTGCAGGATAAGGGTGAATATTTAATTTTGATAGAGGTAATTTGCTTTTCTTCTTTTCTTTCTTTTCTTCCTTTCCTCATCTTTTTTCTATTTCCCTTTTTAGATTGGCAAGATGTTTATTGTGTCTCATATATAAAACTTTCAATAAAACTTGACTTAAAAAAATGAAAGGAAAACTTTTGTCAACTGTCCAAATCAGCAATGCAGAAAGGGGTTAAGAGCATAAAGTAATTTTCCTGTCAGACTTACCTCACATTGGTAGGAACTAGATTTCTGCATGCTGTAGGGAAAAGCACATGAATCTGACCTTTGGAGAATTTGTAAGTTAGCAGTGATGATGTCTGCTGAATTTCTGCAGGAATAATATGTGAAGAGAATCAGAACTTACAGGGTTAAACAGTTCTGAGTGACGTCTCACATTCTGAGGCATGGCTATGTTTCACATACGGGAGTCTTTCTCTCTGTGTGAGTTCTCTTTCGGTTTTGACCGAGAGGCGAAAGGATGGCTGTTTTTTTGCCGGGCTAATTTATGATGGTTTTCTACATGATTAAAGACTGTTGGAGATAAGCATGAAGCCTGCGTACAGTCTGATCAAAACATTCTCTGTTCACAAATTGACCATCCTTGTCCAATAAATGATTTGGGTTGAACTCTTCAGGTGTCTCCCATTGTGTGGGATCAAGAAGAACAGAGCGTAGATCGGGAACAATAATAGTCCCCTTCAAATAAGAAACAAGTGACTTGGAATGCATTCAGATCAAAACATTTCTGGATTGTCCCACACTATTCCAAGACTAATCATTGCAGAGACATGTGTGATATATATATATAGAGAGAGATGATAGATAGATAGATAGATAGATAGATAGATAGATAGATAGATAGATGATAGATAGATGATAGATATATTGGGTGGGTGTATTCTTCACCTTGAAAAACTTTCTGAATAGGCAGGAACACAAGAGGAATTTCCCCCACCTCTTTTAAAATGAAAGCTCACAACCAGGCTGAGACCTCTGGATACTTCAGGCTCCTCCCCTGCCTCAAATGCCCCATGGAATGGCACTTGCCAATGGTGAAACATGTCTGCAGATGGAGCTCCTGCTCTTGCCCTTCAGATTTTTGACTAGACAGGAAGTTCCTGTATGCCTGGCAGCATCTCTCAATATGCAACCTTCTGCTGCTCTTTGCTCTTGGGCTACAGGAGTGCAGCTGTATCACACTGTTATACCTTGGGAATGAGAAAACCACGCAGCTTCAAATCCTTTGTACATTGCCTAGGGAACCCCAAAAAACTGATGTATTTAAAGCGCTGCATTTCATGAATCACAGCATTGGTGTAGGGCAGTTTCTTCTTATCTTGATAGCAGATTGAGTGAGCAGAACCTATGACATCTTCTATTTCCTTGTGCATTTTATCTGAAGAGAATGATGGAAACAGAAGGTTTATTGTGAATACTGCATTTTATTTCAGATGGACATTTAATTCCCTTGAACACATTCCATAAATCTCTTTGAATGAGTCCCAGTTTCTTGCATTTTCAGCTCACCTGGTCCTCCAAAGAGCTCAAGTCTGTGTACGTGGTTCTTCCCCACTCTAGATCCCAGGTGTGAAATCTTTAAAAGTGAAGCTTATCTCAGATGTTTGTGGTGGCTGGATTTGCTGAAGGGCTGGGATCAAAGGCTATCTGTAATGTGTGTGTGTGTGTATTCTCCATCCCTGGCTCTCAATATTTCCTACTTAGTTTCATTAATCCTCATTTCCTCACCTGATCTTTGGCTAATGTTATGCATGTAAAGGTAAAAGTAAAGGACATCTGGATGGTTAAGTCCAGTCAAAGGAAGGAGATGAAGGAGCCAGTGTTTGTCCACAGATAGTTTTCTGGGTCATGTGTCCAGTAGCACCTTAGAGACCAACTAAGTTTGTTCTTGGTATGAGCTTTCGTGTGTATCTGAAGAAGTGTGCATGCACACAAAAGCTCATACCAAGAACAAACTTAGTTGGCCTATAAGGTGCTAATGGACAATATATATATAAATTGCAGCTGCATTGGCTCCCAGCGGAGTACAGGGTCAGATTTAAGGTGCTGGTTTTGACTTTTAAAGCCCTTCACCGCCTAGAACCCTTGTAACTACGGGACTGCCTCTCCTGGTATGCCCCACAGAGGACCTTAAGGTCCATATATAGCAACACCCTAGAGGTCCCGGGCCCTAAGGAAGTTAGATTAGCCTCAACCAGAGCCAGGGCCTTCTCAACACTGGATCCGGACTGGTGGAATGCTCTGTTTCCTGAGACAGAGCCCTGCGGGATCTGATCTCTTTCCGCAGGGCCTTTAAGTCAGAGTTGTTCCACGTGGCCTTTGGCTCAGAAAAATAATAATAATAATTTATTATTTGTACCCCGCCCATCTGGCTGGGTTTCCCCAGCCACTCTGGGCGGCTTCCAACAAAGATGAAAAATACACTAAAATGTCACATATTTAAAACTTCCCTGAACAGGGGTGCCTTCAGATGTCTTCTGAATGTCAGGTAGTTGTTTATCGCTTTGACATCTGATGGGAGGGCATTCCACAGGGCGGGCGCCACTACTGAGAAGGCCCTCTGCCTGGTTCCCTGTAACTTGGCCTCTCGCAGTGAGGGAACCGCCAGAAGGCCCTCGGAGCTGGACCTCAGTGTCCGGGCAGAACGATGGGGGAGGAGACGCTCCTTCAGATATACTGGACCGAGGCCGTTTAGGGCTTTAAAGGTCAGCACCAACACTTTGAATTGTGCTCGGAAACGTACTGGGAGCCAATGTAGGTCTTTCAAGACCGGTGTTATATGGTCTCGGCAGCCACTCCCAGTCACCAGTTTAGCTGCCGCATTCTGGATTAGATGTAGTTTCCGGGTCACCTTCAAAGGTAGCCCCACGTAGAGCGCATTGCAGTAGTCCAAGCGGGAGATAACCAGAGCATGTACCACTCTGGCGAGACAGTCTGCAGGCAGATAGGGTCTCAGCCTACGTACCAGATGGAGCTGGTAAACAGCTGCCCTGGATACAGATTTGACCTATGCCTCCATGGACAGCTGTGAGTCCAAATGACTCCCAGGCTGCGCACCTGGTCCTTCAGGGGCACAGTTACCCATTCAGGACCAGGGAATCCTCCACACCTGCTCACCTCCTGTCCCCCAAAAACAGTACTTCTGTCTTGTCAGGATTCAACCTCAATCTCAATAATAAGTTTGATTCCTTCCCCCTCTTTCTTTTTCCTTTCTCCTCCTATGAACAGATTGCTCCCTAATTGTTTTAATGTTGTATCTTAATCTTTTAAATTGTATTTTAATCAACTTGTTTTTATTATTGGTTGTTAGCCGCCCTGAGCCCGGTCTTGGCTGGGGGGGCAGGATATAAATATATATATATATTCTGGTGCAACTGGACACCATGATGAGTGCCAGAGTGCATGGAAACGGTGTTTACCTTCCCACTGCAGCAATACCTATTTATCTACTTGCACTGGCATGCTTTCAAACTGCTAGGTTGGCAAAAGCTGGGACAGAGCAACGGGAGCTCATCCTGTCACACGGATTTGAACTGCCAACCTTGTAATCAGCAAGCACAAGGGGCTCACTGCTTTAGACCACAGCGCCACCCGTGTCCCTCATGTAATGGAGCACAGAGAGGCAGGAGACCCTTGGGGTCCTTTCCAACCCTACAATTATAGGTTCCATAAAAGTGGGGGGGGGGGGGAGAATGATCTTTCCAGACATGTAAGTCAAAAACTTTTAGCTTATTTCAATAACATTTGGCTTCCAAAACTTACATCATAAGCTCACTTTTAACTCTTTCCAATATGAAAGCTTTAAAGAATTATGCTCCACCCTAGTGATCAAAAGAATTCCTGGCTCTCCTCTCTCACCTTGGATATCTGCATGACTTGCCAGGAGAAGAAGTGCCCATTTCAGAGAACCGGTGGTTGTCTCTGTCCCTGCTGCAAAGAGGTCAAAAATGCACTGGGCCAAGTTTTCTTCATCATAGGTGGACTCTGGGTCATTCCTGCTCTGGTGTTGAAAATGGGAAAAGTGACATGTCATTTACATGTGTTACAATTTGTTCTTCAGCGCTTACTTTATTTCCCCCCCCCCCACACACACTTACTACCATACCACCCACACAGGCATCATGAGGGGTGTCCTCTTACACCGCCTGAGGTGAAATGAGAAGATGTTGTCACCACCGCTGTACTGTTGCTGCTGCCTGCTTACCTGGGTTGCACAGCAGTGCCCACAAAGTGGCAACAGCAACTGGCGACTAGGTGAGATCTTGAAAGATTTTGGTGAAATCTTGCCAGAAGCTGCCCCTTTTGCTTCTACACTAGCGGCTGGCTAGGCAGCACATCCCCAGAGATGCCTCCTGTTGGCATTCCACTGCCCAAGGCAGCTGTCACAGCCTGCCTCATGGATGGGCCGGCCCTCTGCTTCATAGCTGGTTATGATAAGAAACCCCCACACACTCTCCTCTGTATATAGCAGTAGCTGCTGGTGCTAGATTTCAGGATATGTGGATGGGCATAGTAATCCAATACTGACATGAAGAGAGGGATCAAACAGAAACTCTGGCAGCAGATATTCAAAATGTGTGCTACATATTTCACTGCCTAATGGTCACCACCATATAATAGTCAAGCTCCTTTTTTTCAAGCCCTAAAATCAGTTCCAAAGAATTCACCACATAATAGTCACCGGGCATTCGAAGCGTGCATGAATTTGCCTTGCCCCAATTTGAATTACCTTTTACCTTTATCTGTTCATGCGTATTCCTTGAATCCTAATCACACCAAAAAGAGTTAGTAACAAGTAATAAGCAATATAAACATAATTATGTTTGTTAATAAAAACACTTTCCTGCCTTGGTTTTTCACCAAATAATCGTCACCTCCCCTTTTTTGAAAGGAATAATAGGCATAAAAATGTGACAATTATGGTGATATATGGTATTTAACACTAAACATATTTCACCATTCGTTTGTCATCATGATAAGCATTGCTCAGAGAGTGAAAGATGAATTGACATTTGGCCTTTCTAGTATATGAAGATAGATGAGACAGGGATTTGAAGTCATACTCTAGTTTAAGAACATTTTGTTTAGGATTTTCTGTTTTCTCAGTCCACATTTGAATATCAGATGAACATCAGTCCAAAGAAATTTATGTACAGAAGGAATGCTCCAAAGCCAGACCCCTTAACACACTTCAGTTTCCAGTCCTTTAAGCTCACATTTCCTAGCCATTTCTATAGATGCTTATGGATGGATGTCAACCCACTTTAGCAACTAAATTGAATATGAGAAATATTTGGGGGGAACTCAATGCCATTTTCAACTGAGATTCAGGAAAAAAAGATGCTGGTTTCCAGGCAAGAGATTAGTATTCACTTATAACAGGGAATGTAATGATTCATTGGATGAGCAGTATTTAGCTTCAAAGCAGATACTTACTTTCTCCATCTGAAGCAGATAGAAATCAATGAGATCCTGTGGATCATGCAGAGACTGATTCTCCTTATGCTTCTCTATCTCCTCCTTTGCAAATGAAAGCACCATCTCTGAGCAGGACAAGGCCTTCTTGTGGGGCCCTGGGAGATGTTTCATGAGCCATGGGAGAATTTCACAAAGCTAAAGGAAAGATAGCAGAAATCCTGCCATTACCATGAGGAAGCTTCGTCACACCGTTTGTGCTTTGGATTGGCATTTAAAAAAACATGATCTGCATTATTCTTCAGGGCTAGCATATTAATTTCTCACTAAGATGGAAGGTTTCTATCGCTTTTCTGGAATCTCACAATGATTGGGTTCTGTGAATTATCCCTAGCTGAAAATGTAAAAGAAAACCATGGCTCACAATATTTTCCCAGCTCCCAGGCATCATTCCAAAACTGGGCACAATCAGAGGACCCTTCCTGGAACAATTTAGTGGCCTTTTATGGTAGGTGGGTGTGGGGGGAATTCAAGTAAGTTCACATTTAAAAGCAAATTTGCCTAATACACAAATGGAAAGACAGCCATCGTTCAAAATGTACACTTCTCCATTTTTTAATTTTTAGTTGTATTTATTAAATCTTCCAGTTTGCCAGTCAAGTAATTCTTATCTTTCATTACAAAAAACTAAACCTTGAAGAAGGATGTTTTTTCTCGTTCCTTGTTTTCTCTTTAAAGATCAATTACTTACATTTTCTGAATACATAAGGAACTAGAAAATTAAAGTTGGACTGATATAAAGCAACTGATATAAAACTGAGATATGAAAGCTGGAAGTGAGGAGGCAGAAAAAGGTCCTCCTTTCCTTCCATTCTGCAGTTTTAATCTGAAATTTTAGGCTTAGTACTGTGCCCAGAGCTCAGAAGCTGCTCACACTAATAAAATTCCTAATTGCAAAATGCACCCTGAACGCTGATATAAACTTTCCTGTAGTCTGCCAGTCAAGTGATGCTTACAAAAATGGAAATGCAATGAGAAATTATTACTTACAGAAATCAATGTAAAAAGTTGCCATCTCAGAACAATGTTTACTTGCTTCATATCCTTGATTGTTCATATCCTTGCTTGTAAGGGCTGCTTAGTCTCTCTAAAGCAAAGAATTACAAGATGATGCAGAAAGGATTCTGGGTACAAATTGGAGAGAATTTAGAGGGAAAATCTATGAAGCTTCTGGTAATGCTATTGGGAAAAGAATAGAAGTGGTAGAAATGGAAGTTCTTTTCTTTTTCTCTTGCTAGATTTCCTTACAGGAAATGCGATTGCAAGATATACAACTGGGTATAAAATAATGAATATACAAGTAAATAATTATGGATTATTTTAAAATAAAAGACTACAGAGGAGAGTTTCCTGTGAAAATAAAAATGAAGGATTTATTGTTTTTAAACATGGAAGAATGGTTGGATTTTTTTGGGGGGGAGATAAGGTCATCATGCAAGATTGGAAGAGTACTATTTGACCCACTTCCATCTGTCTCTTGAAGTCTGCAGTTTCAACTACGGGAGCTGCCACCAGCTGTAACTGTTCCAGTTTCAGAATATGCCTCAGCCCGGTGTCTGACTCCCCCTCCAGATACTCCAGCTTCTGGGGCAGGACGTCCGCCCTCTGGTTCTGGTGCCCCGGCATGTATCAGATTCGGAAGTCGAAAAGAGCAAAAAAGCCTTGCCAATCTAATTTGCCTCTGGTTCAGATGCCTCGCCATTTGCCAGTATTCTAAGTTCTTGTGGTCCATGTATCTCCACTTAGTGTTGTGCTCCTTTGAGGAAATGTCTCCACACACCCAGCGCTTCTTTTAGGGCAAGCAATTCTCTCTCCCAAATGGTGTAATTCCGTTCTGAAGCATTCAACTTTAGGGAGTGGAAGGCACACGGCCTCAAATCTCCGTTATGGTCTTCTTGTAGCAACACAGCTCTTATGGCACTTTCTGACACCCCCGTCTCCACCACCATCGGCCGATGTGGATCTGTGTGGTGCAGGTACTCCTCTGCTGCAAACGTCTCCTTGAGCTTCTCAAACGCATCTTGTGCCTCCTCTGTCCAGAAGAATGGCTTCTTGCTCCTCAAGCAGTCTGTAAGGAAAGCCATGAGCCAAGAATAATTGGGCACGAACTTGTGGTAAAAATTAGCAAAGCCTAAGAATCTCTGTAAGTCTTTCTTAGTCTTTGGCTTCTGCCAAACTAACACCACCTGCACCTTTGCTAGGTCCATGTACACCCCTTCAGGAGAGACGTGATAACCCCAAATTCTACCCCCTTGACTACATTGGGCCAGAGATTTTGGTTATAATATACAATATGATGAATGGTCAAAACTATGGAATGAAAGACTAAAATTTACGGCATGTACTGCGTTAAAGGAAAATGTGATGAAAATGGTATATAGATGGTATATAACGCCAGTAAAACTAGCTAAAATGTATAAAACATGTAATAAGTGTTGGAAATGTAAAGAAAAAGAAGGGACATTCTATCATATGTGGTGGGAGTGTAAAAAGGTGAGAGGCTTCTGGGAAATGATATATAATGAATTGAAAAAGATGTTGAAATATGTGTTTATTAAGAAACCGGAGGCCTTCTTATTGGGATTGGTAGGAAATGAGATAAGTAAGAAAGACCGTATACTTTTTCAATACACAGTTACAGCAGCGAGAACACTTCTGGCCCAAAAATGGAAACAGGAAGAGTTACCGACGGTGGAAGAATGGAGACTGAAATTGACTGATTATGCAGAACTGGACAAACTAACAGGGAAGATTCGGTATCAACGAGACCAAAAGTTCATTGAGGACTGGGGAAGATTTACAGATTATATGAAAGGCATATGTGATGAACAGATAATGTTTGTCAGTTTTCAAGAGACTCTGTGAAAAACAGAGGAATATTGTTAAAAAGAAAATAAGAAGAGGGAAGGAGATATCTAAAGGCAATACTAAGTTAAGAAATGCGTTAATAATATTGACGTAAACGAAAGATCGGCAGAAGAGCTGAGGGAAGTCAAAAAAAGAGGAATGTGTGATAAAATGTGAATTGATTGTATAAAAATGATTTGTTTGTTTGTTTTTCTTTTTTTCCTTTTTCTCTTTTGTGGAAAATGAATAAAAATATTTAAAAATAATAATAATAAAGATATAAAAAATATTTTTAAAAATTCCACCTCCTTGACATGAAACTGGCACTTTCCCAATTTCGCCTAGAGGCGGTGTGTCCTTAGTCTATGCAGCACCTCCGTCACGTGTCGCACATGCTCTTCTGGGTTCTCAGAGTAGATCAGCACGTCATCTAGGTAACACAAAACTGTATTGTCCAATAAATCTGCCAGTACATGATTGATAAACACCTGCAATGTGGCCGTGCCCGATTGTAGACCAAAAGGCATAACTAAGTATTCACAGCTTCCAAATCTGGTATTACGAGCCATTTTCCACTTGTCCCCTTGTCTCAAATGTATCAAATTGTATGCCCCCCTCAGGTCCAGCTGGGTAAAAAATTTCACCGACCGTAAACTCTCCAGCAGGTCACCAATATGTGGCAAGGGGTTTTGACTAGGAATCATGAGGCTGTTGGTTTTTCTGTAGTCCACCATGAGACGTCTTTCTGCGGTGTCTTGTTCACAAAGAACACAGGTGACCCACCAGGTGCTCATGACAGCCTAATAAACTCATGTTCCAAGTTCTTCTTCAGAAACTCCCGCAAGTTGGCTAATTCTGCTTCTGACATGGAATATAGATGAGGAGTTCAGCCCTTTCTGTGTCCCCTGTTTGCATTTCTCCATCTTCTCCTCTGAGTGACCCCACTGTTTCTTTGTTCTTCCTTTTGCTACGAACATACCCATAAAAACCTTTTTTGTTGTTTTTAACCTCTCTAGCAAGCCTGAGTTCATTCTGTGCCTTAGCTTTTCTGACTTTGTGTCTACACGTGCTGGCTATTTGTTTGAATTCCTCTTTGGTGGTTTCCCCCCTTTTCTACTTTTTGTACACATCCTTTTTTAATCTTAACTCAGTTAAAAGTTCTTTAGATAGCCACCCTGGCTTCTTTAGGCACCTTCCATGTTTCCGTCTCATTGGTATTGCCTGAAGTTGTGCTTTTACTATCTCCCTCTTAACAAACTCCCAGCCATCATGAACTCCCTTTCCTTCTAGTATTACTGTCCATGGGATCCCACCCAGCACTTCCCTAAGTTTTATGAAGTCGGCTTTCTTAAAGTCAAGAAATTGAGTCCTAGTATGCTTGGCTGCTCCTTTCCGCTATATAGTAAACTTCAGAAGAGCATGATCACTCGCACCTAATGATCCTTCCACTTCTACCCCACTAACCAGGTCATCAACATTGGTTAGGACCAGATCTAAAATGGCTGTTCCTCTTGTTGCTTCTCCCACTTTCTGGAAAATGAAGTTGTCTGCAAGGCCAGTGAGGAATCTGTTTGACCTTATGCTCTTGGCTGAGTTTGACATCCAACAAATATCAGGGTAATTGAAGTCCCCCATTACTACTATTTCCCTTCTTTTTGCATGCTTGGCCATCTGTTCCAGGAAGGCATCATCTATGTCCTCTGTTTGGCTTGGCGATCTATAGTAAACTCCCACAATGAGGTCACTGTTATTCTTCTCTCCGTTAATTTTGACCCAAATGCTCTCACTTTAGCTTTGAGGTTCTAAATCTTGGATTCTTTCTAGGTTGCCTGGTCAGGTTCAACTCTCTTTCTCTAAGGGCTTTTTGCTTTCCTCAGAGACATCAGCAGTACTCTCTGTTTTTATATGCTCAGTTATTGAAAACAAATAAGCAACAAGGGATGTGATACCATATGACCATGTGCAAATAGCCTTGGAATGTAATTGCAAGTCCTGTAATACAATTGAACACTATAATCATTCTTATATGGGTCACACAAATGAGACAGTGCTTGATGTAGTTACTATGCGGAAGCTGAGGCTGGGGAAGAAAGGCATGGAGCACCAAATAGCAGAGGAGGCCCATCAGCTCGTGGAAGTTTTGCACGTTTGCACGTTCAAAGGGTATGTGATGCTAAGTGATGGTGCTGAGCAGGCGTATGAACATATATTTGTTTACTACCTCTGTCCATTTTTGAAAGGAATGTGATATGTTTTTCTTGGTTCCTAATGGAGATCCCAGCAATTTCTCCTGGCCACCATTAACTCCCACTCTCAGTACGAACAGGAGCAGCCGAGCTAACATTAGTATAACTTTATTTTGCAGGACAACCACTTGACCCCTCCATGGCCATGGCTAATTCAGTCTCCAACGTGATATGTCCTGTGGCTTTTGGACACTGGTTTGCTCTTGAAGATGAATGGTTCCAGAAGCTGATGGAAGCCATGGATTTTGTCATTAAAAAATCAAGTAACTTTTGGCATATCGTGAGTAGTTGTTTTCATTTCTCCTAAACCAAACAGGTCCCCCAGAATACCACAAATCAGGGCCTTAATACCACCAATCAATATTTTGGAATCCATTATGATAGAGGATAGAGGGTTGAAGAAGTGACATCAGGTTTAAATTGATCTGAGATAAGGGCCACTTACGATCTCTCCGCCTGCTCAATTTCTTATGATTATCATTGAGATAAAATAAAATAAAAAGCATGAGTAAGAAGACTTTGTCCACCACAGAAGACTCTTTGGAGGAACGATGGGATAAAAATGGAACAATGACCTTCAGAACAGGTCATCTAGAGCTCACCAAAGGGGACAGAGGTGAGCAAAATAATCTTTTCACTAAGGGAATTACATACTTTTGTTGCCATCATGGAAAACTAAATGTGTCTACTCTCTACTGACTTAGCAGTGGCAATGATGATGGTGCCTATAGTGAGGCCCCTGCAGCCAAAACCTTGGCTGGAATTTTTTTAATGAAAGAGAGACTTGCAACTTAAGCACTGTCCCTACTGCTAAGGAAAGCAGCTCCCTCCTGTATGACCCAACTAAACTCCTTTTCCAAACTTAAGTTCCGTTCTCCACATTTCTTCATCCCTTCCGGATCTTTTTAAAAAAAGTACTCATGAAACTTCATCAGCATTTTAGTGCTAATTTCTCCTAATGCAAACACATGTGTGCAATTTTGCCAGAAGCAAGGCCTATGTGTTATTTTCAGTATTGTATGCATTTTTAGGCACACATGACCATATCATTTGCATTTTCATTTTTGTACGCATCACTTGACTGGGAAACTACAGACAACTTTATATCAGTGTTCTAGGCACACGTGAAACAAGGAATTTCATTAGTGTGAGCAGTTTCTGACTTCTGGACACAGTTCTAAGCCTAAAATTTCTGATTAAAACTTACCTTGAGGTTACCAAGGTTAACAAATGTAACTTTCTATATGAAAAAAGAATAAAATATTATTACAGAAAAAAGACAGACCACAGCATTCATTCACAGCAGCCTCTCAACAGGCACTAACCTCCATGCCCTATACAATCTTTTTCACTCAAACCAGAAGCACTTATAAAAAACAAATTATAAGCTAAAATACCAAAATCTTCTTAAAGGATCTCTGCGGTAAACTAGGGTTGCCATTTTTTAGGAAATTGTTGAGCTTTTTCCATTGGGTTGCCATACATCTCAGTGTTCCTGACATTTTGCCGATTCCTGTCAGGACATGTCAGGAATTTTCCTGATGTATGGCAAGTTTACACTAAGTGCTAATCTCCAGGTAACACTCTCTCCAAGATTACAAGGGCAGGGCTGTGAAATCAGCTTCAGAGTGTCATTTAGAAAGCCGTGAAACTAATTTCACTTGGAAATGAAGTCTTGCTACCACTTACAAGTTGACCCATAGAAAATACAACGTTTTATGTTGCCTTGTGTTTTCCCCTGATTTCACATAGCTACCCATGCTGCCATTATCCTACTTTGTATGGTTTTGTGCTTTTCAGTATTAATCAGAATCTTGCCCCTTAATACTAGTTTTAATGTGTGTCGTTCATAGCTGCTTGTTGAAGGGCACATCTCCAAAACACATTATGTAACACAAGAAGCTGAATTAATAAAACAGCTTATTACAGTATGTTCTTGATCTTGTCTTCCTTTCGTTCTATTGCATGTTGCAACTGTTGGGAAACTGCCAGGGAGATATAGTCCATCATGGCCCAAGCCGGCTGCCGGACATCCATCGATCTCCCGTAGACAGGCAGATCCAGCAGTTAGCGACACGAAGCCGTTCTGGAAATAGATTGCCACATTCCAGAGCTTGTGCACACTGTTCTTTATCTGCAGAAACACAGGCAGAAAGCTGCACCGCAGAAGAGCATATTTTACAGACTTTATTTAGCGTTGAACAGAACAAAGAAAGACATGACCATTCTGAGTCAGTGGCTCCGACCAACTGGACTGAAATCGAAAGGAATAGCAAACATAAACATCCTGTGAACAGGACATGCGCAGACTCTGTTACTTCACAAAGCCTGCTCCCTTTTAAGGTGGAACGGAAATATCCCAACATCCTCCCCCTTTCCGTGTAACCTGTAGTACCTGTGGTTCAACCCAATTGCGACCTTTGTACATAAACCTTAAGTTGTTCTCTGTTAACAACCTTAGACAACAGATCAGCAGGAATTTCATTTCCTGGCATGTAGGACACCTGAATGAGTCCTTTCTGAATACACTCTCTTGCACGATGTAGCTTAATCTGCAAGTACTTGGTCCTTTGCTTGCAACTCTCGGAGTTCAGCAAAGCCAAACACTATCTATTGTCTTGATACACTTGTACAGGACATTTCACAGACACTCTGATGTCCTTAAACAGTTGCATCAACCATTCACAATCCATGAGTGAAAATGACAGAGCATTGAGTTCTGCTTCACAGGAACTTAGGCTCACTGTTGTTTGCTTCTTGCACAACCAGTCAAACAGGCAGTGGTTGCACATGTAGCATACTCCAGAAGTGCTTGTACCATCCGTGGTGTCACTTCCAAAACTTGCATCTGCAAAGATTTCAAGACCTCCAGTCTTCTGACTGGTGAACCTCAGCCTGTAGTGCATAGTCCCTTTCAAATAGCGGGCTATGCGCTTCAGAGCTTTCCAATTCTGAACCGTAGGATTGTTGGCATGTCTGCTAAGCAGATTACAGCTTACAGCTATGTCAGGTCTTGAACATCTGGCAATGAAATTCAGCTTGCCTAGAATGCATCTGTATAGCGTTGTGTCAGAAAACGCTTCAGCAGTACTGTCTACCTGGTAACCTGTCACCATCGGTGTGTCTGCTGGGTTTGCATCAACCAAATTCAACCTGGTTAATACATCAGCAATTTTCTGTGTTTGGTGTACCAGAAAATTGCCTGCTTGGTCCCTCTCCACCTGCAGAGAAAGATAGTTGGATACCTCACCAAGATCCTTCATGTCAAAGTGCTCCTTCAGCTGAGCTAGGGTGCTTTGATAAAAAGCCTGATTCTTCCAAAACATCAGAAGATCATCAACAAAACATAAACAATACAGTTTGTTTTGCCCCTCCTCCTTGACAAACACACATGGATCAGCTTTGCCCTGGTGAAAACCTAGAGAAAGCAATGTCTCAGTGAGTTTTGTGTTCCAACACCTGGCACTCTGCTTGAGACCATATAAGGATTTCCGCAGTTTACAGACCATTCCCTTCTGTATCTCCATCCCATCAGGTGGAAGCATAAACAGCTCCTCCCCCAAAATCCTGTACAAAAAAGCTGTATTAATGTCATGGTGGGTAACATGCAGTTTCTCCTCCGCAGCAACCTTGAGCATCAGCCAAATGCTCTCATATTTGACTGTGGGTGAGTAGGTCTCGTGGTAATCCTGTCCTGGTACCTGTGAAAAACCTCTGGCAACCAATCTGGCTTTGTGTCTGACTACCTTGCCATTCTGGTCTGTCTTGGCCTTGAAGACCCATTTGCTGCCAACCAGTCTCATTCCTGGGACTACCGGTACCAGTTCCCAAGTTTGGTTCCTGTTCAAGGAATCAACTTCAGCCTTCATGGCATTAAGCCAAGGCTCAGCATCTTTAGAGGTTAACTCCTGAACCTCTTTGAAGCTTGAAGGTTCCCATACCTTCTCTGAGCTACTAAGTACAGCAGTTGCTGTCTTAGCAAACTCATCAGCATACCTCTTTGGAGGTCTGCCTTTGGTCGCCCTTTCAGACCTACGTACTAGACGCAAGTCTTCTGGACTCATCTCCTCTTTCTTAGGAGAAAAGTGACCAATGGTGAACAGTGGTTCTTCCAGTTCATTGTCAGACGCATCAGATGGTCTGACTTAGGCCTTTGCGCTCTTGTATTCTGCTGTGTCATCACTGTCACTGACACCAGCAGCAGCGCCGCCCACTGAACTGGAATCCGAACTCTGATCATCATCATCATCATCATCATCATCATCATCATCATCTTCAGCTGCTTCCTCAGCTTTAGCTGCTTGCTTGACATCACCTTCATCCTTCTCTGGGTAACTCTGGAAAATTCCCACATTTTCCCCCCACTTGGGATTGTACTCAACACTCCTTGTGAACTTAATGGACTTAGAGTTAGTCATCCATACCCTGTACGCACCTTTTTCGTACCCCATGAACAAACCATGTGCCCCACGCTTCCCAAGCTTGTTGGTTTGTGGGGAGTGTACCCACATGTCAGAACCAAAGATTTTCATGTGCTTGATGTTGGGCTTCTTGCCAAACATCTTCTCATAGGGGGTACAGCCAATGGGTGATGACAATCTGCGATTAAATGAGTAAACAAAATTCCCCAGAGCTTCCCCCCAAAACTTATCAGGGAGATTGGCATCATGCAACAAGGTTTTCATCCCTTGCAGCAATGTCTGATTCGCTCGCTCCGCAAGCCCATTCATCCATGGCGATCTGGGCGTTGACATGTCATGCTGGATTCCCTTCTCAGTCAGGAAAGCTTCAAACTGCTGAAAAGTGAATTCCCCGCCTCGATCGGTAAACAAACAGGCAATACATTTACCGTGCACATTTTCCAACCAAGCACAGAATGCCTTAAACTTCGGAAACGCTTGCGATTTCTGTTCGAGCAAAAACACATGAATGTACCTGGAAAAAGAATCAATCAGAACCATGAAGTACCTTGCTCCTCCTAAAGAGGGCACAAGTGGCCCAACCAGGTCCGCATGCACTAGCTGGTAGGGTTTGGAAGCCTGCCTGCTAGACTCCTTGCCTTTTGGAGCAACCTTCACCTTGTTCTCTGCACAAGATACACATTTCATGTGAAATTTACAGGGTTTGATGTTCAAACCCTCAACCACCTCTGGCATCTTGGCCAGTGCCTTCCAAGAGAGGTGACAAAACCTTCGATGTGCATCGTGAATGTAACCTGCATGAAGAACTTTGTTAGTTTGTGCAACACAACAAGAATCAGCATTAGATACAACAGCAGTGTCATCATAAGTTATATGGAACAAACCATCCATAAACTTTGCATGCAAATAGTCCTCTTTGCCTTTACTGATGACACAGACGCTCCTCTTGAAGGAAATCTGAAAACCACGCCCAGTAAGCTGTGGGACACTGAGCAAATTGCTTGCAGCGCCTGGAACATAAAGTACACCGCTGATGGTTGTGTGCAAACTTGCAAGTTTCACAGTCCCTTCTCCTGCGATTTGCAACGTCTTTCCGTCAGCCAGGTGGATCTCACCTTCCTGAGGCTTGAAGGAGATAAACAGGTGGCGATCCTTCGTGATGTGACGGCTCACACCTGAATCGACAATAAATCTGCCTTTGGCTGTTGGAGCAGTCTTTACAGCAAGCAAACCCTTGTTTTCCACCGGTGTGGGCTTTTGCAGCTTGCCCCCCTGCTGCTCCTGGCCAGCAGACGTGCCTTTAGCCTTTGGTGAAGCTGTGCCAGCAAACATAGCCTTGTTTTTCCCTGGCGCGGGCTCTTCACCCTCCCTCTGCTTCTGGCCATCTGCAGGCGTCTGCGTCTGCCTCTGTTTACCTTTGCCTTTCCGGCCTCTGCAAAGGCGATGACCTTGGTTCTCACGAGAACCAGAGCTCTCAGCTGCCGACTCCTTGGCTCCCCCTGGAGGCTGGAATGCTGCCTGGGATGACGTGACGGTCAGCTCCCCCTGCAGCTTGCAACCGGTGCCCTCAGCATCCCTGCATTCACTCGCATTCTGGGAAACAGCTAGGACCTCCGATGCAGACAAACTCTGGGCTGGGATGACTGGCTGGTGAGCAGCTTTCAAAGCATTCCACATCCCATGTGCAGTGGTGTTGCCAGCAAGCATCTTAATTTCCTCAAGAGAGACGGATAAGACTATTACGTCAATGGCCTTCGAATTTTGGCCTTTCCATTTCTCTGTCAGAGGAACCGGAGGGGGCTCAGAAACGGTATGCCACACCCCAAACTGACGCAGCAAACTTTCACACCATTTTGCCCAGGTTTCATAATTCTGCCCATGTAAATTAGGGCACTGAGTGGCCTCTGAAGCTTCAAAAGCGTGGAAAAACTCCATTCCAGCTTTTTACTTGAGCCGTGAGCCTTTATGCCTTCAAAGACTCCTTATCTTGGCAGCTCATTAATCACGAACTCTCTGGCTCGGCTCCCAGGCCAATTAAGCCCTGCCGGAGATCAAAGACTCCTTCCAAGGTAAACAGAAAAGCCAAAAGCCTCCCTCTTTTCTTTCGCTTTTCCCACGTACCTCAAACGCAGTCTGTTGCAGCATTTACTCTCCTGTAGGTGCTGTGAATCTGGGCCCATAACCTTGTTGTTGGGAAACTGCCAGGGAGATATTGTCCATCATGGCCCCAAGCCGGCTGCCGGACGTCCATCGATCTCCCGTAGTCACGCAGATCCAGCAGTTAGCGACACGAAGCCACATTCCAGGGCTCGTGCACACTCCTCTTTATCAGCAGAAACACAGGCAGAAAGCTTGCACCGCAGAAGAGCATATTTACAGACTTTATTTAGCATTGAACAGAACAAAGGAAAAACATGACCGTTCTGAGTCAGCGTCTTCGACCGACTGGAGAAATCGAAAGGAACAGCAGAACATAAAACATCCTGTGAACAGGACATGCGCAGACTCTGTGACTTACAAAGCCTGCTCCCTTTTAAGGTGGAACGGAAATATCCTAACAGGGGATTCCCTGCTCTTTGTTGAGTTTGAGCAAACGCAGCAACAGAAGTGGGTGGGCAGTAAGACCCTGAGGCAGACTGCAGGAAAGCTTCCGCCTTCCCTCTTCCCTCCGCCCGCCCGCCCGATCTTATTTTTGCTTGATTTTTCCCTTTTTTGCCCCTGCGCTCCGGTGAGTCAGCTCCAGGGACCACACATTCGCTCAATAACACGCACAGACATTTCACCTTACTTTTTAGGAGAGAAAAATCTGCGTGTTATAGAGCGAAATTTACGGTACTTTGAGGGGACTTTCATTCATTCCTCCTCACCACTATGAGCTGAATAAAGAGCATGAAATCACTTTGTGACTCTGAGTATATATCAGTTTGTAATGGAGATCCCAGCAGTTTCTCTTGGCCACCATGAAACCCCACTCTCAGTATGAACTGGATCAACTGAGCTAACATTAGTATAACTTTATTTTGCAGGACAACCACTTGACCCCTCCTTGCCCATTGCTACTTCAGTCTCCAACGTGATATGTGCTGTGGCTTTTGGGCACCGGTTTGCTCTTGATGATGAAAGGCTCCAGAAGCTGATAGAAGCCATAGATTTCCCCCTACAATTTGCATATAGCTTTGGTTATGCTGTGAGTAGTCATTCCCATTCCTGCCAAACAGGTCTCCCAAGGGCCTTAATACCACAAATCAGTATTCTGATAGAGGGTTGGAGAAGTGAGATCAGGTTTAAATTGATCTGAGATAAGGGCCACTTACTATCTCACAGCCTGATCCTTTGCTCATGATTATCATTGAGATAAAAAACATGCACCCCCCCCATAAAACAGCAACAAAAGAAGACTTTGTCCACCACAGGAGACACTTTAGAGGGAAGATGGGACAAAAATGGAACAATGACCTTCAGAACAGGTCATCTAGGGCAGTGTTTCCCAACCTTTTTTGGGCAAAGGCACACTTGTTTCATGAAAAAAATCTCAAGGCAAGCCACGCCCCCTCCAGCCAGCCGATTGGCTGGCCAGGAGGCGTGGCCGGATGGGATTCCCCTGCTCTCGCGGGGGCTGAGATGGGATTCCCCGCTCACGTGGGGGCGGATGGGATTCCCCGCTCACGTGGGGAAGGGCGTGATGCCCGCAACCCCACCTCCTGGGGCAGGCCCAGTAGCGAGCGGATGCGCAGGCCAAGTAGCGAGCGGCGATGGGATGTGGGAGCTCGCTCGCTCGCCGTCCCGCGTGTGCTCGCCGCCGCCGCCCCGCCTCTCACCGCCCGACTCGCCCGCCTCCACGGAACACAAGGCAAAGTTCCACGGCACACTACTGTGCCGCGGAACACCGGTTGGGAAACACTGATCTAGGGCCCACCAAAGGGAACAGAGGTGAACAAAATAATCTTCTCAAGAAGGGAATTACATCGTTTTGTTGACATCATGAAAAACTAAATGTGTCTACTCTATACCCACCTAGCAGTGGCAATCATGGTGAGGCCCCTGCAGCCACCACTTGGCTGGAATTTTTTTTAATGAAAGAGAGACCAGCAACTCAAGCACTATCGCTATTGCTGAGGAAAGCAGCCCGCTTCTGCTAAACCCTTTCCTCAAATTTAAGTTCAGTTCTCCACATTTCTACATCCATTCCTAATCTGTAAAAAAATAAAAAAGTACTCATGAAACTTACCATACTTGAATTTCCCCCCATCCCTATTCTCCACCCACCCCCACCTACCACAAAAGGGCACTAACTTGTTCCAGGAGAGGTCCTGTAATTGTGCCCAGTTTTGGAATTATGCCGGGGAGCTGGAAAAATATTTTGAGCCATACTTTTCTTTCACATTTTCAGCTAGGGATAATTCACAGAATCCAATCATTGTGGGATTCCAGAGAAGCTATAGACACCTTCCTTCTTCTTAGTGAGACTCAAACTAATATGCTAGCCCTGAAGAATAGTGCAGATCATGTTTTATAAGTGCAATTCCAAAGCACAAATGGTTTGAAGAAGCTTCCTCATGGTAATGGCAGCATTTCTGCTATCTTTCCTTTAGCTTTATGAAATGCTCCCATGGCTCATGAAACATCTCCCAGGGCCCCACAAGAAGGCTTTCTCCTGCGTGGAGATGGTGCTTTCATTTGCAAAGGAGGAGATAGAGAAGCATAAGGAGAATCAGTCTCTGCATGATCCACAGGATCTCATTGATTTCTATCTACTTCAGATGGAGAAAGTAAGTATCTGCTTGAAAGCGAGTGCTGCTCATCCAAGGAATCATTATATTCCATGTTATGAGTGAATACTAATCCTGAAAAAACAGAGAGAGGAGCTGAGGGAAGTCTTTCTTTTTGGGGAAGGGAAAATAGGGGGGGATTGAGAATGATATGTTTTTGATTAATTGTTATGTTGAAATCTTTAATAATAAATAAATAAATAAATAAATAAATAAATAAATAAATAAATATAAGTGAATACTAATCTCTTGCCAGGACACCAATACCTCTCTCTGCCCCCCCATTCCATCATAGTCATTTTAATTGCTAAAGTGAGTTGACATCCTTCCATAGGCATCTACTAAAATAGCTAGGAAAGGATAGATATTTTCATGTACAAATGTGAATGCAAATGAGCATCTGCTTCAAAACTGTAGGCAGCTCATTCAAGGAATCATTATATTCCCTGTTATATGTGAATACTAATCCCTTGCCTGGAAACCAGTACAGTGGTACCTTGGTTCTCAAACTTAATCCGTTCCAGAAGTCTGTTCCAAAATCAAAGTGTTCCAAAACTGAGGCATGCTTTCCCATAGAAAGTAATGGAAAACAAATCCATTCCAGACTTTTATAAACAACCCCTAAAACAGCAATTTAACGTGATTTTTTCTATCTAATGAGGCCATTGATCCATAAAATGAAAGCAGTAATCACTGTACTGTACTATAAAATAAATAAAACAGTATTGTGGATGATAACAATTAAATTTAAAATTCTTTCTTACCTGCGCTGATGATAGTCATTGTTTGGATGGTGGGTTTTTATCCATTTCCGCAGTAACACAATCAATCAATCAATCATAAAATGAAGAACAAGCTACAGTCACAAAAATGAAAAGGCCACACAAACAAAAACGCATAAAAATAACAAAAATGAAAGCACCAAATATAAGCTCCAAATATCACCTCATGACACTTCAATCGGAAATGGAAGGCTTTGATTACAATGGGGGGGGGCACAAATTAGCAGCGCAACAGTGAAAATGGAAGCTCAGGAGCACATTCAGATTCCGAAGCAAAGTTCGTAAACTGAAACATTGACTTCCATGTTTGCAGCATTCAAGTTCCAAGTTGTTCGGGAACTAAGCTGTTTGAAAACCAAGGTACCACTGTGTCTTTTTTCCGAATCTCAGTTGAAAATAGCATTGAGTTTCCTCCAAATATTTATCATAGTCAATTTAGTTGCTCATCCATCCATAAGCATCTATAGAAATGTCTAGGAAATGTGAGTGTAAAGGAGTGGAAACTTAAGTGTATTATGGGGTCTTGTTTTGGGGCATTTTTTGGATTGATGTTTATCAGACATTCAAATGTGGACTGAGAAAACAGAAAATCCAAAACAAAATATTCTTAAGTTAACTATGACTTCAAATCCCTGTCTCATCCATCTTCATATACTAGAAAGGACAAAATAAATTTTCATCTTTCCCTCTTTGAACAATGCTTATTATGGTGAAAAAAGAACTGTTAAATATGTTTAGTGGGAAGTGCCATATTTCACCACATAATTGTCACATTTTTATGCCAATTATTCTTTTCAAAAAAGGAAGTTGTGACAATTATGTGGTGAAAAACTAAGGCATGACCCTTATGCGAGGAAACAGTTTTTATTAACAAACATACTTTTGGTAACATTGCTTATTACTTGTTACTAACTGTTTTTGGTGTGATTAGGATGCACAGAATACTTGTGAACAGGTAAAGGTAGTCCAAATCAGGGCAAGGCAATTTCATGCACACTGAGAATGCCCTGTGACTATTGTGTGTTGAATGCTTTGGGACTGATTTTAAGGCTTGAGAAAAGTAGCTCGACTATTGTGTGGTGGTGACCATTAGGCAGTGAAATATGGTAGCACACATTTGAAATATCTGATGCCAGTGTTTCCACTGGATCCCTCTCTTCATGCCAGTGTTGGCTTATTACGCCAACCCACAGATCCTGAAATCTAGCACTAGCAGCTACCGCTGTAAATACAGGAAATTGTGTGTGGGTTTCTTTTCATAACCAGCTATGAAGCACAGGGCCAGTCCACCCATGAGGCAGGCTGTAACAGCTGCCTTGGGCAGTGGAATGCCATCAGGAGGCAACTCTGGGGGTGTGCTGCCTAGCCAGCTGCTAGTGGAGAAGCAAAGGGGACAGCTTCTGGCAAGATTTCAACAAAATCTTCCAAGATCTCACCGAGCCCCCTGTTGTTGCCACTTTGTGGACACTGCTGTGCAACCCAGGTAAGGCAGGCAGCAGCAACAGGATTTCTTCTTCATCTTTGGTGATCACTCGTAGCCAAGATTGTCTTCCATAAACACGGTTTTAACAATGAGTCCGCAAGTCACTGTGGAGGCTAATTCTGGATTCACACATCCTTCCACAGTGGAGACATTGGTTTCCAGAAGGGAGATGATCCTGGTGTGGATTTGCCAAGCATGCCTTCCTCTTAGCAGGTTTCTCCCTTGTGTCCTGAGTTTGATTATCTTCAAAGCCCACGACACCTTTGGTAAAGGCTGTTCTCCAACTGGAGTGCTCACAGGCAAGTGTTTCCCAATTGTTGGTGTTAATGCTACATTTTTAAAAATTTGCCTTAAGACAGTCTTTAAACCTCTTTTGTTGACCACCAGCATTACACTTTCCATTTTTAGTTTGGAATAGAGTAGTTGCTTTGGAAAACGATCATCAGGCATCCGCACAACATGACCAGTCCAATGAAGTTGATGTTGAAGAATCATTGGTTCAACACTGGTGATCTTTGCTTTCAGCCTGCTCAGATTAAACAGCTTTCCATCTGTTTAATATATGATATCTACTCTGGTGGGGAGTTTCCCTTCAACAAAGTGTAGGATCATGGCAATGAAAATAATGAATAGTGTTGGGGCAATAACACAACCCTGTTTAACACCTGATCCCACTGTGAATGGTTCACTCTGAGAGCCATTGTTATCCTTGATGGTGGCTGTCATATTATCATGGAGGAGCCAAATGTTGTTCACAAATTTATCTGGGCAGCCAATCTTCAGAAGGACAGTCCACAGGGCATTATGATTTACAGTGTCAAAAGCCTTAGTTAGGTCAATAAATGCCATATACAAGGGTTGGTTTTGCTCTCAGCATTTTTCTTAAAGCTGTCTAGTGGTGAAAATCGTGTCCACTGTCCCCCTAGAAGGCCAAAAACCATTTTGGGATTCAGGAAGGGTCACCTTGGATATTGTTAAGAGACGGTTTGCTAAGATCCTTGCAAGAATTTTGCCAGCCGCAGCTAATAGAGAAATGCCTCAATTCTGTCACTTTTTAAAAAGAGATTGATAATTTTGGCATCCCTAAAGTCTGCTGGGATTTCTTCTCTCTCCCAGATTGTTTCGATGAGCTTGTGAAGTTGTTGTGCAAGTTCAATTCCACCCACTTTGAAGACTTCAGCAGGTATTCTGTCAGGTCCACTGGCTCTGTTGTTTTTCATTTGGTTAATGGCTGTACACAACTCTCCCAGATTAGGAGATACTGCAAGCTCATCTCTAACTTGTTTTTGCAGAATTTGTGAGAGGACCTCAGCAGCTATGGGGGAGTTGCAGTTAAGGAGATGTTGGCAATGTTCTTTCCAGTGCAGTGCAGTAGCTTCTTTATCTTTTAGAAGTGTGGTACTGTCTGCTGAGCATAGGGGGCATATGCCATGATTTATTGGCCCATACATAGTCTTTGTGGCTTTAAAGAAATTCTGTGCATCATGAGTGTCAGCTAAGCGCTGGATCTCTTGAGCTTTTTTTAATCCACCAGGTGTTTTTTATTTCTCTGGTTCTTCTTTGAACCTCAGCCTTAGTGTTGGCATAGGTTTTTTCCCCCTTAGTGGCACAGTTTCTGTCTCTTTGTCAGATCTGAAAGGCCTTCCTTTTCTTGTCAATCATGTGTTCAATCTCACTGTCTTTCTCATCAAACCAGTCCTCATGTTTCTTGGTTTGCTATCCGATACTTTGTTCACAGGCTGCAATAATGAATGTTTTTAGCTTGGTCCAGTGTTCCTCGATGTTATCAGGGAATTCTGAAAGCAGATGGTCCTTAAGAGTTGTTTGGAAGCAGATTCAGAAATTTGGGGAAGTGGCAGGATTTAAATTAAACAGGAATAAAACAAAACTGCCAGTTAAAAACTTGAAGGAAGAAGAAAAAAAGGAGTTGGAGCAAAACACTGAGATAGATGTCCATAAAAAGGTTAAATATTTAGGGATATGGCTAACATCAAGAAATATAAACTTATACAAAGACAATTATGAAAAAAATGGCTTGAAATTTAGAAATATGGAGCAGAATGAATCTCTCACTGTTAGGAAAAATAGTGGCGGTTAAAATGAATGTGCTGCCAAAAATGCTATTCCCTTTCCAATCAGTCCCAGTAATTGTGAAAGATGAATGTTTTAAAAAATGGCAGAAAGAAATTTCTAAGTTTATCGGGGGGGGGGGAGGCCAAGGATAAAATATAAGATACTTACAGACATAAAAGATAGAGGCAGTTTTGCCCTCCCAGACCTTAAATTGTATTATGAAGCTGCATGCCTGGTATGGATTAGGGACTGGATGAAGTTGGAAAAGCAAGAAGCATTAGAATTGTAAGGACATGACAATAGATTTGGCTAGCACACATACTTATGGTATGGGAAAGGAAAGGTTCATAAAAGTTTCTATAACTATATAATTAGGAAATCATTAATGAGAGTATGGGAGAGATATAAAGATTTGTTAGAACAGAAGACCCCTTGGAGGCTTTCACAACATGAAGCTTTACTGCTCAAACCACTTGGAAAGAAAGGAAAGTGCTTTACGTATGTTGATTTGCTAAAGCATCAAGAAGGAAAATGGAAACTAAGAGATTATGAGGAAATAAAAGACCACTTTCAGAGTTGGTTACACTACAGTGGTACCTCGCAAGATGAATGCCTCGCAAGACAAAAAACTCGCTAGACGAAAGGGTTTTTTTTTTTTGAGCTGCTTCGCAAGACGATTTTCCCTATGGGCTTGCTTCACAAGACGGAAACGTCTTGCAAGTTTGTTTCCTTTTTCTTAACACCGTTAATACAGTTGTGACTTGACTTCGAGGAGCAACTCATAGAACGTGGTGTGGTAGCCTTTTTGAGGTTTTTAAAGACTTTGGTATTTTTGAAGCTTTTCCAAAACTTTCCCGACACCGTGCTTTGCAAGACGAAAAAAATCGCAAGATGACAAAACTCGCGGAACAAATTAATTTCATCTTGAGAGGCACCACTGTATTGGCAACTACATGAAATATACAAAGACAATAAGAAAGGATTTAGCTATACGACATCTAGATTCCAAAAGGAAGTTGTAGAAGGGAAGGTGAAGCTGCTGAAAGGTGCATATAGTATTCTGCTAGAATGGGAAACAAAAAATGAAGAGGTGAAATCAGTTATGATTAAATGGACACAAGATATAGAACACAAAATAATGCTTGAAGTTTGGGAAAGATTGTGGAAAACTGATTCAAAATATACAGATTGCCCTTTGCTGAAAGAAAATTACATGAAAATGATGTATAGATGATATATAACACGAGTGCAAATAGGAAGAATGTATAAAACTGGTTCAAATATGTCTTGGAAATGTAAGGAAAAAGAAGGGACTTTTTACCATATGTGGTGGGATTGTAGCAAAATTTTAAAAAATCTGCTATACAATGAGTTGAAGAAAATGTTCCAATTAAATTTATAAAAAAGCCTGAAGCATTTTTGTTAGGGATTGTAGGAAAAGACTTGCCAAGGAAATTGAAAAACATCTTCATGTATGGGACAACAGCGGCAAGAGTCTTAATAGCACAAGTATGGAAGAATGAAGAAATCCTGACCAAAGAACTGTGGCAAGAGAAACTGCTGGATTATGCAGAACTGGCGAAATTGACATACAAACTACGTGATAAGGACAGCTGTGATTTTAAAGAAGAATGGGAACCCTTTACAAAGTACTTAAAGAAACAAGAAAACGAACTGGACTCCTTGGCAGATTTTGAAGAAACATTCACAACCCTTTTATTGGTAATATATAGATAGATAAATTAAGGATATCTACAATTTTATAACATGCAGAGATATTATGTGCTGAAAAACCAGAGAGAGGAGCTGAGGGAAGTCAGGGTGGGTGGGAGGGTGGGTTTTTTCTTTTTGGGGAAGGGGGAGGGAAAATGGGGGGGGAATGAGGATGATGTATTTTTGATAAAATGTTATGTTGAAATTCCTAATAAAAAATATTTTTAAAAAAGAGAGTTGTTTGGAAGCAACAACTTAATGGGATCTTGAAGGGCTTGAGTGTTCATTTTGCACCTTGGTTTCCTTCCTTGAAGCCTGTGTTGAGGTATAATCTTGATAGCCATCGTGGAACGTATTAGTCGGTGATCTGTCCAGCATTTGTCGGCACTCGTCATAGCTCTGGTAAGGAGCACATCATGGAAATCTTTAGCACAGACAATAACATAGTCTAAGAGGTGCCAGTGGTTTGACTGAGGATGCCTCCATGAAGTTTTAATTTATTTATTTTTTTGTTGAATGAGTGTGTTGGTAATAGTAGCCTGTTGGTTTTTGGTGAGTTTACCAGGAGTCTGGTAGGGACTTCTGACAGGAGCTTTACAATATTGTTTTTGATAGCGAAGCCTACCTCATGTATCTGACATTCTTGTTCCGATAGACATTTACAGAAGAATGTGTAACCTCCTTTTTCTTCCTTCAGTTGTCCCTTGCCTGCTCTTTGAGTCTCTTGAAGCACTGCAATATTGATGTTAAAACGTCACATCTCCCTTGCAATGATGGCAGTTCTGCATTCAGGGTGCTCATTATCTGTGTTATATCTGTCCATATATTCCATGTTCCAAAGTTCAGGGAAAAAGAGAGGCAGACTATGGTTAGTACACCTTGTCTAGCCCCTCCCCTATTTTGGAGTGAGCAGAGTAGATCCTAAAAAGGGCTGCTCAGTCATGGATACAGCTGCCGAGCTGCTCAACTGCCTTGTTCCTTGAGTCAGAATGACTGAATCTGTATCCACCGACCATGTGCTGTTTAATGACTAAGGGCTTCCAGATTTCACAATCCTGCCCCTGTTACCATATGCTGATCACCATGGAACTTTGGGTGTTTGGGTTTGGGATGGGTTTTTTGGAAGACGCCTGTACATGTATTTGTTTTATGTCTGTAGATCAGTGCACACTGACCAATGAACAGTCTTCGCAGTAAGGCTCTGTTCTGATGGCATGAGTTGTCATGGCGACCGGTAAATTCCGTTGTAACATACCGCTTGTTATCACCCGCCTGTTCTGCCGTTGATGACTTCTTGGGTCATTCTTTGTCTAGCTCCTCCCCTTTGACCTTACCGCCTTGGGTGACCCTGCTGGGAGTATGAGATTCCCAATGGCTTCGCTCACAAGGGTCATAGGAATTTGCAAGCCCACTCACCATGAAAAGGTGATGATCCAGCGAGTGAGGGCAGCAACAGCGGGGGGGGGAGAGGGTGGCAGCAGCTTCCCATTTCACCTTAGGCACTATAAGAAGATACCCCACCTCTCATGAAGCATGTGTGGGTGGTATGGTAATAAGTGGGGGAAGGAAGATAAAGTGCTGAAGGACAGAATGTAATGCATGTAAATGACATGTCACTTTCCCCATTTTCAACACCAGAGAAGGAATGACCCAGAGTCCACCTATGATGAAGAAAACTTGGCCCAGTGCATTTTTGACCTCTTTGTAGGAGGGTCGGACACAACTAGGAGTTCTCTGCAATGGGCACTTCTCCTCCTGGCAAGTCATCCAGATATCCAAGGTGAGAGAGGAGAGCTATGACTTCTCTTGACCACTAGGGTGGAGCATAGTTCTTTAAAGGTTTCATATCGGAAAGAGTTAAAAGTGAGCTTATCATGTAAATTATGGAAGGTAAACGATATTGAAATAAGCTAAATGTTTTTCAATTTCATGTCTGGAAAGATATTCTTCCCACCAACATTTTCCTTCATAGTTTCTAGAACCTATAATTAACAGATGGAAAAAAGTAAAATGCCCAGAAAGCTGGGACTGGGGGGGGGGGACCATGGGCCTTGCCCTAAATTCACTGAATGAGCAGGATAGTCAAGTAACAGAATAAAATGTCTCTAGGAAGTTTATAGTTGGAGATGAGTTTCATGGCAATGCTCTGTCATAAGGAAGCCTACAATAGTAGGGTTGGAAGGGACCCCAAGGGTCTTCTAATACAACCCCCTGCAATGCAGGAATCAACACATTCCCCCCTCCAGTTTGATACCATACCACAACGTGTACCTGTTTTGTTTTGCAAATCTGCTAGCAGCAAATGTAGAAGAATGCCCCTGCTGTGAGATAAGTGACTTAGCCTCATTCCTGCCCCTCCATGCTCCATTACATGAGGGATGTGGGTGGCACTGTGGTCTAAAGCACTGAGCGTCTAGGGATTGCTGATTAGAAAGTTGGCAGTTCAAATCCATAAGACAGGTGAGCTCCACAAACTTGACATGAGCCAACAGTGTGACGCGGCAGCTAAAAAAGCCAATGCAATTCTGGGCTGCATCAATAGGAGTATAGCATCTAGATCAAGGGAAGTAATAGTGCCACTGTATTCTGCTCTGGTCAGACCACACCTGGAGTACTGTGTCCAGTTCTGGGCACCACAGTTCAAGAAGGACACTGACAAACTGGAACGTGTCCAGAGGAGGGCAACCAAAATGGTCAAAGGCCTGGAAACGATGCCTTATGAGGAACGGCTAAGGGAGCTGGGCATGTTTAGCCTGGAGAAGAGGAGGTTAAGGGGTGATATGATAGCCATGTTCAAATATATAAAAGGATGTCACATAGAGGAGGGAGAAAGGTTGTTTTCTGCTGCTCCAGAGAAGCGGACACGGAGCAATGGATCCAAACTACAAGAAAGAAGATTCCACCTAAACATTAGGAAGAACTTCCTGACAGTAAGAGGTGTTCGACTGTGGAATTTGCTGCCAAGGAGTGTGGTGGAGTCTCCTACTTTGGAGGTCTTTAAGCAGAGGCTTGACAACCATATGTCAGGAGTGCTCTGATGGTGTTTCCTGCTTGGCAGGGGGTTGGACTCGATGGCCCTTGTGGTCTCTTCCAACTCTATGATTCTATGATTCTATGATTCCTGTTGCTCTGTCCCAGCTTCTGCCAACGTAGCAGTTCGAAAGCATGCCAGTGCAAGTAAACAGGAAATATTGAGGGCTGGGGGTGGAGGATGAATATATGACAGCCTTTGATCCCAGCCCTTCAGCAAATCCAGACAGTTCTGGCAACCAGAAACTACTGAGATGAGCTTCTCTTTCAACCTTTTCTTACCTGGGATCTAGAGTGGGGAAGAACCATATAGACCGACTTAAACTCTTTGGAGGACGAAGTGGGCTTTGAATGCAAGAACCTGGGACTCATTCACAGAGATTTGTGGAATATGTTCAAGGGAAATAAATGTCCAACTGAAATAAAATGCAGTATTCACAATAAACCTGTTTCCATCATTCTCTTCAGATAAAATCCACAATGAAATAGAAGATGTCATAGGTTCTGCTCACTCAATCTGCTATCAAGATAAGAAGAAACTGCCCTACACCAATGCTGTGATTCATGAGATGCAGCGCTTTAAATTTGCCAGTTTTTTTGGGTTCCCTAGGCAATGTACAAAGGATTTGAAGCTGCGTGGTTTTCTCATTCCCAAGGTATAACAGTGTGATACAGCTGCACTCCTGTAGCCCAAGAGCAAAGAGCAGCAGAAGGTTTCATATTGAGAGATGCAGCCAGCCGTACAGGAACTTCCTGTCTATTCAAAAATCTGAAGGGCAAGAGCAGGAGCTCCATCTGCAGACATGTTTCACCATCAGCAAGTGCCATTCCATGGGGCAATTGTGGCAGGGGAGGAGCATGTAGTGGCCAGAAGTCTCCGCCTGGTTGTGAGCTTTCATTTTAAAAGAGGTGGGGGAAAGTCCTCTTGTGTTCCTGCCTGTACAGAAAGTTTTTACAGTGATGAATACAAAGCCACCCACCATAATAATAATAATAATTATTATTATTATTATTATTATTATTATTATTATTATTATTATTATTCAGATCAGTCTCTGCAAGGATTAGTCTTGGGATAGTGTGGGACAATAAAAAAAAAAGTATTGATATGAATGCATTGCGTGGCTATTCCCTCCCCCCACAGGTGGAATAAATAAAGACAACGGACACAGCGTTTTAGGTTAATGGGCGAAAATGGCCACAACTTTATTGATTACAGGAAAGAAGGGTATTGGCTTTAGGCATTGGCCCCTAACCGACTATCCGGTCTTACCGGGAAGGGTTAAACACCAACAGGGGGAGCCACCCGAGATGCGTATCCCTAGGCGCTCCCCGAGGGGTTACCGCTCGGGGGCGCGCTTTAGGCCCTAGCCTCCGTAGGTTTCGGACGAGGCGTCGCCCCTCGGAGTCCTTTAACGAACTACCCTTCAAGCATTGGGGGAGGTGATGGCGTTCCTCCCCCCCAACCTCATCTGCATGACAATATCCCGGCCAATGCCTACCGCCACCGAGCCCCCAGCCGGCTCGCCGCCAATACCCTCAGACCTGCAACCAATCCCTAACACCTTGAAAAATATCTGTCAACCAAATATCATTTCCCGCATCAGATAGATGCACGCCATCCCAGCGATAAAGCATTTCCTTGTCAAACCGTATGCATGGGTGCTGAATGACCCGACCGCCCAAAGCGGCCACTCTACGTGCCACCGTGCACTCCACAATCCTTCTAGCTTTATTCACCGCCACGGGTTTCTCTGCATCCCGCCAACATCGCCTTTCCAGGAAAGATGACCAAATGATTGTAATGTTTCCGTGGGATGCCCTCAACAATTCCAAGTCGTTGATAATGTTCCACATCAAGTTTACCCCTTTCCTATACGCCAAGTCGTTCTCGCCCAGCTGGATGACCGCGTCGTCTCCCGGGTGAAAAGGGGCGAGCCGAGGGCTGCCCCGACCTTAAGTGGCCTTCCTAAGGCCCGCCCCTGCCGCCAGCCGATTGGCTGGCGCCGCAGGGGATGCTAATTGGGGGAATCCCGGCCTTCCGCGAGGCTGGCGCCAGCCTCGCGAGAGCGAGTGTGGGCGGGGTCGTGATCCCGCAACCCCCCCTCCTCCTGACGATCGGAAGGGGCATTCCAAGTCACTTGTTTCTTATTTGCAGGGGACTATTATTGTTCCCAATCTACGCTCTGTTCGTCTTGATCCAACACGATGGGAGACACCTGCAGAGTTCAACCCAAATCATTATTTGGACAAGGATGGACAATTCGTGAACAGAGAAGAATATCTGCCATTTGGTGCAGGTAAACGCAGAAGACCAAGCTACGTTGTGATTTGTAGATGTGCTTACTGGTCTGCTTCCAGGAAATGACATGAGCTGCAGCACATGAGGGAGTGGGCCAGAGCAGAAGGAGCATCTTTCTGGCTGGAGTGGCAGTGCTGGTCAGCAGAATGGGGCAAAGCCATGGCAAGTTAAGGGGATCTCTAGGTTGGTGGCTTGGGACCAGAGCCATAGCTAGGTCATATTTCGCCCCGACAGAACTGTCCAGATTGCACTCCCTTGTTGTTGTTGTTTAGTCGTTTAGTCATGTCCAACTCTTCGTGACCCCATGGACCAGAGCACGCCTGGTACTTCTGTCTTCCACTGCCTCCCCAGTTTGGTCAAACTCATGCTGGTAGGTTCGAGAACACTGTCCAACCATCTTGTCCTCTGTCGTCCCCTTCTCCTTGTGCCCTCCATCTTTCCCAACATCAGGGTCTTTTCCAGGGAGTCTTCTCTTCTCATGAGGTGGCCAAAGTCTTGGAGCCTCAGCTTCACAATCTGTCCTTCCAGTGAGCACTCAGGGCTGATTTCCTTAAGAATGGATAGCTTTGATCTTCTTGCACTCCTTGGTTCTCTCAAGAGTCTCCTCCAGCACCATAATTCAAAAGCATCAATTCTTCAGCGATCAGCCTTCTTTATGGTCCAGCTCTCACTTCCATACATCACTACTGGGAAAACCATAGCTTTTACTATACAGACCTTTGTGGCAAGGTGATGTCTCTACTTTTTAAGATGCTGTCTAGGTTTGTCATTGCTTTTCTCCCAAGAAGCAGGCGTCTTTTAATTTCGTGGCTGCTGTCACCATCTGCAGTGATCAGTGTGCTCCCTAGCCACGGACAAATTAGCTCTTCTTTCTGCCTCTCCTCCACCCCACCCCACCCTGTGCCATTCAATTCCTCACACACTTCACCTTGTATTGAATTCTTTCCCAGAAAATACAATATCTAATTTATTATGTCTTAATAAAAGGTTTCAGGAAAGCAAATGGCATTTAGATGGCAGTTGACAGTTTTTTTTAATGTAATTAAGTGGTAAAACAGTATACAGATAGGCCTAAATGAAATGTAGAAAAATATCATACTGATTTATTTCACAATGATAACTTTATATTATAATACTATATGATGTAAAATGGCATTGCTTTCACAGTATCTGTGTTATTTGGTTGATATAAATAAGAAAACTATTAACATTATTCACAAGTCACGTTATAAGTTCTTATTCAACTCTGGCTTCAAGTAGAAATCTCCTCAATGAAGTCTCATGTGATTAGAACTTTATTTTTCTAGCTTTAATCGAAGAAGACTCAGTAATAATTTCATCAAAGTCGGGTTTTGATGCTAGTTCATACTATAAGAGGTGTGACAAAAATGTTAGGCTAAAAAGCAACTCTAACAGAGAGCTTGCAAAATGCCTAAGTTAAAAATGAACTGCACAACACTATTGTAGACATACTTCCAACTCTTCAAAAGAAAAGAACTGTTGTTAACACAGATAAAACATTTACCTAGATAATTTCTGACAGTCTGTGATACTTCACATAACAAAGCAGACCAAAGTACTACTAAAGCATGCAATTCGTGGAAATCACCTGAAGTGTCTGTCAGTATGGAATTTAGGGCACTCTCCAAATGCATATACGGTACTTGACCACCTCAACTAAAAGTGCTACAAATTCTGCAAACCTCCAGCTATCTGTTTATTATACATTTACTATATATGTAGCACATTTAGCTTACAGAGTCCTTGGCTGTGTGCTTCACTAATCTTGAAAATTAGTGCGATGGATTCACTAAAACAAACAAAAAAAAAATCCAATTTTAGAATCAGGGAAATTGAAAGTTGAGAGACATTGGTTTTCCCAGTTGGTGGACAATCTTTCTAAGTCTGGGAGAAAATAAGAAATAGAAAATAAGAAATAGAAACAGAAAATAAATAGTCAGCTTTTAATAAACATGTTTGTTTCATTGAGATATATACATATGGAACAACAAATTGTTTCAGTAACTTTTGTTTCCAGAATATGTGTAGATGGATGGTATAAGACAAGGGTTTAGGAAACTGAGCTCAACTATTTCCACAGATATGCTTGGGTCTTGGGATACTGGCTTGGGGCTTGACTGGCCTGATTATTGCAAGGATATTTTTGGATTAGATTATGCCTAACTGCTCAGTATTCAAGTGCTAAATAATGACTACAGATATCATTGGTTCAATAGGCACTGAGTATTCAGCAAGTTTGAAAACATCTGATCAGACCAGACCTGCTTTGGTTTTGTAGGCTCTTCAGATGCTGTTGGACTACAACACCCATCATCCCTGCCTTTGGCTGTGCTATCTGGGCCTGATGAGAGTTGGAACCCACCAACATCCGGGGGCCACCTTAGATTCTAAGGCATGAACATGACCTTTCGGAAACATATAGGACTTTTATTCTCAAAAGAGATTTTGCTTTCAGTGAATGTTTCATATTAAATTAGCTCATGCACATCAACAGAGTCTATGTCAGTGTTTCCCAACCGGTGTTCCGCGGCACACTAGTGTGCCGTGAGACACCGGCTGGTGTGCCGTGGGAGGGAGGCGGGCGAGAGGCGGCGGCGAGAGGCGGCAGGGAGGATCCGCGTCGAGCCGGGGCGGCTCCGCGGTGGTCGTGCCGAGCGGCGGGGCAGCGCGCGCAAAAGGGAGGAGCGCGAGACAGCGGAGGAGGAGGAGGCCGGCATGTCCGGGCAGCAGCAGCAACAGCAGCAGCAGCAACTCCCGGCGACGGCTCCTCCTCCGCCCGCTATCGCAGCCGCCGCCGCCTCAGCTGCCGCCGCCGCCTCAGCTGCCCTCGCTCTGCTGCCTCCTCCCACCCCGGCAAGGGGGAGGGAAAAAACTTTCATTTTTGTGCGTCCCTCCCGGCGTGACGCTGCGCGCTGACGTCACGGGGGCGGGGCTTTAATGGTGGTGTGCCGCGAGATTTTTTTCCGGTAAGCAGGTGTGCCGTTGCCCAAAAACGTTTGGGAAACACTGGTCTATGTTTCTCCCTCCTTCAGTGGAGCCATACTAGGACCCAGGATCACAGTCTATTCGTCTGAAAGAAACTCTGGACAGTAGTCAGCTCAGAGAAGGTCAACTGTTGACATTAATGGACCTCACTTAGTCATAGTCCTTCATTTTAATGGGTCTACTCTGAGTAAAGCTTAGTTGACTTTGAGAATTCCTGGAGAACAGGCGAAGTCCCGGCAGACTGGAGGAGGGCAAATGTTGTCCCTATTTTCAAAAAGGGGAAAAGAGAGGACCCAAATAATTACCGCCCAGTCAGTCTGACATCAATACCAGGGAAGATTCTGGAGCAGATCATTAAGAAAACAGTCTGTGAGCACCTAGAAAGGAATGCTGTGATCACCAATAGTCAGCATGGATTTCTGAAAAACAAGTCATGTCAGACTAACCTGATCTCGTTTTTTGACAGAATTACAAGCCTGGTAGATGCAGGGAACTCAGTGGATATAGCCTACCTTGATTTCAGTAAGGCATTTGACAAGGTGCCCCATGATATTCTTGTAAAGAAGCTGGTAAAATGCGGTCTTGACTATGCTACCACTCAGTGGATTTGTAACTGGCTGACTGACCGAACCCAAAGGGTGCTCATCAATGGTTCCTCTTCATCCTGGAGAAGAGTGACTAGTGGGGTGCCACAGGGTTCTGTCTTGGGCCCGGTCTTATTCAACATCTTTATCAACGACTTGGATGATGGACTCAAGGGCATCCTGATCAAATTTGCAGATGACACCAAACTGGGAGGGGTGGCTAAGACCCCAGAGGACAGGATCACACCTCAAAAGGACCTTGACAGATTAGAAAACTGGGCCAAAACAAACAAGATGAATTTTAACAGGGAGAAATGTAAAGTATTGCACTTGGGCAAAAAAAATGAGAGGCACAAATACAAGATGGGTGACACCTGGCTTGAGAGCAGTACATGTGAAAAGGATCTAGGAGTCTTGGTTGACCACAAACTTGACATGAGCCAACAGTGTGACGCGGCAGTTAAAAAAGCCAATGCAATTCTGGGCTGCATCAATAGGAGTATAGCATCTAGATCAAGGGAAGTAATAGTGCCACTGTATTCTGCTTTGGTCAGACCTCACCTGGAGTACTGTGTCCAGTTCTGGGCACCACAGTTCAAGAAGGACACTGACAAACTGGAACGTGTCCAGAGGAGGGCAACCAAAATGGTCAAAGGCCTGGAAACGATGCCTTATAATAACAATAAAAATAAATTTTATTTATATCCCGCCCTCCCCAGCCAAGCCGGGCTCAGGGCGGCTAACAACAATCAAATAAACAATCAAATAATAACACATTCTAAAAATATTTCATTATAAAAATTAGTTAAAATCAAATTGATGGCAACCGATTAAACAAAATTCTGTGCAGGTTGCCAGAGGAGGGAGTCAGGCTGCGCCCTGACCAAAGGCCTGGCGGAACAACTCTGTCTTGCAGGCCCTGCGGAAAGATGTCAGGTCCCGCAGGGCCCTGGTCTCTTGTGACAGAGCGTTCCACCAGGTTGGAGCCGCAGCCGAGAAGGCCCTGGCTCTAGTTGAGGCCAGCCTAACCTCTCTGAGGCCTGGGACCTTGAGGGTGTTATTATTTGCAGACCGTAGGTTTCTCTGTGGGGCATACCAGGAGAGGCGGTCCCGTAGGTACGAGGGTCCTAGGCCGTATAGGGCTTTAAAGGTTAAAACCAGCACCTTAAACCTGATCCTGTACTCCACCGGGAGCCAGTGCAGCTGGTATAGTACCGGATGAATGTGATCTCGCAGCGAAGACCCCATAAGGAGTCTCGCCGCGGCATTCTGCACCCGCTGGAGTTTCTGGGTCAGTCTCAAGGGCAGCCCCACGTAGAGCGAGTTACAATAATCCAGTCTGGAGGTGACCGTCGCATGGATCACAGTGGCTAGGTGAGGGCGAGAGAGATAAGGGGCCAACTGCTTAGCTTGGCGGAGATGGAAAAATGCCGCCTTTGTTATAGCTGTAATCTGCGCCTCCATAGAGAGGGAGGTATCGAAGATTACACCCAAACTCTTAACGGACGGTGCTGGCACTAATTGCACCCTCGCAAGAGATGGGAGTTGCCCCCTCGATCCCATATCGTCCCGCCCCAGCCAGAGGACCTCTGTCTTCGAAGGATTTAACTTCAACTGGCTCCCACGTAACCATCCAGCCACAGCTTCCAGACATCTGGTCAGTGTGTCTGGGGCCGAGTTAGGATGGCCATCCATCAACAGATAGAGTTGGGTGTCATCAGCATACTGATGGCAACCCAGCCCAAAACTCCGGACAAGCTGGGCGAGGGGGCGCATAAAGATGTTAAAAAGCATCGGGGAGAGAATCGCACCCTGAGGCACTCCACACACCAAGGAGTGACGCGATGACAATTCCCCCCCAAGCGCCACCCTCTGTCCCCGATCAGAGAGAAACGAGCGCAGCCATTGAAGGACTGTGCCCTGGATCCCCACGTCGGCAAGGCGGTGGTCCAGGAGTTCGTGATCGACCATGTCAAAGGCTGCTGACAGATCTAGAAGAATCAGCAGCCCCGACCCGCCTCGATCCAGCTGTCTGCGGAGATCATCTGTTAGGGCGACCAGAGCTGTCTCGGTCCCATGGCCAGCACGGAAGCCGGACTGGAATGGGTCCAAAGCAGATGTTTCATCCAGGAACCTACCAAGCTGTTCAGCAACCGCTCTCTCAATCACCTTACCCAGGAATGGAAGATTCGAGACCGGGCGGTAATTGGATAGATCTAAGGGATCTAATGATGTTTTCTTTAAGAGCGGACGCACCACCGCCTCCTTCAGTTCCCCTGGGAATATCCCGGTGCCAAGGGACAAATTGATGATATCCCCCAGGGGGGCCCGCACCTCGTCTGCACACGCTCTAATCAGCCATGACGGGCACGGGTCAAGAGGACAGGTGGTGGGCTTTCCAGCTTGGAGGACTCTGTCCACATCGGCTGGAGATATCCGGTCAAAGTGGTCCAATACTGGACCCGAGGACAGTCGAGGGGCCTCCAGTTCCTTTATTGTATCCAAATTGGCAGGGAGGTCATGGCGGAGCAACAGGACCTTCTCCACAAAAAAGCTCGCAAATGCCTCACAGCTGTGTGTCAGATTGTTATTTAAATTTGGCTGTCCTTCAAGGGATGTTAAAGATCGAATTATACTAAATAATTGCGCCGGGCGAGAGCTAGCGGATGCAATGGAGGCCGAGAAGTAAGACTTCTTAGTGGCCTTCACTGCCATCTCATAGGTTTTCATAAAAACCCTATAAGATGTTCTTGAGGCTCCGTCACGGGCACCCCGCCATACTCGCTCTAGCCGTCTGAGGTCCCGCTTCATTTTCCGAAGCTCCTCGGTAAACCAGGGGGCCCGGTTTCTGCGGGGTCGCAGAGGGCGCTTAGGTGCGATCTCATCGATGGCTGCCAGGAGCTGGGTATTCCAGCCCTCAACAAGCTCAGTCAATGAGTCGCCAGGGGGAGCAAGGTCCCGCAAGGCCTGACGGAATCTATCAGGGTCCATCAGCCTCCGCGGGCGAGCCCAAATTGGCTCGCCACCTAAGCGGGGTGGGGGTGGAAAATCAATCCTGGCTTTCAGTGCGTAGTGATCAGACCATGGCACCTTCATCGAGGGAGACATGATCACATCTATACCGGCGCCAAAGATCAAATCCAGCGTGTGGCCTGCTTGATGTGTGGGGCCCGAAACAAACTGGGAGAGCCCTAGTGTCGCCATGGAAGACACCAGGTCCAGAGCCTGTGAGGAGGGAGTGGCATCAGCATGGATGTTGAAGTCCCCCAGTACCAATAGGTTGGGGAACTCCAAGGCCCAGCCGGCCACCGCCTCCAACAGGCCTGACAGGGTGGCTGCTGGTGCGCTAGGTGGCCGGTACACCAGCCAGACAGCCAAGCTCACCTCGGAGCCCCACACTAGGCCAACACATTCAATGCCAGGGATCGATGGCGATGGCAGAGCCCTGAAAGAACAGTCTTCTCGGATTAATAATGCCACCCCTCCCCCCCGGCCCACAGTCCGCGACTGGTGGAGGACGGAGAAACCTGGGGGCGCCATCTCTCGTAAGGTAACAGTTTCCCCTTCGCGTACCCAGGTCTCCGTCACACAAGCCAGGTCAACCCCCTGCGAGGTGAAGAAGTCTCGCAGGGTGGCGGTTTTTTTGCCTATAGACCTGGCATTGCACAACACCAGTGACGGAGGTGAGTAATCCTTGCTCACCCTACCTTCGTCCCGCGGGATGGGGCGCAGATTGGAAGGGGTACGAGCATATCCATATCTCGATCCCCTTCGCCTATGACATCTGCCCCCACTGCCATACCTCCCTCGCCCCACTACGGTAGCAATCCCAAGCCTCAAACCAACCTCCATTTACAGAATAGAAACAAGTCAAATCAAAAACAATTGTACCAACACAACAAATCCCCACCCCACTCAATAACCAACCCCAAACCAAACTAAAACAGGACAAAATAGAAATACATCAATAAAAACCACCGTTCACGGTGGGACAACAAAGTAAAAATAAAAACCCCTATAAAACATTTTAAAATATATAAAAACATATTAAGCATTTGCCGCGGCAACATCAGTGTCCTTAAAACAGTAGCGGTGGCGAGTGTGGGCCCCGCCCCCTAGGCCTGGAAGAGTGTGCCTACAGGAGGGAGCGGCCTTCCTCAACCCCCACGGTGGAGCCGCAGCAATGGTGTCCCAGTGCCTCATGAGGCCTCTTAAGCTGTGGCAGTGGTGAGTCAGTCTGGCCCCGCCCCCTGGGCCTGGTGGAATCAGCCTGAGGAGGGAGTGGCCTTCCCAACTCACAGTGCAGCAGCAGCAGTGGTGTTCCGGTGCCTCGTGCGGCCTCTTAAGCTGTGGCAGTAGTGAGTCAGTCTAGGCCCCGCCCCTGGGCCTGGTGGAATCAGCCTGAGGAGGGAGCGGCCTTCCCAACTCACAGTGCAGCAGCAGCAGTGGTGTTCCGGTGCCTCGTGCGGCCTCTTAAGCTGTGGCAGTAGTGAGTCAGTCTAGGCCCCGCCCCCTGGGCCTGGTGGAATCAGCCTGAGGAGGGAGCGGCCTTCCCAACTCACAGTGCAGCAGCAGCAGTGGTGTTCCGGTGCCTCGTGCGGCCTCTTAAGCTGTGGCAGTAGTGAGTCAGTCTAGGCCCCGCCCCCTGGGCCTGGTGGAATCAGCCTGAGGAGGGAGCGGCCTTCCCAACTCACAGTGCAGCAGCAGCACTTATGAGGAACGGCTAAGGGAGCTGGGCATGTTTAGCCTGGAGAAGAGGAGGTTAAGGGGTGATATGATAGCCATGTTCAAATATATAAAAGGATGTCACATAGAGGAGGGAGAAAGGTTGTTTTCTGCTGCTCCAGAGAAGCGGACACGGAGCAATGGATCCAAACTACAAGAAAGAAGATTCCACCTAAACATTAGGAAGAACTTCCTGACAGTAAGAGCTGTTCGACAGGGGAATTTGCTGCCAAGGAGTGTGGTGGAGTCTCCTCCTTTGGAGGTCTTTAAGCATATGTCAGGAGTGCTCTGATGGTGTTTCCTGCTTGGCAGGGGGTTGGACTTGATGGCCCTTGTGGTCTCTTCCAACTCTATGATTCTATGACTATCAGCCTATTTTCAGCTCGAATTGTAAGCGTTGGACTCCCCCCTCCCTCTTTCTCTGTGCAAAGGCTATTCCACCTTGCAAAACAATATTTCTATTCACATCGCATGAGGAAAAGCATAAGCAGCTAGCATTGCCGTTTGCACTGTGCAATTCCATATAAATAGATTGCAGTCGGAAACAAAACCTTTCCCTTTCTCAGAAAGGCTACTTGCCAATGAGCCTCCCTGCTTGGAATGTTTCATTTCAGAGAGGAGATTACGGGGCTGATTTGTAAGTTAGCCAGTTTGCGCGAGGCCGCATTTGTGCGTGTCCGCAGAATTCACACACAGAAGCATAATAACTTAACAATCAGTCTCCTCTTCTCCAGGATAAGGATGGGCAGATATTTCTATCTTGGTCTGCAACCCTTTAAGCAGAAATGCTAGAAATCGACCCTGGAATTTTAAGCATGCAAAGACTCTTTGCATCTTTCCTCATGCCCTGTTCAGAATCAGTCTATCATTTTGAAGGTATTCAGTTTGGTGGGTGGGAGGGAAGAGTGAATTTAGAGTATAAGCTGTCATGTCAGAACCCTCTCTTGAGCACAAGGGAGAGAAACATATTGCACTCATGAATTTATATGTAAATAATGCTTGTTGTTTAACTGTTGCCAGCCTGAAAAGTAAAGATTTATCTTCACCTGTTTGTGTAAGACATTTTTTAAAATCACAAATAGCTAAAAAAGGTTATGGGCTCAGTCATGGCCAGCAGGTGGTGATAGAGAATGGCAAGAAGATTTTGAAGTCAATCCCAGAAACCAGCAACTCAGCACAGTAAAGGATATTTTTTGCAGATTTACCCCTTGATCCATGTCTGTTGAACTTCCTGGCACGACTTAGTCTCAAAGTTTAGTTCATTAAATTTTACTCTTTTTTTGTGTACAGTTCATTAAATGTTTACTCCCTGTCAGGAAACTGACATCAGAGTGAAAGGAGAAGGAGAGGCTCCCTGATTCTGCAGGGGAAGGTACCAGCACCAGGGGGAGACGCAGCTTGGTAGAAGAGGAAGGAAATCAGCATAACACCAAGGATCCAGGAGGACAAATGGGAGAAGAGGGGGAAGAGCTCCGGGATTCTTCCCTGGACATCAGTGAGGAGAGCACTGGTCCTCCACTACCCACGCCCTCCCTGCGCAGAAGACTCCCGCGCAGTGAGAGGCGGAGATGACTGGGGGTCAAACAGCTTTTATGCTGGAAAAGGTTTAAGAAATGCCCACAGACAGATTCTGCTAGCGACTGAGGCAGCCACGCTGAGATGGGCTGTGCAGTCAGTACGGTTTATTTTTTTTTTTTTTAATAAATTTTTATTGGTTTTACAGCATTTTTTAAAAAGAACAAACAAACACAAAACAAAACAAACATACAAAATACTTTCAAAGATATTTTCATAAACCTCTTTTCTTGGACTTCCCCATACCCCCCCTCTCTGCATCCCAGTGTCCATATTTGAACTAGCAACTCCCAGTTGTTACTTTCTAATCTCTGTCATCTTAGTCCTCCTTTATCATCTAACCTTGTATCCCTGTACCCTGTTACTTCTAGCAACCACAACATTTTAACATTCGTTGAGTTTGTAGTAGTCCTTAAGGTAGCTCTTAAATTTTTTCCATTCTTCTTCCACCATCTCTTTACGTTGGTCACGGATTCTGCCTGTCATCTCAGCCAGTGTCATATAGTCCATCACTTTCATCTGCCATTCTTCCAGAGTAGGTAAATCTTGTGTCTTCCAATACTTTGCGATGAGTATTCTTGCTGCTGTTGTGGCATACATAAAGAAATTTCTATCTTTCTTTGTCACCAATTGGCCGACAATGCCCAAGAGAAAGGCCTCTGGTTTTTTGGAAAATGTACATTTAAGTACCTTTTTCATTTCATTATAGATCATTTCCCAGAAGGCCTTTATCTTCGGGCATGTCCACCAAAGGTGGTAAAAAGTACCTTCAGTCTCTTTACATTTCCAACATTTATTATCGGGCAAATGATAGATTTTTGCCAGCTTGACTGGGGTCATGTACCACCTGTATACCATTTTCATAATGTTTTCCTTTAAGGCATTACATGCCGTAAATTTGATACCGGTGTTCCATAACCATTCCCAGTCATCTGACATAATGTTGTGTCCAACATCCTGCGCCCACTTAATCATAGCAGATTTAACTGTTTCATCCTGTGTGTTCCATTTCAACAGCAAGTTATACATTCTAGATAAATTCTTAGTATTGGGTTCTAACAATTCGGTCTCTAGTTTTGATTTCTCCACTTGGAAACCGATTTTCCTATCCTGTTTAAAAATTTCCATTATTTGGCGATATTGAAACCAATTTTCTACTTTGTGCTTCAATTTCTCCTGACTTTGTAGTTTAACCTTGTCTCCATCCTGTTCTAAAATTTCCCAATACCTCGGCCATCCGACCTCCATATTGAGTTTCTTCACTGCTTTAGCCTCCACTGGTGACACCCATCTAGGGGTTTTATTTTCCAATAAGTCTTTGTATCTTATCCAGACATTAAATAATGCTTTTCTAACAATGTGATTTTTAAAGGTACTGTTAACCTTGTCATACCAAAGATATGCATGCCAACCAAAAGCATTATTGAAGCCTTCCAGATCCAAGATGTCTGTATTCTCGAGGAGCATCCATTCTTTCAGCCAGCAAAACGCTGCTGCCTCATAGTACAATTTTAGGTCCGGCAGGGCAAAACCCCCTCTTTCTTTAGCGTCAGTCAGTATTTTGAATTTAATTCGGGGCTTTTTGCCCTGCCAGACAAATTTCGAAATGTCTTTGTGCCACCTCTTAAAACATTCCATCTTATCAAGAATCTGCAAGGTCTGAAACAAGAATAACATTCTAGGCAATACATTCATTTTAATTACTGCAATTCGGCCTAACATTGACAGTTTCAGATTTGACCATATTTCTAGATCTTTTTTAATCTCTGACCAACATTTTTCATAATTGTCCTTATACAAATTAACATTCTTAGGTGTTAAATAAACCCCTAGGTATTTGACTTTCTTAACCACTGTCAAACCTGTTTCCTCCTGAAACTTCTCCTTTTCCATATCTGTTAGGTTTTTCCCTAAGACTTTAGTTTTTTGCTTATTCAACTTAAATCCAGCCACCTGGCCAAATTGTTGAATTATTTCTAAAACCCTTTTCGTACTAGTGTTTGGCTCTTGCAAAGTCAATACTAGGTCATCTGCATACGCTCTTAACTTGTAGTGTTTAGCTCCGACCTGCACACCTTTGACCTGCTGGTCATTTCTTATCATATTCAGCAACACCTCCAGAACCGAAATGAAAAGTAATGGGGAAATTGGGCACCCCTGCCGAGTTCCTTTTTCTATCTTAAGTTCCTCAGTCACAACATTATTTACAATCAGCTTAGCTTTTTGTTCGGAATATATTGCAGCCATACCATTCTCAAAACCCTGGCCTACCCCCATCCCATGAAGATTCTTCCTCATAAAACTCCAAGAGATATTATCAAAGGCTTTCTCCGCGTCCACAAAGATCAATACTGCTTTAGTGTTTATATTCACCTCCAGCTTTTCCAAAATGTCTATTACATTCCTTACATTGTCCGCTAGGTGTCTTTTAGGGAGAAAGCCTGCTTGGTCTTTATGAATCTTCTCCATCAAAACTCTTTTAAATCTTTTTGCCAAAATGTCTGCAAAAATTTTGTAATCCACATTAAGGAGTGATATCGGGCGGTAGTTCTTGAGTTGGGTCTTTTCAGTCTCTGACTTTGGTATGAGTGAGATATATGCCTCTTTCCACGATTCAGGTGCCCTTTTTCCTTCAAGGATCTCATTACAAACTTCTCTTAATGGTTGAATCAACCATTCCTTCAACGATTTGTAGTATCTAGAAGTCAGTCCATCTGGTCCCGGAGATTTGCCCAGTTGCATATTCTGAATGGCAGCCTCTACCTCTTGTTCTGAGATTCTCTGGTTCAAGTCCATCTTACTTTGCTGAGAGATATTTTGTAATCCATATCTTCCAAGGAATTTGTCTATATCTTCTTCATTTTGCGGGCCTTGGGTGTAAAGTTTTTTAAAGTAACTTAAAAAGCAATTTCTAATTTCATTAGGTTTAGATATACTCTTTCCATCAACCTCTAGGCTTGTAACTGTATTTAGTTTCTGCCTTTTCTTCAATTGCCATGCCAAAAGTTTACCGCATTTATTTGCTGATTCAAAAGTCTTTTGTTTCATTTGCTTTATCTTCCATTCAATCTCTTGGTTCATCAATTCCATATATTGAGTTTGATATAACTTAATCTCTCTTAAAATGTCCTGAGACTTTGGTTTTGTTCTTAGTTTCCTCTCTCCTTCCTTTATCATTTCCAAGATCTTCTCTTTTTTCTCATTTTGTTTTTTCCTCTTTATTGAATTTTGTTGAATCAAAAATCCTCTCATAACAGCTTTACTTGCGTCCCAGATCACTCTTTTCTCCACGTCAGTCCTCAAATTTATTTCAAAATAGTCTTTTAAGGTCTTTTGGGCCTTCGTGAGAATCTCCTTATCTCGAAAGAGGGTGTCATTCATTCTCCATCTAAATTGACCGGTTATTGTGAGTTTCATCTCCATCTTCACGGCGTTATGGTCGGAGCAAGTTTTTGGGCAGATTTCCACTTTCTTAATCTTTGGAGCCAATCCACTAGTAACCCAGATTTGGTCAATTCTGGTCCAGGTCATCATTGCTTGGGAGAAGAAGGTTCCCTCTCTCTCCAGAGGGTTCCTTGTTCTCCAAATGTCTATCAAGTCCATGTTTTCTGTCATTTCGAAAAAAGTCTTGGGGAGTCTCCCTTCTTTAGTGACTGTTAGTCTTTGTGCCTTGTCCATATTAGTGGAGACCACGCCATTCATGTCTCCCATGATTATCATATTATAATCCAGATAGTCCGTCAAAGTTTCATGAAGTCCCTTAAAGAAGTCAGATTTGCCTTCATTTGGTGCATAAATTCCAACAACTAAAAGTTTTTCTCCTTGTACTTGTATCTCCACAGCCAGATATCTCCCTTGTTCATCTTTAAATATCATTTTTGGAGCCCATTTCTCCTTCACATATATTACCACTCCCCTCTTCTTAACTTTGTCTGATGAGACAAATTCTTGTCCTAACCTTTTATTTGTGAGTAATCTCCTGTGGGCTCTAGTTATGTGAGTTTCTTGTAAACATATCAAATCCAATTGTTCTCTGTTCAAAATATGAAATACTTGTCTTCTCTTCAAAGGCCCATTCAGTCCATTACAATTCCAACTAAGGAATTGCAGAGCCATCTTGTTATTTTCTTAAGGCTCCTCCAACAGCTCCAAGTTGTTGCTCTTCTTCTGACGGTGGTGGTTTTTGTCCAAACGAGAGATTCAGGATATCCAGTGCTCTCCTCTGTTCTGCAAGTACGTCCACAGTCCCCTTCTGTAGGTCCTCCTGATATCTTGCCAGAAATTTGTCTTTATCTTGAATTGTCTTTATTTTCACTTTCTTTGCCTTGTAGTCGAATGACAGTCCTTGTGGGAATTCCCACCTGAAGCGGATCTGATTTTTCTTTAACAAAAGCACCAAATCCTTGTAGAAGTTTCTTAAGTCCAAGATATATTTTGGTATGTCTTTAAAGATCTGTACTGCTGAATTTCCAATTTGGAGGGCTTTTCCAAAGTGTAGTCCTAAAATTTTATCTCTTTCCTCCTTAGATCTGAGTGTGATCAAACAATCTCTTGGTGTCTTTCTATCTTGCTTTTTGCCGAGTCTAAAGGCAGTTGTGATTTTAAAATCGTCTTCCTCCAGGTCCCAGCAATCCGCAAACTCCCGTGTCAAATATTCCACAAGGTTGTCACTTTCATTCTCCGGAATCAGTCTTAATTTTAAGTTTCTCTCTTTCCTCTGTAACTCCCACAAGGCCAAGGTTGCATCATGCTCATAGACCTTCTTGGCAAGTGGCTCTAATTTCTCCTGCGTCTCTCCAGCTGTGGCTTTGGCCTCTTCGGCAATTTGACGCGTGGTGGCATTTTCCTCGACCAATTTATTTATAGATTCTGTATTCTGGTTTAATCTTGTTGATATTTCTGTTAATTTTTGTGTGTTCTCTGAAGTCTGTTTTGTCAAAGACTCCAGAGTCTGGTTTATCTTAAGCAAAGCTTCTGTCACAGCTTCCATAGAAACGGCTGCTCCTTTGTCCTGTCCTGTTGTTCCAGCTAGTCCGGCTGTTACGCCTAAGATCGAACCTCTTCTCTTTGCTTGTTGCAGCTGCAGCTGTTGCTGTTGTTGTTGCTTGGTCTTGGCTCTTGTAGTTATCTCTTCTTGTGGCCCACTCATGTCAAGGTCAATTCCCACGGGATTTATTCTCCCTTGGAAAATTCCACTGTCTTAGGCCGTGCTGGACTTCACTTTATCCTCTAGAGGGAGCAAATCAAAATGGCCATAGAAGGAAATTTCAAAATACATGAACAAAGGAGACCATCCAAGATGTAGAAAGAAAGGAGATTAACCCAGTCAAAATCAATGTTACTAAAGTCTTATAGCTTCCAATTGCCACAGTTGCCCAGTATACTGTTTATACTGTTTCTTCTTAAAATGTACAAAAGTCAGGCACTGTGGAAACTTTGTATCAAGGTGTCACTTCACAGGGGAAAGTCAGCTCAATGTACTAAGAAGGCAGACCGTTTCAGACTTTCAAGTAGATGAGATAGCAGAGGTTTTTTCCTTCAAATAAGTCATGCAGTTAATGGTCAAATTCGCCTCCCCTCTGCCCTGCTTGCTAGAGGGGAGATCAAAGGTTTAAATGTCCGGTTTAGCTGATCAAAGGATGAATTTAAACGGATGCAGGTTTAGAGCTCCGTTGCTTTCACTTTCATGCGGTCGGGGGGAGGCAGACTTCCTTTGTTTAAATCTCCCCCGTTTTTAGCCCAATTTTTAAAATTAAGAAAAGTCCCAGTTATTTTTCAGTTCTTACTCACGGGGAATCAGTCCGAATTTCTTTTCAGGAAGGAATCGGCGCTCTCCGCTTATGGCGACGCGGCTTCACTTCGCAGGCTGGGTAGCGACTCTCAGCACCGCGCTCACTCCCGATGTCGATCCGTAGCCTTTAAAAAGGCTCTTTCACGGTACCGGGGGGCGCAAAGGTGCCCACCGAGTCTCCTTGTTCTCAGGCTTCAGCGCCTGGGATTTTAGGGGTCCCCCGCTTGCCGTAGCGGGTAAGACCCGAACTTGCGAAGCAGTCCTTCTCCGGAGCTCGGAGGTAGGACCGCCATTAAGCGCTGGCACCGACCGGAAGTCCGCACCGACCGGAAGTCCGCAGTCAGTACGGTTTAACCCAGGCAGTTAAGCTCCCTAACGGGGTGTTGTCAAGTTGCCCGACAGCATGAAAATACACCCGGTGTTCCACAGGTCCTTGCTCTCACCACACAGGGAGGGGCGGGAATTCCAGGGGCGAGAGGTAGGAATCACCCCACAACCGCAGGTAGAAGAAAGGGAACACCATCACTCAGCCACAGAAATAATTGATTCAAGGTGGCGAGGGCGTCAGGTGGAGTACTTGGTGGCTTGGGAAGGGGAGCCCAGGTCAGAAAACACGTGGGTTCCAGCGGAAGCCATCGATGACAGGTATCTGGTGGAAGTATTCCACCGCCGGTTCCCGGACAAGCCCAAACCCTTAGAGAGATTCTGGGAGTAGCAATTTGGAACCACAGATGACGAAGAGAGTTTGAGGGGTTCTCAGAATCCGAGGAAGAAGGAGGAGAGGTTTGGGGGGAGGAAGAATCGGACTCGGAGGGCCACCCCGTTGGTAGGAATCAAAGCAGGTGGGAAGCGGGTTTCGAATCCACTGAGGATGGTGACAGTTCCTTCCGGGGTTTCCCCCTCTCGTCGGCCGAAGAAGAGAGAGAAATCGATTCCACAGGTCAGGCCGGGGGTGGAGGGGGTCCTGGAGGGGAGGTGCATGTCAGGTAACTGACATCAGAGTGAAAGGAGAAGGAGAGGCTCCCTGATTCTGCAGGAGAAGGTACCAGCACCAGGGGAAGATGCAGCTTGGTAGAGGTGGAAGGAAATCAGCGTAACACCAAGGATCCAGGAGGACAAATGGGAGAAGAGGGGGAAGAGCTCCGGGATTCTTCCCTGGACATCAGTGAGGAGAGCACTGGTCCTCCACTACCCACGCCCTCCCTGCGCAGAAGACTCCCGTGCAGTGAGAAGCTGGAAAAGGTTTAAGAAACGCCCACAGACAGATTCTGCTAGCGACTGAGGCAGCCACGCTGAGATGGGCTGTGCAGTCAGTATGGTTTAACCCAGGCAGTTAAGCTCCCTAACGGGGACAGTTTACGCACGAGTAACTCCAATCCACTACACACACACACCCAAGGACTTTCATTGGTGATATTTTCCAATTCAAAATTCTGAATATGTGGCTTGTTTCCACTTTACACCTGTGAATTCTCACTTACAACACCTTCACTTGATAAGCCTTTTGTTAGTAAGCCAAACATTCCCTGCTCTTGAAGACTGGGAAGTCAAAAAACTGCATGCCAAAGCACACTAAGTGGTGTCTCAGTGCTTTTTGCAAGGAGAGCAGTAACTGCTGCTCTTTTAATCCTTTAGTCACGGGAGTCAGTCTTTCAAGAGGTAGGTTGTTGGCCTCCTCTAGCTATTCAGTTTCTGGGTCAGTACTCCGGAACTCTGGCGGCCTGTCATTTCCCCTTCTGTTTGCACATACACGGTTACAGTTCAAATGTCTCCCGGGGACGGAGAGTTCTGACTGCTTGCTTAGGGCATCTTATGAGCTTTTCTAAACAAGTTTCTGGGCTAAGAAACCTACCCCCCTCCCTCCACCACTTTGATGCTTTCAAAAAACCTCACACAACTGTTTTTACACTGGATTTTTATCCAGACAAATTTCTTTCTTCTGCTTGTCACCCTACAATAAAAAACAACAACTGCAGAGCAGAAAGAGACCCCGAGGGTCGCCCAAGCCATCCCTCTGTAATGCAGGGAATGCCAACCAAAGCATAGTAGTAGTAGTATAATGGTAGTAGTATAATAATTGAAGGCAAATTCCCATTTCTTCCTCAAACAATCTCTGCTGAAAGCCTTCAATGAACAAGAGTCCACAATCTGGTTAAGTGTTCCAGCAAAAGTGGATCATTTAACTTTTACCAGAATGCTATTCTTTCAGCTCGTATCACTGGTGATTACTACCTGTTCAATCTCTGGGATAGAAATTTCAAGGTTGGGGGTGTTCCAAGAAAACTCCTTGGATTCTTGACCAGGGAACGGTGAAGATATGGAGCAAATGAATTTGCCCTGGGCTGAATGAAACTTACTGCTTGCAGTTTGCAAAGCACATTTTCAAAGCAACTTCCTCCTGAACACGTTATCATGTACAGAAAGCTGGCAAGACATTGTCATGTCTCCTGTTTCACAATTTTGTGGCCTGGCACCTGTGAGCAGGCCTTGCTTCTTCTAATATTCTAATTATTCTAATAAGAGTTATCTTGTTGTTGTTGTTGTTGTTGTTGTTTAGTCGTTTAGTTGTGTCCAACTCTTCGTGACCCCATGTACCAGAGCATGCCAGGCACTCCTGTCGCCCATTGCCTCCCGCAGTTTGGCCAAACTCATGCTGGTAGCTTCAAGAACACTGTCCAACCATTTCGTCCTCTGTCGTCCCCTTCTCCTTGTGCCCTCCATCTTTCCCAACATCAGGGTCTTTTCCAGGGAGTCTTCTCTTCTCATGAGGTTGCCAAAGTATTGGAGCCTCAGTTTCACGATCTGTCCTTCCACTCAGGGCTGATTTCCTTAAGAATGGATAGCTTTGATCTTCTTGCACTCCTTGGTTCTCTCAAGAGTCTCCTCCAGCACCATTATTCAAAAGCATCAATTCTTCAGCGATCAGCCTTCTTTATGGTCCAGCTCTCACTTCTATACATCACTACTGGGAAAACCATAGCTTTAAGTATACTGCCTTTGTTGGCAAGGTGATGTCTTTGCTTTTTAAGAGGCTGTCTAGGTTTGACATTGCTGTTCTCCCAAGAAGCAGGAGTCTTTTAATTTTGTGACTGCTGTCACCATCTGCAGTGATCATGGAGCCCAAGAAAGTAAAATCTCTCACTGCCTCCATTTCTTCCCTTTCTATTTGCCAGGAGGTGATGGTCCCAGTGGCCATGATCTTCGTTTTTTTGATGTTGAGCTGCAGACCATATTTTGCGCTCTCCTCTTTCACCCTCATTAAAAGGTTCTATAATTCCTCCTCACTTTCTGCCATCAAGATTGTGTCATCTGCCTATCTGAGGTTGTTGATATTTCTTCTGACAATCTTAATTCCGGCTTGGGATTCATCCAGCCCAGCCTTTCGCATGATGAATTCTGCATATAAGTTAAATAAGCAGGGAGACAATATACGGTAATTGGTAATTACATTTATTGTGATGATGGGTTTCAAGAGTAACTCTCACTGGCTTGAAATCAACAGGGGAGCAGAATTTGTAAACTAATAGGAGGCCAGAGCAGGGAAACTGAGGGGAGTAGAAAAGAGGCCCGTAGGTGTTTGTGTACAGCATATAGTAACAGCTAACTAATATTGCACCATGTACAAGTCCTTAAGTACATGTGGGAGGATTATAGAGAGCATAATCCTGTTTAAGAGCAGACATGATGAAATTGCCTGACATGACTAATTTAGTTTCATTAATTCCAATGAGTGTACTGTGAGCATGATCTTACATAAATAAGCCCCAAAGATCCCAAATTTTGTTGCAGGACTTGCTGTTTCTGTCACTCGTGTGAATGAATCACAATAGGTTCAGAATCCCCTAAGTGGATCAGGATGTCTATTCCTCATCAGCAGAAGCGTGTAGAAACCTTTTTGAAATTATGATTTAATCATAGACATACGTTACAGCTCAATTGCCAGGAATTAAAAGAATAATATCAGCACCAATCATTCTGTGTGACTTCAAAGAGCAAGAAGGCATGGCAGGAAGCCTGAGGAGCAAGTGCAGAATGTTGATGAGAGATAAAGTACTGACTCCTTTCCCAGCTGGATTTTCCTGCTGGATATCTTTTTAAATTAAGTGTGGCTAGTCCTCATGCCATCATATGGCACATTAGTTTGGGTGTATGAAAACCTGGCTTCAGCACATGTGGAGATTTGGGTGATTATGGCATCTCTAAGAAGCACAAAAGACTGCTTCTCTCGGCAAGCTCTTCCAACATCTTTTGGGCACAGACTCATGTAGCAAAGGCTCCTCCAGAAAACTTTTTGATTACACATTCATCATGATTTGTGCTCATAATAATTTCAAGGTGGTTACATCCAACTCCATTTTCAATAATATTTATGCCTGCAAAGATTTTGAGGTGGTCATACAGTTTCATTTCCATTCTATCACATCCTTTAACTTTCTACTGAAAACTACATATGCACAAACTTATTTTTGTTGCACTTTTGCAATAGATATAGTTTCCCCAGACAGCAATAATGTGGGAGTGTTCAGGAAGCATTGCAGAAGAACTAACAAAGCGGAATATTCTTCTCAAGAATATGGTGCAGAATTCACCCTCAATAAAAATCCCGCCTGGTGGAACCAGTAGAACTAGTAACTGGTTGACATTACACATTCTATCCTTAAAAACAGTGTGGGAAAAATTGGCTAAATTGGGTTAGTTTGCTGAAACTTTTCAGCATACTGACTAAAACAAATAAACAAATAACCAAAATAAAAACAAAGAAAGGAAAAGAGAGAGAGAGAAATGCCAAGCCCTCTCTCAAAGATACGTCTTAACTCTTGTCTCACACAGAAGGGAGTGGCTCCCAGCTCTCACCTGGGTGCTTCCCTTTCTTCCCCCAGTCTTCCACCCTGCCTCTCACACAGGGTCTTTCACTGGCCAGATATCAACTTCATGTGTGCATTCAAAATATTCTAAATGTTCATTCCAGTATGAATCAAGAATAGTCCTCTTCCAATCCAGGATGATGACTTTATCTCTCCGCCCCCACCCCAAAAAAATTCCAACCTTTCCTCCATATTTGAAAACAATAAATCCTTCTTTTTTATTTAAACAGGAAACTCTCCACTGTAGTCATTTATTTTAAAAAATCCATAGTTATTTACTTGTTGTATATTCATTATTTTACACCCATGTTTATATCTTGCAATTCCATTTCCTGTAGGGAAATTTATCAAGAGAAAAAGACAAGAACTTCCATTTCTACCACTTCCATTCTTTTCCCAATAGGGTCACCAGAAGCTTGATAGGTTTTTCCTCTAAAGTCCCTCCAAATTATACCCAGAATCCTTTCTGCATCATCTTGTAATTCTCTGCTTTAGAGAGACTAAGCAGCTCTTACATGCAAAGGCATGAACTTCAATAAACATGGTTTGTTCTGAGATGGCAACTTTTCACATTGATTTCTGTAAGTCATTATTTCTCACTGATTTTTCGTAGGTATTTTATTTTCAAATGGTCACACCTGGAGGCAACAAAGACAGTTTGGTGTAGTTACTATGCGGAAGCTGGGGCTGGGGAAGAAAGGCATGGAGCACCAAATAGCAGAGGAGGCCCATCAGCTTGTGGAACGTTGCACGTTCAAAGGGTATGTGATGAGGGGTGATGGTGCTGAACTGGCGTATGAAGATATATTTGTGTACTACCTCTGTCCATTTTAGAAAGGAATGTGATATGTTTTTCTTGGTTCTTAATGGAGATCCCAGCAATTTCTCTCAATGACCACCATGAAGTCCCACTCTCAGTATGAACAGGAGTAACTGAGCTAACATTAGTATAACTTTATTTTAAGAGAGTTTGTACTGGTCCAGTAAACGCTTCCGCTGCGCCACCAGCAACAGCTCTCTTTGCAGAGCATTAATTAAGTCCAGTGCAGAGATTCTTGTTGCAGTACAAGCTTCAGAGTCTCAGCAGCAAAGAAATAACGACACAGGGAAGCCTGTCTTTCCAAAGACAGGTTTATTGCAGAAAGATAACAGAAACACCTCCGGAGCTTTCGGACATTTTTGCTTCACGCCCCAAGCCACGCAGAGAAAACCAACACTCTTTATATACTGAGCAACTTAACAACTTAACGAGCTTGACTACTTAAAGTTACATGACATTGCTAACTTGCCAGCCGGCGCAATTATTTAGTATAATTCGGTCTTTAACGTCCCTTGAAGGACAGCCAAATTTAAATAACAATCTGACACACAGCTGTGAGGCATTTGCGAGCTTTTTTGTGGAGAAGGTCCTGTTGCTCCGCCATGACCTCCCTGCCAATTTGGATACAATAAAGGAACTGGAGGCCCCTCGACTGTCCTCGGGTCCAGTATTGGACCACTTTGACCGGATATCTCCAGCCGATGTGGACAGAGTCCTCCAAGCTGGAAAGCCCACCACCTGTCCTCTTGACCCGTGCCCGTCATGGCTGATTAGAGCGTGTGCAGACGAGGTGCGGGCCCCCCTGGGGGATATCATCAATTTGTCCCTTGGCACCGGGATATTCCCAGGGGAACTGAAGGAGGCGGTGGTGCGTCCGCTCTTAAAGAAAACATCATTAGATCCCTTAGATCTATCCAATTACCGCCCGGTCTCGAATCTTCCATTCCTGGGTAAGGTGATTGAGAGAGCGGTTGCTGAACAGCTTGGTAGGTTCCTGGATGAAACATCTGCTTTGGACCCATTCCAGTCCGGCTTCCGTGCTGGCCATGGGACCGAGACAGCTCTGGTCGCCCTAACAGATGATCTCCGCAGACAGCTGGATCGAGGCGGGTCGGGGCTGCTGATTCTTCTAGATCTGTCAGCAGCCTTTGACATGGTCGATCACGAACTCCTGGACCACCGCCTTGCCGACGTGGGGATCCAGGGCACAGTCCTTCAATGGCTGCGCTCGTTTCTCTCTGATCGGGGACAGAGGGTGGCGCTTGGGGGGGAATTGTCATCGCGTCACTCCTTGGTGTGTGGAGTGCCTCAGGGTGCGATTCTCTCCCCGATGCTTTTTAACATCTTTATGCGCCCCCTCGCCCAGCTTGTCCGGAGTTTTGGGCTGGGTTGCCATCAGTATGCTGATGACACCCAACTCTATCTGTTGATGGATGGCCATCCTAACTCGGCCCCAGACACACTGACCAGATGTCTGGAAGCTGTGGCTGGATGGTTACGTGGGAGCCGGTTGAAGTTAAATCCTTCGAAGACAGAGGTCCTCTGGCTGGGGCGGGACGATATGGGATCGAGGGGGCAACTCCCATCTCTTGCGAGGGTGCAATTAGTGCCAGCACCGTCCATTAAGAGTTTGGGTGTAATCTTCGATACCTCCCTCTCTATGGAGGCGCAGATTACAGCTATAACAAAGGCGGCATTTTTCCATCTCCGCCAAGCTAAGCAGTTGGCCCTTATCTCTCTCGCCCTCACCTAGCCACTGTGATCCATGCGACGGTCACCTCCAGACTGGATTATTGTAACTCGCTCTACGTGGGGCTGCCCTTGAGACTGACCCAGAAACTCCAGCGGGTGCAGAATGCCGCGGCGAGACTCCTTATGGGGTCTTCGCTGCGAGATCACATTCATCCGGTACTATACCAGCTGCACTGGCTCCCGGTGGAGTACAGGATCAGGTTTAAGGTGCTGGTTTTAACCTTTAAAGCCCTATACGGCCTAGGACCCTCGTACCTACGGGACCGCCTCTCCTGGTATGCCCCACAGAGAAACCTACGGTCTGCAAATAATAACACCCTCAAGGTCCCAGGCCTCAGAGAGGTTAGGCTGGCCTCAACTAGAGCCAGGGCCTTCTCGGCTGCGGCTCCAACCTGGTGGAACGCTCTGTCACAAGAGACCAGGGCCCTGTGGGACCTGACATCTTTCCGCAGGGCCTGCAAGACAGAGTTGTTCCGCCAGGCCTTTGGTCAGGGCGCAGCCTGACTCCCTCCTCTGGCAACCTGCACAGAATTTTGTTTAATCGGTTGCCATCAATTTGATTTTAACTAATTTTTATAATGAAATATTTTTAGAATGTGTTATTATTTGATTGTTTATTTGATTGTTGTTAGCCGCCCTGAGCCCGGCTTGGCTGGGGAGGGCGGGATATAAATAAAATTTATTATTATTATTATTATTATTATTATTATTATTATTATTATTATTATTAGGTTTCACACCCTAACACCCCCCTCTCGCTGGCAATACAAAAAACAAAATTACTTCAGACCCATTTCTTCACAAAAGTTTTCATGCCGCTGAAACCCAAGCGGTTTTGTAAAACCATCAGCTTGATTTTCATGACTGGGACAGTAATTTAACTCAACAATTCCTGCTTTTACCGTTTGACAAACATTTTGAAAGCGGATATCCAAATGTTTTGTACGACCTTTAAACTGCCCATTTTGTGCTAACTTAAGACACGGTTGATTATCACCCCATACAGTGATTGGAGTGATGGCCTTTTCATATATCTCTTGTGCCAAGCATTTGTAAAATTCTAGATCTCTACATAACTCAGACAAGGCACAGAACTCAGCTTCTGTTGACGATAAAGCAATCAGGTTCTGTTTCTTGGATCTCCACCCAATCAGAGAGTTACCAAATTTTATTACACAGCCAGACACTGATTTTCTATCCTTTAAATTTGCCCAATCACTATCTGTCCAACAAGTAATCTGTGCTTGTCCTTCCGAAGACAATTCAAGGCAAAAATCTTTGGTGTATTGTAAATATCTTAACACTCTTTGAATTCCTTTCCATGCATTTACACTAGGTTTCGAAGCTTCTCTGCTGAGTAAGTTAACAGCGTAAGCAATATCTGGTCTACTCCATTGCGAAAGATGAAGTAAGCTTCCCAGTGCTGACTGAAAGATTTCAGCACGCTTGAATTCAGCACTATCCTTGAACTCATTGTCTTTTACAAAACCCATTTCCATTGGTGTTCTAACACCTGCACACTCCATCATGTTAAACTTTTTCAACATTTGCAATATCTTGCCTTTTTGATTCAGTAGAAAACTGCCATTTTTGGTCCTATCTATCTGAACACCAAGATAGACCTTCACATCACCAAGATTCTTAACTTTGAAGTGTGTATTTAACTCTTTGGCTAGTTTTTTTTACTTGTTCTTGTGTCTTTGAAGTATAAATCAGGTCATCTACATAAACAAGCAAAGATTCTTGAGCATCTCCTGAACTTCTGAAATATAAGCAATTGTCAGCCTTGCTCCTGCTAAAACCAATGCCTACCAAAACGTCATTCAAACACTCATTCCAATTATGAGCAGATTGCTTGAGTCCATAAATAGATTTATGTAGTTTCCATACCTGATTTGATTTACCAACTTTCAATCCTGGCGGTAGCTCCATATAGAGCTCTTCAGCCAAGTCTGAATGAAGATAAGCTGTAGAGACATCAAATTGATTCACTTTGAACCCTTTCTGAGCAGCAACTGCTAATAGTGCCCGTAGGGTTTCACTCCTTGAAGTGGGTGCATAGACTTCGGAATAATGTAACCCCTTTCTTTGCGTAAAACCTCGAGCTACAAGCCTTGCTTTGTACTCTGGTTTCCCCATCGCTGTTGTCTTTATCCTGTACACCCACCTACAACTTACTGCCTTGGCACCTTCTGGCAGTTTGGTGATGGAAAACACACCCAGTTCTTTCATAGAATTCAACTCCTTTTGCATGGCCTCACGCCATCTACTGGCCTCCTCCTGGGGTAATTGCTCAACCTCCTCAAAACTTTCAGGTTCGCAATTTGCCAAACCAGCCCAAACACTAATAGCTTGGTACCTTTCAGGAGGTTTACCTTTGTTGGCACGCTTAGAACGCCTTAACAGTTCCTGCGATGTTCCTTCAGTTTCCCACTCTGATCCAGAATCACTAGTCGTCACCTGTTTGTCACTAGTAGTTGAAGAACTTTCTGATTCTGACTTTACACGTCTCTCTTGCTGTACAGGTGAACTTTTAGAGCTAGAAGATTCTGACTTTACAGACTTGGGTGAACTAGGCGATTTCTCACCCTTGTCCTCAGACTCAAATTCCTCAGTCTGTTCTGGAACTAATACCTGTCCTGGGGCCTGAGTTTCATTGTTACTGTTCACCACATCAAATAGTATGTCAGGATTTCCATGAATTTTATTCCAACCATCCTGTTCACAAAATTCCGCACTTCTGCTGATTGTGATTTTTGTTTGATTGCCTTCTACATTCACAAATCTCCAACCTTTTGTGTTTGCTTGATAACCACAGAAAATCATTTCTTTAGACCTAGGATCGCCTTTCCTACGTTGTGCCCTAGGCACCAGCACATAAGCATGACATCCAAAAACTCTTAGATGATCAATTTTTGGTTTTTTTCCAAATAGCATGAAATAAGGAGTGTTGCCTACTGTGCTATTGTACACTCTGTTAAAAGTATAATTCGCATACAGTGCAGCCTCAGCCCAAAAACACTGTGGAAGTCCAGAATCAAACAGCAAAGCAGCAATGGCTTCCTGTAATGTTCGAAATTTTCTTTCGGCAACTGCATTCTCCTGTGGTGAATAGGGATTGGTAAGTCTATGAACTATACCTTTCCTTTTTAACCATGTCTCCAGCGTGTGGTTCACAAATTCCCCACCACGATCTGATTGTATTTTACGTACCCTGGTGTCAAATTTACATTCGACTTCTTCAATCCAATCCATCAGGATGGAAGCTGCTTGTGATTTTTCTTTCAGAAAGAAAACCCAACTAGCCCTTGAAAAGTCATCCACCAAAATTTGCATAAATCTCGCACCTCCAAGCGATTTGACTGGCATAGGGCCACACACGTCTGTGTGCACAAGTTCAAAGGGTTTCTTGCTTACTCTATCAGATCTAGGATAGTTACATGTCTTAACCTTAGCATGTTTACAAGCACAACAATCCAGAAAATTTGGACAGGGTTTAATGTTACACTCCTCAGCTAAATCTGGCATCTTGCTTACATACTTAAAGCATATATGAGCTAACCTTCTGTGTAGTAGATGTGCACAACCTGTATGAGGAGCCTTATTTACACACTTAGCTTGCGCTTCACCTGTTGAACATCTACCTGCTGCTAACTGCTCTTCAACCAAAACAAAAAGCCCATCCTCACAGGGAATTTTAACTAGCTCCTTCCCCTGTTTCGAAATGGTGCACACATCATTTTCAAACTCAACCTTAAAACCACTTTTTACCAGGCACGACACACTCAAAAGTCCATTCTTCATTCCTGGAAGAACAAAAACAGGAAGGTTAGTTTGCAAACAGTTAACATAAATTGTGCCTTTAAGGTTCATTTCTCGTTTACTATTGTCTGCTATAGTCACGGTTTTTGCAACTGGCAATGTCTTGCAGTTCACCAAGCGGCCACTAGATGTCACTGGAACTAAACTGTGACTTGCTCCACTGTCAATTATCCACTTCAAAGTTTGTTGTCTCCTTTTAGGACTCTGTTGTGCTGCCATTGCAGATAGTCCCTTATCAGCACCTGCTCCCCCTCTGGATCGTTGATTCTTGTAGTTCTCACGTCGTCTTCCCCTGTAACTCCGGAAACTGGCCTTGGACTGTTGAAATTCCTGTTGCTTTTCTGGACACTTTGCTATCAAATGAAACCTGCTGCCACATCGAAAACATGACTTGCTGCCCATAGCAGACACTTGTGAGGCTTCCTTACAGCTCTGCCTGCTAGTTTCCCCACGCTGGGAATTATCTGAACATCCAACCCTTGGGGTATTTGAATTATCAATACGTTTTCGATGATGTTGATATTCTTGTTCACACAATCTACCAGTCACATAATTCATATTCAGCTGGTCCTCTGGCAAAACTTGTAAAGTTAGTACTAAGTTTTCAAACCCTGCATGCAGGCTGCTAAGCAGAGTATAAACTTTAATATTTTCAGGAAAATTCACACCTAAAGATGACAGTCGGTTGAAATACTCAGTCATCTGTGACGTGTGTTCAACCACACTATCCCCTGGCTTCAGTTTCAACTCATACAAAGCACGTATAATGTTCACCTTCTCTCCGGGCGTGGCTCTATGGTGAATTCGCCTAAGAGCTTCCCAAATTTCAAATGCAGACCTTAAATTTTCCACATGAGGTAATTGGGAATCGTCTATCGATACCATCAACATGCATCTAGCTTTAGTGTCCATTTTATCATGTTCCCTGTTCTGAGCATGTGCAGCAGCCTGTTGCTCTGCTGTGGCAACTGCTGCAACAGCCACAAATGGCTTTCGCCTCTGGACATAGTCAGCCCACACTTCTTTGGCTTCCAACCAGACTTGAGCCCTCTTAGACCACTGCACGTAATTAGCAGAGTTCAACTTTGTAAAGGGAACCTGGAAATTTTCCACTGCCATTCTTGGGATCTGCTGCTACTCCCTCTGTGTGCCCTTTCTTCTCTTTCCCCTTGGGATTTGTTTTACTCACTTTTCAGACGCCTCCAGCCTCCTTTAAGAGCTGGATTTACGACCAAGCCGGTCTTCTCTCATCCGAAAGCTGCTTTCACTTTCTCTGCACACAATACAGCTGTAGAAACGTAGAAGGATCCATAACCTAAGAGAGTTTGTACTGGTCCAGTAAACGCTTCCGCTGCGCCACCAGCAACAGCTCTCTTTGCAGAGCATTAATTAAGTCCAGTGCAGAGATTCTTGTTGCAGTACAAGCTTCAGAGTCTCAGCAGCAAAGAAATAACGACACAGGGAAGCCTGTCTTTCCAAAGACAGGTTTATTGCAGAAAGATAACAGAAACACCTCCGGAGCTTTCGGACATTTTTGCTTCACGCCCCAAGCCACGCAGAGAAAACCAACACTCTTTATATACTGAGCAACTTAACAACTTAACGAGCTTGACTACTTAAAGTTACATGACATTGCTAACTTGCCAGCGTCTTAGGTTTCACACCCTAACATATTTTGCAGGACAACCACTTGACCCCTCCATCCCCATCGCTAATTCAATCTCCAACGTGATATGCCCTGTGGCTTTTGGGCACTGGTTTGCTCTTGAAGATGAACGGTTCCAGAAGCTGATGGAAGCCATGGATTTTGTCATAAAAAAATTAAGTAGCTTTTGGCATATCGTGAGTAGTTGTTTTCATTTCTCCTAAGCCAAACAGGTCCCCCTGAATACCACAGATCAGGGCCTCAATACCACAAATCAATATTTTGGAATCCATTATGATAGAGGATAGAGGGTTGAAGAAGTGACATCAGGTTTAAATTGATCTGAGATAAGGGCCACTTACTATCTCTACGCCTGCTCAATTTCTTATGATTATCATTGAGATAAAATAAAATAAAAAGCATGAGTAAGAAGACTTTGTCCACCACAAAAGACTCTTTGGAGGAACGATTGGATAAAAATGGAACAATGACCTTCAGAACAGGTCATCTAGAGCCCACCAAAGGGGACAGAGGTGAGCAAAATAATCTTTTCACTAAGGGAATTACATACTTTTGTTGCCATCATGGAAAACTAAATGTGTCTACTCTCTACTGACTTAGCAGTGGCAATGATGATGGTGCCTATAGTGAGGCCCCTGCAGCCAAAACCTTGGCTGGAATTTTTTTAATGAAAGAGAGACTTGCAACTTAAGCACTGTCCCTACTGCTACGGAAAGCAGCTCCCTCCTGTATGACCCAACTAAACTCTTTTTCCAACTTAAGTTCAGTTCTCCACATTTCTTCATCCCTTCCGGATCTTTTTTAAAAAAGTACTCATGAAACTTCATCAGCATTTAATGCTAATTTCTCTTAATGCACACACATGTGTGCAATTTTGCCCGAAGCAAGGCCTGTGTGTTATTTTCACTATTGTATGCATTTTTAGGCACACATGACCATGTCATTTGCATTTCCATTTTTGTACGCATCACTTGACTGGGAAAGTACAGACAACTTTATATCAGTGTTCTAGGCACATTTGAAACAAGGAATTTCATTAGTGTGAGCAGTTTCTGACTTCTGGGCACAGTTCTAAGCCTAACATTTCTGATTAATGCTGCAGAGTGGAAGGAAAGGAGGACCTTTTTCTGCCTCCTCACTTCCAACCACTCTTTGAAGACTGGAGAAGAGACTGTCTTAAGAATATTAGAGGGCCAGGTAGGGCAAGCATGGCTTTGTTTTTTACAGTATCCAGATGAGGACTAGGCCATGTGAAAAATGAATATAAGATTTTAGCTGCAGTTCATTCATTTTCAGCTTTGTATTCTTGTTATTAAAAAGGCACACCTAAACATTCCGTTGCTCCACCCATAATCTAGGTTTAAGGTGCCATTTAGCTCAGAGCTTTCATATCTCAGTTTCTTAACACTGCTTTATATCAGTCCAACTTTAATTTTCTAGCTGCTTATGTATTCAGAAAATGTAAGTAATTGATCTTTAAAGAGAAAACAAGGAACGAGAAAAAACATCCTTCTTCAAGGTTTAGTTTTTTGTAATGAAAGATAAGAATTACTTGACTGGCAAACTGGAAGATTTAATAAATACAACTAAAAATTAAAAAATGGAGAAGTGTACATTTTGAACGATGGCTGTCTTTCCATTTGTGTATTAGGCAAATTTGCTTTTAAATGTGAACTTACTTGAATTCCCCCCACACCCACCTACCATAAAAGGCCACTAAATTGTTCCAGGAAGGGTCCTCTGATTGTGCCCAGTTTTGGAATGATGCCTGGGAGCTGGGAAAATATTGTGAGCCATGGTTTTCTTTTACATTTTCAGCTAGGGATAATTCACAGAACCCAATCATTGTGAGATTCCAGAAAAGCGATGGACACCTTCCATCTTAGTGAGAAATTAATATGCTAGCCCTGAAGAATAATGCAGATCATGTTTTTTTAAATGCCAATCCAAAGCACAAACGGTGTGACGAAGCTTCCTCATGGTAATGGCAGGATTTCTGCTATCTTTCCTTTAGCTTTGTGAAATTCTCCCATGGCTCATGAAACATCTCCCAGGGCCCCACAAGAAGGCCTTGTCCTGCTCAGAGATGGTGCTTTCATTTGCAAAGGAGGAGATAGCGAAGCATAAGGAGAATCAGTCTCTGCATGATCCACAGGATCTCATTGATTTCTATCTGCTTCAGATGGAGAAAGTAAGTATCTGCTTTGAAGCTAAATACTGCTCATCCAATGAATCATTACATTCCCTGTTATAAGTGAATACTAATCTCTTGCCTGGAAACCAGCATCTTTTTTTCCTGAATCTCAGTTGAAAATGGCATTGAGTTCCCCCCAAATATTTCTCATATTCAATTTAGTTGCTAAAGTGGGTTGACATCCATCCATAAGCATCTATAGAAATGGCTAGGAAATGTGAGCTTAAAGGACTGGAAACTGAAGTGTGTTAAGGGGTTTGGCTTTGGAGCATTCCTTCTGTACATAAATTTCTTTGGACTGATGTTCATCTGATATTCAAATGTGGACTGAGAAAACAGAAAATCCTAAACAAAATGTTCTTAAACTAGAGTATGACTTCAAATCCCTGTCTCATCTATCTTCATATACTAGAAAGGCCAAATGTCAATTCATCTTTCACTCTCTGAGCAATGCTTATCATGATGACAAACGAATGGTGAAATATGTTTAGTGTTAAATACCATATATCACCATAATTGTCACATTTTTATGCCTATTATTCCTTTCAAAAAAGGGGAGGTGACGATTATTTGGTGAAAAACCAAGGCAGGAAAGTGTTTTTATTAACAAACATAATTATGTTTATATTGCTTATTACTTGTTACTAACTCTTTTTGGTGTGATTAGGATTCAAGGAATACGCATGAACAGATAAAGGTAAAAGGTAATTCAAATTGGGGCAAGGCAAATTCATGCACGCTTCGAATGCCCGGTGACTATTATGTGGTGAATTCTTTGGAACTGATTTTAGGGCTTGAAAAAAAGGAGCTTGACTATTATATGGTGGTGACCATTAGGCAGTGAAATATGTAGCACACATTTTGAATATCTGCTGCCAGAGTTTCTGTTTGATCCCTCTCTTCATGTCAGTATTGGATTACTATGCCCACCCACATATCCTGAAATCTAGCACCAGCAGCTACTGCTATATACAGAGGAGAGTGTGTGGGGGTTTCTTATCATAACCAGCTATGAAGCAGAGGGCCGGCCCATCCATGAGGCAGGCTGTGACAGCTGCCTTGGGCAGTGGAATGCCAACAGGAGGCATCTCTGGGGATGTGCTGCCTAGCCAGCCGCTAGTGTAGAAGCAAAAGGGGCAGCTTCTGGCAAGATTTCACCAAAATCTTTCAAGATCTCACCTAGTCGCCAGTTGCTGTTGCCACTTTGTGGGCACTGCTGTGCAACCCAGGTAAGCAGGCAGCAGCAACAGTACAGCGGTGGTGACAACATCTTCTCATTTCACCTCAGGCGGTGTAAGAGGACACCCCTCATGATGCCTGTGTGGGTGGTATGGTAGTAAGTGTGTGTGGGGGGGAAATAAAGTAAGCGCTGAAGAACAAATTGTAACACATGTAAATGACATGTCACTTTTCCCATTTTCAACACCAGAGCAGGAATGACCCAGAGTCCACCTATGATGAAGAAAACTTGGCCCAGTGCATTTTTGACCTCTTTGCAGCAGGGACAGAGACAACCACCGGTTCTCTGAAATGGGCACTTCTTCTCCTGGCAAGTCATGCAGATATCCAAGGTGAGAGAGGAGAGCCAGGAATTCTCTTGATCACTAGGGTGGAGCATAATTCTTTAAAGCTTTCATATTGGAAAGAGTTAAAAGTGAGCTTATGATGTAAGTTTTGGAAGCCAAATGTTATTGAAATAAGCTAAAAGTTTTTGACTTACATGTCTGGAAAGATCATTCTCCCCCACCACTTTTATGGAACCTATAATTGTAGGGTTGGAAAGGACCCCAAGGGTCTCCTGCCTCTCTGTGCTCCATTACATGAGGGACACGGGTGGCGCTGTGGTCTAAAGCAGTGAGCCCCTTGTGCTTGCTGATTACAAGGTTGGCAGTTCAAATCCGTGTGACAGGATGAGCTCCCGTTGCTCTGTCCCAGCTTTTGCCAACCTAGCAGTTTGAAAGCATGCCAGTGCAAGTAGATAAATAGGTATTGCTGCAGTGGGAAGGTAAACACCGTTTCCATGCACTCTGGCACTCATCATGGTGTCCAGTTGCACCAGAATATATATATATATATATATCCTGCCCCCCCCAGCCAAGACCGGGCTCAGGGCGGCTAACAACCAATAATAAAAACAAGTTGATTAAAATGCAATTTAAAAGATTAAGATACAACATTAAAACAATTAGGGAGCAATCTGTTCATAGGAGGAGAAAGGAAAAAGAAAGAGGGGGAAGGAATCAAACTTATTATTGAGATTGAGGTTGAATCCTGACAAGACAGAAGTACTGTTTTTGGGGGACAGGAGGTGAGCAGGTGTGGAGGATTCCCTGGTCCTGAATGGGTAACTGTGCCCCTGAAGGACCAGGTGCGCAGCCTGGGAGTCATTTGGACTCACAGCTGTCCATGGAGGCACAGGTCAAATCTGTATCCAGGGCAGCTGTTTACCAGCTCCATCTGGTACGTAGGCTGAGACCCTATCTGCCTGCAGACTGTCTCGCCAGAGTGGTACATGCTCTGGTTATCTCCCGCTTGGACTACTGCAATGCGCTCTACGTGGGGCTACCTTTGAAGGTGACCCGGAAACTACAACTAATCCAGAATGCGGCAGCTAGACTGGTGACTGGGAGTGGCTGCCGAGACCATATAACACCGGTCTTGAAAGACCTACATTGGCTCCCAGTACGTTTCCGAGCACAATTCAAAGTGTTGGTGCTGACCTTTAAAGCCCTAAACGGCCTCGGTCCAGTATATCTGAAGGAGCGTCTCCTCCCCCATCGTTCTGCCCGGACACTGAGGTCCAGCTCCGAGGGCCTTCTGGCGGTTCCCTCACTGCGAGAGGCCAAGTTACAGGGAACCAGGCAGAGGGCCTTCTCAGTAGTGGCGCCCGCCCTGTGGAATGCCCTCCCATCAGATGTCAAAGCGATAAACAACTACCTGACATTCAGAAGACATCTGAAGGCACCCCTGTTCAGGGAAGTTTTAAATATGTGACATTTTAGTGTATTTTTCATCTTTGTTGGAAGCCGCCCAGAGTGGCTGGGGAAACCCAGCCAGATGGGCGGGGTACAAATAATAAATTATTATTATTATTATTTTTCTGAGCCAAAGGCCACGTGGAACAACTCTGACTTAAAGGCCCTGCGGAAAGAGATCAGATCCCGCAGGGCTCTGTCTCAGGAAACAGAGCATTCCACCAGTCCGGATCCAGTGTTGAGAAGGCCCTGGCTCTGGTTGAGGCTAATCTAACTTCCTTAGGGCCCGGGACCTCTAGGGTGTTGCTATATATGGACCTTAAGGTCCTCTGTGGGGCATACCAGGAGAGGCAGTCCCGTAGTTACAAGGGTTCTAGGCGGTGAAGGGCTTTAAAAGTCAAAACCAGCACCTTAAATCTGACCCTGTACTCCGCTGGGAGCCAATGCAGCTGCAATTTATATATATATTGTCCATTAGCACCTTATAGGCCAACTAAGTTTGTTCTTGGTATGAGCTTTTGTGTGCATGCACACTTCTTCAGATACACACAAAAGCTCATACCAAGAACAAACTTAGTTGGTCTCTAAGGTGCTACTGGACACATGACCCAGAAAACTATCTGTGGACAAACACTGGCTCCTTCATCTCCTTCCTTTGACTGGGCTTAACCATCCAGAGGTCCTTTACTTTTACCATTACATGCATAACATTAGCCAAAGATCAGGTGAGGAAATGAGGATTAATGAAACTAAGTAGGAAATATTGAGAGCCAGGGATGGAGAATACACACACACACACATTACAGATAGCCTTTGATCCCAGCCCTTCAGCAAATCCAGCCACCACAAACATCTGAGATAAGCTTCACTTTTAAAGATTTCACACCTGGGATCTAGAGTGGGGAAGAACCACGTACACAGACTTGAGCTCTTTGGAGGACCAGGTGAGCTGAAAATGATCTCATTGATCAAAGATCTCATTGATTTCTATCTGCTTCAGATGGAGAAAGTAAGTATCTGCTTTGAAGCTGAATGCTGCTCATCCAAGGAATCATTATATTCCCTGTTATAAGTGAATACTAATCTCTTGCCTGGAAACCAGCATCTTTTTTCCTGAATCTCAGTTGAAAATGGCATTGAGGTCCCCCCAAATATTTCTCAAAGTCAATTTAGTTGCTAACGTGGGTTGACATCCATCCATAAGCATCTATAGAAATGGCTAGGAAATGTGAGCTTAAAGGACTGGAAACTGAAGTGTGTTAAGGGGTCTTGCTTTGGAGCATTCCTTCTGTACATAAATTTCTTTGGATTGATGTTCATCTGACATTCAAATGTGGACTGAAAAAACAGAAAATCCTAAACCAAATGCTCTTAAACTAGAGTATGACTTCAAATTCATAGAATCATAGAATCATAGAATCATAGAGTTGGAAGAGACCACAAGGGCCATCGAGTCCAACCCCCTGCCAAGCAGGAAACACCATCAGAGCACTCCTGACATATGGTTGTCAAGCCTCTGCTTAAAGACCTCCAAAGTAGGAGACTCCACCACACTCCTTGGCAGCAAATTCCACTGTCGAACAGCTCTTACTGCCAGGAAGTTCTTCCTAATGTTTAGGTGGAATCTTCTTTCTTGTAGTTTGGATCCATTGCTCCGTGTCCGCTTCTCTGGAGCAGCAGAAAACAACCTTTCTCCCTCCTCTATGTGACATCCTTTTATATATTTGAACATAGCTATCATATCACCCCTTAACCTCCTCTTCTCCAGGCTAAACATGCCCAGCTCCCTTAGCCGTTCCTCATAAGGCATCGTTTCCAGGCCTTTGACCATTTTGGTTGCCCTCCTCTGGACACGTTCCAGTTTGTCAGTGTCCTTCTTGAATTGTGGTGCCCAGAACTGGACACAGTACTCCAGGTGTGGTCTGACCAGAGCAGAATACAGTGGCACTATTACTTCCCTTGATCTAGATGCTATACTCCTATTGATGCAGCCCAGAATTGCATTGGCTTTTTTAGCTGCCGCGTCACACTGTTGGCTCATGTCAAGTTTGTGGTCAACCAAGACTCCTAGATCCTTTTCACATGTACTGCTCTCAAGCCAGGTGTCACGCATCTTGTATTTGTGCCTCTCATTTTTTTTGCCCAAGTGCAATACTTTACATTTCTCCCTGTTAAAATTCATCTTGTTTGTTTTTGCCCAGTTCTCTAATCTGTCAAATTCCTGTCTCATCCATCTTCACATACTAGAAAGGCCAAAATATATTTTCATCCTTCCCTCTTTGAACAATGCTTATCATGATGACAAACGAATGGTTAAATATGTTTAGTGTTAAGTACCATATTTCACCATAATTGTCACATTTTTATGATAATTATTCTTTTCAAAAAAGGGGGGGTGCGACGATTATTGGTGAAAAACCAAAGTATGACCTTTAATCGAGGAAACAGTGTTTATGAAGAAACATAAATAAGTTTATATTGCTTATTACTTGTTACTAACTGTTTTTGGTGTGATTAGGATGCACAGAATATGTGTGAACAGGTACAGGAAGGACAATAGGTAGTCTGAATTGGGGCAAGGCATTCTCATGCACGCTTACAATGCCCTGTGACCATTATGTGGTGAATGCTTTGGGACTGATTTGAAAAAAGGAGCTTGACTATTATATGGTGGTGACCATTAGGCAGTGGAATATGTAGCACACATTTTGAATATCTGCTGCCAGAGCTTCCATTCGACCCCTCTCTTCATGCCAGTATTGAGTTATTATGCCAACCCAAAGATCCTGAAATCTAGCACCAGCAGCTACCGCTATAAATACAGGAAAGTGTGTGTGGTTTCTCATCATAACCAGCTATGAAGCAGAGGGCCGGTCCACCCACAAGGCAGGCTGTGACAGCTGCCTTGGGCAGTGGAATGCCAACAGGAGGCATCTCTGGGGGTGTGCTGCCTTGCCATCTGAAGAATTAGACGAGCGACCACAGACTCCTTTCCTCATGATTATGAGAAAACATTTAAAGGGCTGTCCAGAACAAAGGTTCTCTATTATTGTTGCACTCAACAGGAAATAGGTTACCTAGGAGCGAAGAAGTAGGGGCTGAGGTCCCTTCAGTGCCCCTATAAAATATGTGAAGGGGCCTGGCTCCGCCAAAGTTCATGGCAATTGCCATTCTAATGGTGGACGTGAGCCACATTATGTGATTGATTATGCGAGGTGGGGCTCACTTGCCCCCTTCCTCATATTTTATTCAAGTTGGCACTCCTGATGGATTGCAACTAGCAAGTGCTCTGTGGAAGTAGCAATTGTACTGCACTGTGGATCGATTCAACTGCAGGTAGAAGTTTGTTGGCTTTTGCAATTGTAATGCATTTACTATCCTGGCCCTCATTGCTGGATTAATAAGAGCTTGAACTCAGAGTTCTTTCTGAAGGCTTTGACGCCTACATCAGATTGGTACCTTCCCAAGGCACAGGTTACAAGGAGTAGCAATTCCATAAGAGGGAAAGATATCTATATTAAATACCAGATGACCCTCGGGGTACTGGAAGTAGATCACAGTCTCTTGGGAGTTCAATATGCCTGATATAAAGCACACTTCGTCACATCTGCACGACACATCTTAGAATGATTATAGCATTTGATTGTACTAGTGTTTGATTGTTACACATTCCAAGGTTATTTACAAATGGTGTTGCACCCATTGTTGCTTATTTGTTTTTAATAACTGAGCATATAAAAACAGAGAATAATGCTGATGTCTTTGATGAAAGCAAAAACTCCTTAGGGAAAGTGAGTTGAACCTGACCAGGCAACCTAGAAAAATTTAAGGAGAAAGAGACAGCCAGAGAAGGATGGAGGTATGGGCACTTCTGACTGCTCTTCCGATTCTGCACTACCTGAAACAGCTCTGGTCACACAGGCATTATCCTCCAGGACTTCTCCAGCTTCCTCTCATTGGAGCCATATGGAGATTTGGATTCAAGATTGATGAAAATACTCTCATTCAGGTACTTATTGCTTAGTAATAACTCAGTCTGATGTCAGCAATTGTTTTATCTATTTCCCCCAACAATTGTGATATTTCAGCTTCAACGATGGCACGGGTTAAAATGGTAAATGCCATAAGCCTCCGTTGTCAGAAGCTGTAAGCAATACAAATAATAGTAATAATGTAAATAGTATTATTATTAATATTGCAAAGCACAAAACCATATAAAAGTTGAAAATACGCATTAAAAACTACAGATCAAAAATATTTATTGTATACTGTTAAACTGAGGAAGGAGGAGAGAACACCCTCAAAGGAAGAATGCTTTATGAAAATCTTGGAATATGCAGAGAGGTCAAAAATTGATAAAAGATACAAATTTAGAATCTTTTAAAGAAGATTAGAAAACCTTTCCAGTCTATATAAAAAGTTATTTCCCATATTCAAAGACCACAGCGGGGTTTAAACTGTAAGAAAACAGCATACTGTTAGAGTTTTAAGAAACATGTTAGAGAGGATCAAATTAGATAAGATGGAACTTTAAAATGCAATAGTATGTAATTCGAGTTATAAACATTGATATTGGGTGAGTGGGAAATCACTTGTTTTGTTGAATTGGAATATAGTGGTACCTTGGGTTAAGTACTTAATTTGTTCCGGAGGTCCGTTCTTTTTTTCTTTTTTAAAAATAATTTTTATTAAATTTCCAGTTAACAAACCAATCATATCACATTAATTCCAAATTATACCAATACATAATAAACTCCAAATATGTAGCCAAATTTTAAATTTTTGTTGGGGGTACCCATGCTTCAAGTTCAGAAAGGGTCCAATCATGTCATATTTCTGCTGCTTTGATGTTCACAAGTCCCATCTTTCCATCTCTTTGTTGTTATCCTTTACAAATCCCGTCTTCCAATCTTCTTGCTGTTATCATTTTTCTTCTTAATAACCTCTGAGTTATCTCCACAAGCGAGTTGAAGCAAACATTATTATAGTCCTGTGTGGATTTTCACACTGATCCAAAAGTCTGATTCAAACAGCAGGCGTCATTTCAGCAGTTCCCATAAAATACAGTCTAAGCGTCTGCTCATTAACTTTCCCAGACCAGTTGCTCCATAAATCAGCCTTTCCAGGGGAGTTCTTGCCAAAGCAAACATGGAATTTAGATATGATAACAGAACACTGGCTCCCTCCCCCTTTACTGTAAATCTTGCAACAAAGTCAGTTTCATAATGGCGGTTCCCAATTAGAACTGTGTCATCCAAAAGCCTTTCGTTACCTTTCCAGATCTTCCGCAAAACAGAGCCTTTAGTTGATAATTTTATTTCCACACAGTTTATTTTCCTATCTCACTTGCTATCAGTCACGTGGCGGTACTTCTTGGGGAGTGGTTGTTAGGTAAATCATATTGAAAAAGTGAAAAGTTCCCCCCCTTTCCGATCCGTTTCAACATACCCACATAGTTTTGATTCTTTGATGTAGTCTTCTGTTCAGTCCAACCCGTCACTCAGCTTCTCAGTGGTCGATTTAATTAGCAATCAGTACACCCTTTCCTTCGCTCGAAACATGTGCATTTACTCTTCTCCAATTATTTATCTTGAGCAATGCAACTAGGATCATAATCAGAAGTAGCGTCCAGGAGATCCAAAAACTCACTCGAATTGCTATTATTAAGATGAATGTATTGCCAAGAATGTTGTTTTTGTTTCAATTATTACAAATTTTAGACAAGATGGATTGTTTCAAGAGATGGCAGAGAGACATTTCTAGCTTCGTCTGGCAGGGCAAGAAGCCCAGAATAAAATTCAAAATATTAACTGATGCAAAAGAAGGAGGGGGGTTTGCCCTGCCAGACCTTAAACTTTACTATGAATCAGCAGCTTTCTGCTGGTTGAAAGATTGGCTGCTTCTTGAAAACACTGACATTTTGGATCTAGAAGGTTTTAACAATGTTTTTGGGTGGCATGCATACTTGTGGTACGGCAAGGTTAAAGCCAATAAAGCGTTTAAAAAACATATTGTCAGGAAAGCATTGTTTAATGTTTGGACAAGATACAAAGACTTACTTGAAAACAAAACCCCAAGGTGGTTGTCACCAATGGAGGCGAAGGCTATGAAAAAGCTCAATATGGAGGCCAAATGGCCAAAATATTGGGAAATTTTGGAGCAGGAAGGAGACAAATTGAAATTGCAGAGCTTTGAGAAACTAAAAGATAAAGTGCGAGACTGGCTTCACTATTACCAAATAAGAGAGACCTTTAACTTAGACAAAAAAATTGGCTTCCAGGTGGAAAAATCAAAGTTGGAAACAGAACTGTTAGAACCCAAAACTAAGATTTTGTCAAAGATGTATAACTTGCTGTTGAAATGGAATACTCAGGATGAAACGGTTAAATCTGCAATGATTAAATGGGCACAGGATGTTGGTCATAACATTATGTTTGCAGACTGGGAACAGTTGTGGACCACCGGTATAAAATTTACGGCATGTAATGCCCTAAGAAAGAATATTATGAAAATGATTTACAGGTGGTACATGACCCCAGTCAAGCTTGCAAAAATCTATCATTTGCCCAATAATAAATTTTGGAAATTTAAAGAGACTGAAGGTACATTCTTTCACCTTTGGTGGACATGCCCAAGGATTAAGGCTTTCTGGGAAATGATATATAATGAACTGAAAAAGGTATTTAAATATACCTTCCTGAAGAAAAAAGAGGCCTTTCTCCTGGGCATGGTCGGCCAATTGGTGCCAAAGAAGGACAGACCTTTTTTTATGTATGCTACAGCAGCAGCAAGAATACTCATTGCAAAGTATTGGAAGACACAAGACTTACCCACTCTGAAAGAATGGCAGATGAAGGTGATTGACTACATGGAATTGGCTGAGATGACTGGCAGAATTCGAGACCAGGGAGAAGAGTTGGTGGAAGAAGATTGGAAAAAGTTTAAAGACTACTTACAGAAATACTGTAAAACTTATGAATGTTAAACGGACGTCGGATGGAAAATAAGCAGTGTTGGTAAAAAGATTAATAAGAATATGTAAATATAGATTGATAATGATGGAAAATGTATTTTTACTATAGGTTAAGATGTTGAGTAAGGTTAAGTGATAGAGGGTAAGGATTTGCTGAACTAAATATTTGAACTGGAATACAAAAAGGGAGGTGTGAGGAGGTCAAGAAACTAGTGAACGAAAGATAACATAAGAAAATACTAATCTTTTTTACTCTTTTGCTTTTTGGGGCTTTTCACTTTCTTTTTTCTGTTATTATGTTAACTCTTTTTTATTGTGTACTTTGTATGTGTTTTGTTTTGTATCTTTTCTATTTTTGTTATCTTTATTGGCTTTTGTATTTTATGTTTAAATTCTGAAGTTATTGTTTTTCTATGAAACTTTAATAAATAGCATTTTAAAAAAACAAAAAACCCCAAAAACTCACTTGAGGGCTTTCCGTCCAGTGCCCCCACCCCCTCCTTCTTTCAAACTCGGGGGTGATTTATTGGCAACTGCGGACGAGGCAGCATTTTCCTATCCCCTGGGAAAACTCGGGAGGCTAATTTACTCCCATCATTAGCCTCTTAACCTGACCGTTCTTACCCTGAAACTGTTCTTAACCTGAAGCACCACTTTAGCTAATGGGGCCTCCTGCTGCTGCCGCGCCGCCACAGCACGATTTATGTTCTCATCCTGAAGCAAAGTTCTTAACCCAAGGTACTATTTCTAGGTTAGCAGAGTCTGTAACCTGAAGCGTATGTAACCTGAAGTACCACTGTATAATTGTTGAGTAACAAATGTAACTTTCTATATGGAAAATTTCTATATTCCAATTGTTTTGTTAATTGGAACATCATCATCATCATCATCATTATTATTATTATTATTATTATTAACCACCCAATAATACGCCCCCACAGAAAAAAATCAGATTTTAAAAGGGCAGAGGATGTCAATGAAATCAACCAAAGGTCTAGTTTAAAAAGAAGGTTTTGCCAGGTGAACTTCCCTGGTGAGAGCATTCCACAGACGGGGAATCACTGCAGAGCAGGTCCATTCTTGTGTTGCCACCCTCTGGACCTCTTATGGAGGAGGAACACAAGGAAGGGCCTCAGAAGATGATTTCAGGGTCTGGTTGAGATCATATTGAAAGAGGCGGTCCTTGAGGTATTGTGGTTCTGAGCCATTTAAGGCTTTGTAGGTCAAAACCAGCACTTTGAATTGGGTCCAGAAACTAATTGGTAGCTGGTGCAGCCGGACCAGGAGCGATGTAATCTGCTCTTGTTCCGGTGAGCAACCTAGCCGCTGAATTCTGCACTAGCTGAAGTTTCCAAACTGTCATCAGAGGCAGCCCTATGTGTAACACATTGCAAGTAATCTTACCTTGAGGTTACCAAGGTTAAGAAATGTAACTTTCTATATGAAAAAAGAATAAAATATTATTACAGAAAAAAGACAGACCACAGCATTCATTCACAGCAGCCTCTCAACAGGCACTAACCTCCATGCCCTATTCAATCTTTTTCACTCAAACCAGAAGCACTTATAAAAAACAAATTATAAACTAAAATACCAAAATCTTCTTAAAGGATCTCTGCGGTAAACTAGGGTTGCCATTTTTTTAGGAAATTGTTGAGCTTTTTCCATTGGGTTGCCATACATCTCAGTGTTCCTGACATTTTGCCGATTCCTGTCAGGACATGTCAGGAATTTTCCTGATGTATGGCAAGCTTACAGTAAGTGCTAATCTCCAGGTAATACTCTCTCCAAGATTACAATGGCAGGGCTGTGAAATCAGCTTCAGAGAGTCATTTAGAAAGCCGTGAAACTGGTGGCAGTTGGAAAGGAAGTCTTGCTACCACTTACAAGTTGACCCATAGAAAATACAACATTTTATGTTGCCTTGTGTTTCCCCCTGATTTCACATAGCTACCCATGCTGCCATTATCCTACTTTGTATGGTTTTGTGCTTTTCAGTATTAATTGGAATCTTGCCCCTTTATACTAGTTTTAATGTGTGTCGTTCATAGCTGCAGGTTGAAGGGAACTCATCTCCAAAACACATTGTGTAACACAAGAAGCTGAATTAATAAAACAGCTTATTACAGTATGTTCTTGATCTTGTCTTCCTTTCGTTCTACTGCATGTTGCAAAAGGGCCTATAGCAGGTATGTCCAACTTTCAAGAGACTGAGATCTACTCCCACTATAAAAAAACTGGCGGTGATCTACTAAATTTGTTGAGCTTTTTTGGGGAGCCAAAGTTGTTGAGCTTTCAGGAGGGTTCGGAGGGGCCCCTAGATCTACCACAGACACACCACGATCTTCTAGTAGATCCCGATCTACCTGTTGGACATCCCTGGCCTAGAATGCTGTGTACTTCTCCCCTTCCAACAGACGGAAGGGGAACAAGTTCGATTGGCAATGAAGCAGGAGCACATCAGCCTTTCTCAGCAGCAGCTCACGTGTAACTAGAGAAGACAAGAGACAAACAGAACAGGCACCTTTCCATTGCCTCTTCCGCAAGCATTAACTCTTTGTCAGACCATAGTTTAGTTTATTTGCTTATTTCTTAAATACAATTCTGAGCCTTTTTTCAGTGAAAACTCTTCAAAAAATACAAAATTACTCAGCCATCAGATACGAACATATTAACTTTTAAAACATTGGAATTGGTAATATTCTCTAGCCAGACATGTATCATCTGAATTCCTTGCCATATATTTGCATGGTGGTGATGCTCCTGCTGTGACCCACCATGGGTCTGAAACCTGACCCAGGACTCTAGCCCAGCCTATGCCAACCTGGTAGCCTCCAGATGTTTTGGACTACAATGCCCATCTGCCCCAACCACCATGGCAATAGTCAGGGATGGTGGGAGTGCTAGTTCAAAAGCATCTGGTGGGCTACAGATTCCACATCCCTGCACACACAAAGATTGTGGCAAGATCATTTTCTGGCAATGACTTGTGCATCTTCTTGTCTGTCGCAGGAGGGCTGGTTACTATGAAGTGTCTCTGCTGCTCTGATCCTAGGCAGAGGCAACATGGCTAGGAGGGAGTAAAACAAATGGGTTGGAATTATGGGAGGGAGGGAGGGAGGGAGGGAGGGAGGGAGGGAGGGAGGGAGGGAGGAAGGGAGGAAGGGAGGAAGGAAGGAAGGGGAGGGGGAAAGATGATAGCAAGAGAACTGCACATAGTGAGAAACTGCAGAGGTGAGGGAGGATGACGTTCTCGTTTTAAGTTGAAATATCCAACTGCATTTTTTGAACACATTGCTCTCTTCTTTTTTGACCCAAATGGTAGCTGGGAAAGCAACATGGAAATATTTACACCATATGGTTTGGACATCTACCCATTGTAGTACTGTCTGGATTCCAAGCAGTTAAAGAAGCGCTCATTGACCACTCTGAAGAATTAGACGAGCGACCAGAGACTCCTTTCCTTAGGGCTCTGATAAAAGGGAAGGGTAAGTAGTGAAGAATAAGAATTTCTACTGGTATTTTCCCAAGATGAAACTTTTAAAGGGCTGTCCAGAAAAACAGAACAAAGGTTCTCTATTACTGCTGCACACAACGGGAAATGCATTACCTAGGAGCCAACACCTAGGGGCTGAGGTCATTCAGAGTGGCTAGTTCTCATGCTATCAAATGACACATTCGTTTGTGTCAGGGCTGCTTCCAGATCCTAGCTCACAGAGGATCACGCTAGCCAGCGTTCACTTTATAAAAGTCTTTATTGAGTTACAGTTTCCAATTTCAAACTGCTGCGTGCAGCCCTACGTCTTATCAGCTAGACCAGCGAAGCTCCGTCTGAGTCCCCGCCTCCTGTACACCAACTTAATACCCTAGCCTTACCCCACCTTTTCCGCCTTTCCTTTCTTCTCTGGGTCCCTCTGCCCCCCGTGGTCTCTTCCTTCCGGGACTCTTCTGACGCTGACCCCCCGGACCCTTCTGTCTCCTTGCGGCGGGCTTTAGGACCTGGCTCCCTTTCCGGGCTGCTTACTGTGCCGCCTTCCTGTGCATTTGAACTTGGCGCGCGCGCCCAACCTTCCACTTTCCGCTTGACCGTTTCTTCGCTCTCCGATGGAGGTGTGGCCACTCCTGACTCATGCCCTCCCCCCTGCGGCGAGCCGCCGTATCCCGATGCCTGGCGCCCTTCCTCCCCACTGCGCTCTGTTGGGGACGTTGGCCCCGATTTCCAACTGCTGCTCTCTGAACCCCCTTTTGTCCCTTCTTCCTGGGGTGTCCCCCTAAGCTCCCCCCTAGCTCTGGTCACTGGCGCTCCTTTCTGTGAATCTTCCGATTCACTGGAAAGACTCGGAGATCTCGGGTCGTCGTCATCACTCATCTTTCCTTCGGACTCCTCCCCCTCGCTCTCTGTTTCCTCCCTTGCCCTCGCCTCTGCTCCTGAACCCCTGACAGTTTGGGTCCATGAAAACCTGGCTTCAGCACATGTGAAGATTTGATTGATTATGACATCTCTAAGAAACACAACACACTGCTTCTCTCAACAAGCTCTTCCAACATGTTTTGGGCATGGACTCATGTGGCAAATATAACATGTGAACTTTGCAATCACATAGTTACTATCATCATTATGAATTATGAATTGCTTCTTGCATGTATGTCTCAAGGCAACTTACAGAGATATAAAAACAGTTTAAACTATGAATAATCATAGTTTAGAAGTCCCGGGTCCTAAGTAAGTCACATTATCCTCCACCAGGGCCAGGGCCTTCTCAGTGAAGGCTCCAACCTGGTGGAATGCCCATGAGACCAGGGCCCTGCAGGATTTAACTTCCTTCCGCAGGGCCTGTGTTGTTGTTGTTTAGTCGTTTAGTCGTGTCCGACTCTTCGTGACCCCATGGACCAGAGCACGCCAGGCACTCCTGTCTTCCACTGCCTCCCGCAGTTTGGTCAAACTCATGCTGGTAGCTTCAAGAACACTGTCCAACCATCTCATCCTCTGCCGTCCCCTTCTCCTTGTGCCCTCCATCTTTCCCAACATCAGGGTCTTTTCCAGGGAGTCTTCTCTTCTCATGAGGTGGCCAAAGTATTGGAGCCTCAGCTTCACGATCTGTCCTTCCAGTGAGCACTCAGGGCTGATTTCCTTAAGAATGCCTGTAAGACAGAGTTATTCTGCCTGGCTTTCAATTTGAATTTAGCCTGGTCTTTTATTTCCCTTCCTCCCCTCCCCTCCCTTTTTTATGAAGACTACCCGCTCTGGGATCCCACAGCTAATTCTCCCCTAGTCTCCTCTCTGGCCCAAATAGGACTAATTTAGCCAGCTAGCCCTGGTGATCATCTAATGTTTATTGGCTGGATTTCCCCCCTAAATTGATTTTTGAATTCTGAATTTATTGTTATTCACATTTTATACTGTATTTTATGCTGTTTTTGGCTGCATCAATTAAGTGTTTTAAAGTTGCTGTTAGCTGCCCTGAGCCCAGTTTTCTGAACTGGGAAGGGTGGGGTATAAATAAAAAAATATTATTATTATTTATTATAAAAGGTTTTAAAATAGTACAAAAACCAACAACAACTAAATATGGGTTAAAACAATAAAATGTATACACCTATTGAAGTGACCTTTGTACACGACTGGGAAAGCTTGTTGGGGGAAAAATGTCTTCCTTTTTGGGGGGAAAGTGCAGAGTCATATTCTGAATGTGAAGCCTTATTGCACCAGGGAATCGTTTGCCTGTTTGCCCAGGACCGAGGAGAGAACAAAAAAGTTCCAGGAAAGCAACTTCTTCTTTGGAGAAAAGAGTTTATTGCAATCTGTGCACAGAGACAACCAACAGAATAGCTTCTGAAATCTGGCTGCAAAGTAATACACATCAGCAAACTTTCTTATACTTGAGAGCATTCACCCATCTCCCAAATCCCCCCAATCAGCTGGCAAGTTTACAACTTATTCCCTTTCAAGGCATACAGCTATATAGCTAGCTAAGCACCCCCTCCCTTTCCCCCTATACGTGTCTTTTCTTATACGTGTCTTTCTTCTTCTTGGGTTACTGAAGCAGGAAGCACAAGGCAGGAAACGGCCTCTAGCCTGCCTGATCAAATTTAGCAAGCAACTGTGGGTCTTGCTAGCTGCTTAACCACAATTGCAGAAGTAAGCTTAGTGCAGAAACTCACTATGTGCAGATAATATTAAGATTGACCCTTCACTCTCCCTTCAAATGCAGTTCCAAAGAACAGGGACATTCACTCTGAAAGACACAGAGTGTCTGCTGAAAACTTTCTGCTGAAAACTACAAATGCACAAACTTATTTTTGTCCCACTTTCGTTGCAGTATAGTTTCCCCAGACAGAAATAATGCAGTAGTGTTCAGGCAGCATTGCAGAAGAATTAACAAAGCAGAATATATCCACCATTGATGCATTACGTCTTGTCAAAAATATGGTGCAGAATTCACCCTCAGTAAAAAAACCCAAACCTGTCTAACTGGACCAGTAGAAGTAGTAACTGGTTGACACCGCACATTATATCCTTAAAAACAGTGTCAAAAAATTGGCAGAATTGGGTTTGTTTGGTTTTCCATACTTTTTATTGAAACTTTTCAGAAACACTAAGCAAACAAACAAAAAAAAGTAAAAGAGAGAAAGAAACGTCAAGCCCTGTCTCAAAGGTAGATCTGAACTCTTGTCTCACACAGAATGGAGTGGACCCTCCCAGCTCTCACCTGGGTGCTTCCCTTTCTTCCCCCAGTCTCCCACCCTGGGAGATCTTTCCTTCTCTGCCTCTCACACAGGGTCTTTCACCAGCCGGCAATCACCTTCAAGTGTGTACGCAATAGTCCTCCTCCATTCCAGTATGGTGACTTTATCTCCCAAAAAATTCCAAACATTCCTCCATGGTTTTTTTATAAAAAACAAATTCTTCATTTCTATTTAAACAGGAATCTCTGCAATTTAGTCATATACAGTGGTACCTCAGGTTAAGTATTTAATTCGTTTCGGAGGTCCGTACTTAACCTGAAACTGTTCTTAACCTGAAGCACCACTTTAGCTAATGGGGCCTCCTGCTGCTGCCGCGCTGCCAGAGCCCAATTTCTGTTCTCATCCTAAAGCAAAGTTCTTAACCTGAAACACTATTTTTGGGTTAGCGGAGTCTGTAACCTGAAGCGTATGTAACCTGAAGCGTATGTAACCTGAAGTGTATGTAACCTGAGGTACCACTGTACAATATTAAAAAATAACCCATAGTTATTTACTTGTTGTATATTCATTATTTTACACCCAGTTTTATATCTTGTGATCCCATTTCCTGTAGGCAATGATTTTCCATCCTAATTTAGCAAGAGAGAAAGAAAAAAGCTCCTTCCATTTCCACCACTTCCATTCTTTTCCCAATAGCATCACCAGAAGCTTGATAGATAGAAGTGAAATTTGATCGTGATGGCCTTCCATGGAAAGATCTAAACTTGTCGACATCACACTGTATCAGATACCAGTTTTCTCTTCAAAAATCAAAACGGTAGAGCTGTCAATAAATCTCACTTTTTGCTGATACTGTAAAGTGTGGATGCATGTGACGTCATTCTGAGCGTCTGCACATGTGTGAGCGGCAAAACCCTGAAGTAACCTGTTCCGTTACTTCTGGGTCGCCATGGGAGGCAACCTGAAAAGATTTAACCTGAAGCGACTTTAACCTGAGATATGATTGTTGTTATTTCTCATTGATTTTCCATAGGTATTGCATTATCAAATGGGCACACCTGGAGGCAACAGAGACGCTTTGTTGTAGTCACTCTGCAGAAGCTGTGGCGGCAAAAGAAAGGCATGGAGCACCAAGTAGCAGAGGAGGCCCATCAGCTCGTGGAGGCTTTTGCACGTTCAAAGGGTATGTGATGCTAAGTGATGGTGCTGAGCTGGCATATGGAGATATATTTGTGTACTACCTCTGTCCAGTTTAGAAAGGAATGTGATATGTTTTTCTTGGTTCCTAATGGAGATCCCAGCAATTTCTCTTGACCACCATGAACTCCCACTCTCAGTATGAACTGGACCAGCTGAGCTAACATTAGTATAACTTTATTTTGCAGGACAGCCACTTGACCCCTCCATGCCCATCGCTACTTCAGTCTCTAACGTGATATGTGCTGTGGCTTTTGGGCACCGGTTTGCTCTTGGAGATGAACGGTTCCAGAAGCTGATAGAAGCCATAGAATTTATCCTACAATTTGTATGTAGCTTTGGTTATGCTGTGAGTAATAATAATAATAATAATAATTTTTTATTTATACCCCGCCCTCCCCAGCCAAGGCCGGGCTCAGAGCGGCTTACAAGCAATAATAAAAACAAGATGAGTGATTACAACTTAAAAACAAAAATAAAATACAACATTAAAATAATGGAACATTAAAATATTAAAATGGAGCCTCATTGCAGGAGAAGGAAAAGAAAAAAGAAAAAGGGGGCGGAGGGAATCAAATTGGCTCCAATCCAAAGGCCAGGCGGAACAACTCTGTCTTACAGGCCCTGCGGAAAGAGATCAGATCCTGCAGGGCCCTGGTCTCATGAGACAGAGCGTTCCACCAAGTTGGGGCCAGTGCTGAAAAGGCCCTGGCTCTGGTTGAAGCCAATCTAACTTCCTTAGGGCCTGGGACCACTAAGGTGTTGTTATTTATGGACCTTGAGGCTCTCTGTGGGGCATACCAGGCGAGGCGGTCCCGTAGGTACGAGGGTCCTAGGCCGTGAAGGGCTTTAAAGGTCAAAAGCAGCACCTTAAATCTGACCCTGTACTCCACCGGGAGCCAGTGCAGCTTGAAAAGCACTGGATGAATATGCTCCCATGGCAGAGACCCTGTGAGGAGCCTCGCTGCAGCATTCTGTACCCGCTGGAGTTTCTGGGACAGCTTCAAGGGCAGCCCTGCGTAGAGCGAGTTACAGTAGTCAAGCCTGGAGATGACTGTCGCATGGATCATTTCCATTCCTGCCAAAGAGAGTAGTCATTTCCATTCCTGCCAAAGGGCTTTAATACCTCCCAAGGGCTTTAATACCACAAATCAATATTCTGATAGAGGGCTGGAGAAGTGAGATCAGGTTTAAATTGATCTGAGATAAGGGCCACTTACTATCTCACAGCCTGATCCATTGCTCATGATTATCATTGAGATAAAAAACACGCACAACCCCCCCCCCATAAAACAGCAACAAAAGAAGACTTTGTCCACCACAGGAGACACTTTAGAGGGAAGATGAGACAAAAATGGAACAATGACCTTCAGAACAGGTCATCTAGAGCCCACCAAGGGGAAGAGAGGTGAACAAAATAATCTTGTGGTCCTTGTGGTCTCTTCCAACTCTATGATTCTATGATTCTATGATTCTATGATTCTCAAGAAGGGAATTACATCGTTTTGTTGCCATCATGAAAAACTAAATGTGTCTACTCTATACCCACCTAGCAGTGGCAATCATGGTGAGGCCCCTGCAGCCACCACTTGGCTGGAATTTTTTTTAATGAAAGAGAAACCAGCAACTCAAGCACTATCGCTATTGCTGAGGAATGCAGCCCCCTTCTGGATGATCAACTAAACCCTTTCCTCAAATTTAAGTTCAGTTCTCCACATTTCTACCTCCATTCCTAATCTGTAAAAAAAAAAAAAGGACTCATGAAACTTACTTGAATTTTCCCCCACCCCTATTCTCCACCCACCCCCACCTACCACAAAAGGGCACTAACTTGTTCCAGGAGAGGTCCTGTGATTGTGCCCAGTTCTGGAATGATACCTGGGAGCTGGAAAAATATTTTGAGCCATACTTTTCTTTCACATTTTCAGCTAGGGATAATTCACAGAACCCAATCATTGTTTGATTCCAGAGAAGCTATGGACACCTTCCTTCTTCTTAGTGAGACTCAAACTAATATGCTAGCCCTGAAGAATAATGCAGATCATGTTTTATAAGTGCAATTCCGAAGCACAAATGGTTTGAACAAGCTTCCTCATGGTAATGGCAGCATTTCTGCTATCTTTCCTTTAGCTTTATGAAATGCTCCCATGGCTCATGAAACATCTCCCAGGGCCCCACAAGAAGGCTTTCTCCTGCACAGAGATGGTGCGTTCATTTGCAAAGGAGGAGATAGAGAAGCATAAGGCGAATCAGTCCCTGTATGAGCCACAGGATCTCATTGATTTCTATCTACTTCAGATGGAGAAAGTAAGTATCTGCTTGAAAGCGAATGCTGCTCATCCAAGGAATCATTATATTCCATGTTATGAGTGAACAGGGAGAGGAGCTGAGGGAAGTCTGGGGGGTGGGGGTGGGAGGGCTGGTTTTCTTTTCGGGGAGGGGAAATTGTTATGTTGAAATCTTTAATACAAAATAAAAAAATAAATATAAGTGAATACTAATCGCTTGCCAGGACACCAATACCTCTCTCTGCCCCCCCCCATTCCATCATAGTCATTTTAATTGCTAAAGTGAGTTGACATCCTTCCATAGGCATCTACTAAAATAGCTAGGAAAGGATAGATATTTTCATGTACAAATGTGAATGCAAATGAGCATCTGCTTCAAAACTGTAGGCAGCTCATTCAAGGAATCATTATATTCCCTGTTATATGTGAATACTAATCCCTTGCCTGGAAACCAGTACAGTGGTACCTTGGTTCTCAAACTTAATCCGTTCCAGAAGTCTGTTCCAAAATCAAAGTGTTCCAAAACTGAGGCATGCTTTCCCATAGAAAGTAATGGAAAACGAATTAATCCATTCCAGACTTTTATAAACAACCCCTAAAACAGCAATTTAACGTGATTTTTTCTATCTAATGAGGCCATTGATCCATAAAATGAAAGCAGTAATCACTGTA